>NC_079211.1:92836103-93182770 GCF_029633865.1 Lampris incognitus | reverse complement strand
GAACAGAAAAGGGATTGCAAAGAACACCTTCCAGAACTGGTTATGGCATACAATAGGGCTATTCCCCATTCTACTTGATGTTTGGGAGGAATGTAAGATTGCCCATGGATCTCCTCGGAGGGAAGGATCTTGATGATGATAATGATGCAGAGAACCTGGATGATTGGGTGCGGAATCACCATGAACGACTGAAGACCGCTGTGGAAGTAGCCAATTCAGCAGCACAAGAAGCCTCAAGACGACGGAAGGTAGCTTATGATCGAAAGTCAAGTGGAGTGCTCTTGAGACCTGGTGACCGTGTGTTACTACGCAACCACAAGCCTAGGGGAAGAAACAAAATACAGGATAAGTGGGAATCCATACCTTACCTTGTAGTGAAACAGAACCACTCAGACATACCTGAATTCACCATTTGCCCGGAACGGGGGGGTCCTTCAAAAGTTGTGCACACAGACCAGCTCAAGCACTGCACATTTCAGTCTCTGGCAAGAAAATCTATATCTAGTCACACATCTGGAGACAGTTAGAGTCTGATACTGAGTACATTGATATAGTCTGCGTTCCATCCACCACAAATGCACCTGACACAAACACAGTAGTGGTGTATGGAGTAGTAGACGAAGTAGTACCAGAGGATATACTAGCTCAAAAAGAGGTAGTGGTGATGGGGGCAACATCAGAAGAAGGGTCAAATGAGAGTGATGAGTCAGACGTAGACAGTGAAAGTGCCTCTGAACCCAGGCTCTCAGAGAGACAGAATAGAGGTACACTTCCCACCAGATATAGGGAGGATTATGTTTTCAGATAAGATACTATAAGGGGTCAATGTTTAAGATCTTTGCTCTGGTTGTGTTATTTGGTTCCTGTAACGGATCTGAATATGCAGTGCACTGTTCATGTTTTATTCTTTTGTGCTTTAGAGATGGAGCCGCCTGGAGATGACGCTGATATGGCAGGGTTTAGCAGGGGGGAATGTAGGGTATGCAACTATTCTGAGTATAGTCGTATATATGGTAGGGTTAGTATCAGGCAAGCATCCTCCATTGTAGCCAGTTTAGAGTGAGGCTCTGTAACGCACGGGGGGAGAAAAAAAGAAGAGAGGCGGTGTACGAGAGCTTTGCGGCTGTGTGTGGGTCGCTGAACAAATTTTTTTACCGTGTTACCGTCTACAGGAATCCTTTGGTACGAATTCGTGTTTCCTGAGGTGCGTCGGCTCATCTTGTGTGCCCAGGATCCATCAGACTGGTATTTGTGTCAATTTTGTTATTACTCATCACTAGACTGTGTTAAAAAACCAACTGGACTGTTTATGTTTGAACGTTCATTGGTTTTGATACTCGTTTAGAGTGAGTTTCTCATTTGAGGTTGTGTTGACATTGTATATACCAAGAGATACTGTGTATACAAAGAAAGTCTAACTGTGTTTTTTTGCATTTTATTTTTTTTTGGTATTATCATCCTACAGTATTACATTCAATTAATACTAAACTGTTGTTGCCTATTGATTCATATTTACTGTGTTTGGAGTTTAAGGCTTATTACAATACTTACCTGAGGGTTTGGAGTTGTGTAGTTACCTTGGAGTAGGGGCGTCTCAACTGTCCTGTTTTACATACCGCACCACACATTGGCTAAAAACACTCACACATAGTTATACACGCAAACCACGGGACACCACACATAGTTTATTCACACATCCCACTAACAGAACGCCTTTTTTCACCATACATTTCCCTCCCACAATAAAACCCCCCTTTGTAGACTTAGAAGTCATCTCGTGTCTGTCTGTCTTGGGTTTCGCCACACGGGTCAGGTTCTGGTGCGCGAGCATAACAGAACGTCGAAGCCATTATGGACCCAGGCAAACCCAAGGAGCGGACGGTCCCTGTGACGCCCCTGAGTCCCGTCCCCCTAGAGGCAGTAGTAAGAAGTCACAGTTGCCAACTTGCCTCTCTCCGCTCAGAGCTTACTACTGCCTTCACCCGTGTCACCGGAGAGATCAGCGATCTTCAGTCCGGCTCCCAGGCCACGACGAGCACGTTAGATGCCCTCACCGCGCAGATCGCTGCACTCTCCACAGCGGTCTCCAGAATGAGCGACCACCCTGCCCTGGCCTCGGTCTCTGCCCCCAGCTCGGCCTCCGGTTTCCCCGTTCCTGGTCCCGACGTTCCCCCTCCGAGTCAACCCCCACTGGACCCCCGGTGCGAGCCTAACCTCCCCTGCCCCAAGGCCTTCGGTGGGGAGTTCGAGCTGTGCAGGGGTTTCCTTGGTCAGTGTGAGCTCCTGTTCAAACACCAGCCAGCTAGGTATAGCACAGGAGAGACCAAGGTAGCCCTTGTCATGTCCCTCCTCACCGGCAAAGCCCTCAGCTGGGCCATAGCGGCGGTAGGCCATACCGAGCAGCTCGCCTCGGACTATGGTGCCTTCCGCCGCGAGTTCAATCTGGTGTTCGACCACCCAGCTGACGGGCAGGACGCTGCCGGCCGCCTCCATTCCATCCAACAGGGAGCCAGGTCGGTGGCAGAGTCTTCCCTGGAGGTAAGGATACTCGCGGCAGACAGTGGGTGGGATGACACTGCGCTCAAGAGCGCGTACAGGAGGGGGCTGAGCGAGCCCATCAAAGATCTTATCGTTCGGGACCGCCCTGCCTCCTTCAACGAGCTCGTCGCCCTCCAGATGGACGAACGGCTGCGGGAGCGGTGCCAGGAACGCGCCCCGCGCGCTGGCCCCTCCCATAGACCAACCCCCGTCCGTCCTACCGGTGCCTTCCCTGGGTCAGCGTCCCGTGGGCTCTCTCCACCCTCACACTCCCCCTCGCAACCCGGGGTGGCTTCTGGATCCAGGCCAGAGGAGGAGCCCATGCAGTTGGGTCGGTCACGGCTCCCGCTGGAAGTTAGGGAGCAGAGGATGCATGGCCACCTCTGCCTCTACTGCGGGAGGTCGGGCCACTATATCAAGGCCTGCCCGACTCGCCCAAAAAGACCCGGCTCACTTGTGAGGGGTGTCCTAGTGAGTCTGACGACCCTTCCTCAGCCCCAGCCCAAGAAGGAGCACAACCACCTTTTTCCGGTCACTCTCACCTGGGGTAACCGCTCACTGTCTGTTGGTGCACTCCTGGATTCGGGGGCGGACGAGTGTTTGATGGACACCTCGCTGGCCCGGCAGGCCGGCATTCCACTCGTCCCCCTAGACACACCCCTCACAGCCCAAGCCCTAGATGGACGTTCACTTGGTAAAATCACACACAGCACTGCTTCCCTCACCCTCACTCTTTCGGGTAATCACGTGGAAGCTATCCGTTTCTTGGTTTTGCGCGCCCCTGGTGTTAGGAAGACCGTGGTTGGAATGGCACGATCCCTACATCTCTTGGTCTACTGGGCGGATTTTGGGTTGGAGCGTTGCGTGTCATGCCAACTGCCTTCGCTCCGCCCACTCCCCGTCCAGCGGCCTCAGACCCGTGCCTCCTCCCACGGATCTCACTGGTGTTCCTTCCATTTATCACGATTTAGCCCCTGTATTTAGTAAAGAGGGGGGCACTTTCCCTCCCCCCTCACCGTCCCTATGATTGTGCCATAGATCTCTTTCCCGGGGCCGCCCTTCCCACCGGTCGGTTGTATAACCTCTCCGTCCCGGAGAAGGAGGCTATGCGCAATTATATCAGAGTCCCTGGCCTCAGGAATTTTAAGGCCCTCATCTTCCCCGGTGGCGGCGGGCTTCTTTTTTGTGGCAAAGAAGGAGGGCAGCCTGAGGCCTTGCATAGATTATCGAATGTTAAATAATATCACGGTGAAAAATAAATACCCACTCCCCCTTATGAGTTCCACGTTCGAGCCACTCACTCACGCCACGGTGTTCACGAAGCTGGACCTGCGCAGCGCGTACCACCTGGTGCGCATCCGGGAAGGGGATGAATGGAAGACGGCCTTCAACACCCACCTAGGGCATTTCGAGTACCTCGTTATGCCCTTCGGCCTCACCAACGCCCCGGCCGTCTTCCAGGCATTGGTCAACGACGTGCTCCGGGACATGCTGAACACGTTCGCGGTGGTGTACCTGGATGACATACTTGTGTTCTCCAGGACTGAGGAGGAACACCACCAGCATGTCCGCCTGGTCCTCCAATGGCTGCTGGAGAACAGGCTCTTCGTGAAAGCCGAGAAGTGCGTGTTCCACTCCGCCTCCGTGGAGTTCCTTGGCCACATCGTGGAGAAGGGGCTCGTCCGCACTGACCCCAGGAAGACCCGAGCGGTGGAGGAGTGGGCACGGCCCACCAACAGGACGCAACTCCAGAGCTTCCTGGGGTTTGCAAACTTCTACCGGCGCTTCATCAGGGGGTTCAGCCGTGTGGCCGCCCCCCTCACTGCACTCACCTCCAACCTCCGCCCCTTCTCCTGGACCTCAGAGGCGGAAGCCGCCTTCTTGGCCCTGAAGAGGCTGTTCACAACGGTTCCGGTGCTCGCCCACCCGGACCCGTGCAGACAGTTCATCGTGGAGGTGGACGCGTCGGACACGGGCATCGGAGCCGTCCTCTCCCAGCGGTCGGAGGAGGACCAGAAGATCCACCCGTGCGCCTTCTTCTCCCGGCGTTTCAGTCCTGCGGAGAAGAATTATGACATCGGCAACAGGGAGTTGCTGGCCGTCCACGCCGCCCTAGAGGAGTGGAGACACTGGCTGGAGGGAGCAGGGCAGCCGTTCATCGTATGGTCCGATCACAAAAACCTGACCTACGTACGGACGGCTAAGAGGCTCAACCCCAGGCAGGCGCGCTGGGCTCTCTTCTTCAGCCGGTTCGACTTCACCCTCACCTACCGCCCGGGCACCAAGAACGTCAGGGCAGACGCCCTCTCCCGTCTGTTTCCCGAGGGGTCCCCTGACGCCCCAGACACCATCCTTCCCCCGGCCCGGGTGGTGGGCGCCGTCACCTGGGCCATCGAATCAGTGGTGAGAAGGGCCCAGCGCGCCCATCCCGACCCAGGCAATGGACCCCGGAACCGGCTATTTGTGCCTCCCTCTGTCCGGCCCCAGGTGCTGGAGTGGGGCCACTCCAGCCATCTTGCCTGCCACCCCGGTGTCTACCGAACGGCGGCCTTCATCCGCAGGGGTTTCTGGTGGCCCACCATGGAGGCAGACACCAGAGAGTTCGTGGCAGCCTGCACCACCTGCGCCCGCAGCAAGGCTCTCCAGCAGGTCTCCTGCGCCCCCTTCCTGTCCCCGGCCGACCTTGGTCCCACATTGCCTTGGACTTTGTAACTGGCCTCCCCGTGTCCCAAGGCAATGACACTATCCTGACCATTGTCGACCGGTTTTCCAAGGCCGTCCATTTTGTTGCCCTCACCAAACTCCCCTCTGCAGCCGAGACGGCGGACCTTCTCGTCTCCCACGTCGTCCGACCTCATGGGATTCCCCTGGACATTGTCTCTGACCGTGGTCCCCAGTTCACTTCGAAGGTATGGCAGGCCTTCTGTAAGGGGATTGGGGCCACGGTCAGCCTCTCCTCCGGGTATCACCCCCAGACCAATGGGCAGGCAGAGCGGGCCAATCAAGCCCTGGAGGCGGCTTTGCGTTGCGTTACCACCAGCAACCCCGCCTCCTGGAGCAAGTACCTGCCCTGGGTGGAGTACTCGCTCAACTCCATGGAGAGTTCGGCTACCGGTTTGTCCCCCTTCGAGTGTTCCCTGGGCTATCAACCCCCTCTGTTCCCCCATCAGGAGTTGGAGGTAGCGGTCCCGTCCACGAGGGCCCATCTCCGCCGATGCCGGCGCGTTTGGAGCGGGCCCGGCGCAGCGCCAACCGGCGGAGAGTGCCGGCCCCAGCTTATCGACCTGGCCAGAGGGTATGGCTCCTGGCCCGGGACCTGCCCCTCCCTACCCTCAACCGGAAGCTGGCTCCCCGCTACGTCGGTCCCTACACCATCGACCGCATCGTCAACCCTTCGGCGGTGCGTCTCCATCTCCCTACCTCACTCAAGATCCATCCCGTCTTCCATGTCTTGCGCCTCAAACCGGTAGCCACCAGCCCCCTGTCTCCCCCTGTCCAAGCTCCTCCACCCCCCAGGGTCCTCGACGGTGGTGACATGGTCTGGGATGTCGACCAGCTGCTCTCCGTACGCCGCCGGGGGCGTGGGTACCAATACCTGGTGGACTGGGTTGGCTATGGGCCCGAGGACCGCAGCTGGGTTCCCCGGTCCTACCTGGCCGACCCCGCACTCCTGGAGGAGTTCTATCGGGCCCACCCCAACGCCATCGGACGGTCGCCCGGTGTCTCCCGTAGGAGGGGGGGTCCTGTTGTCGTTACACCGCCCCGAGCTGCCTCCCCGGCACGTTCAAGCCACTCCCCCAGCTCAAGCCACTCCCCCAGCTCGGACGTGCCGGAAACATCCGAGCGCTCGGCTCGCGCTCTGAGGAGACGAGCGCTGCACTGCACCAGGTGTTTGCCATCATCCATCAGGCACACCTGTGGCAATCAGGCAGCCTTCTACAAGAAGCCTCCCAGAACGTCTCTCAGTGCTTCGACGTACTGAACCCTGCGGGGAAGTTCTGATAAGCCCTCCAGCGTTCCTTGCTTTCTGTTTATTCCCCAGTGTCTTATCTTCGTGTCTCTGTTTCCTCCCAAGACTCTCCCTCCGCGATTTCCACGGCTCCCCGCGTCTCCCTCGTCCCCAGCGACCTTCACGTTTCTCCCCGGACCTCTCCTGCGATCTCCCCCCTTGTCCCTCTACCTGGACCCCTCCTTTCGGACTCGACTTCCCGGATCTCGGACCTGGACTTTCTCGGACAACCCCTCTTGGATCACGGACTGGACTTTCTCGCCAGGTGCACGCACATTTCTTCAACACCTCCTGGTCATTTACATACCGCACCACACATTGGCTAAAAACACTCACACATAGTTATACACGCAAACCACGGGACACCACACATAGTTTATTCACACATCCCACTAACAGAACGCCTTTTTTCACCATACATTTCCCTCCCACAATAAAATCCCCCTTTGTAGACTTAGATGTCATCTCGTGTCTGTCTGTCTTGGGTTTCGCCACACGGGTCAGGTTCTGGTGCGCGAGCATAACAAGTTGGACCCATAGCTCAGCATACACTCTACACGTCAGGGGTCGCTGTGTCAAATACCTTAGCGTGAAGCCCACCTCACGATATCTTATAGGGTGTAACGTACTAGCCACTCTGTTCAGCAGCACAGGCATCCACATACTTACCCACATAGGTACTGAGACTAATTGCATTGGGAATGGGGACCCAGATCCCTTCATTAACCTAATCTTTCAAGGTAAATAAGTACTATTACTACCGCTACAAGGCATGGCTTATTATGCCCGCTACACACACATTCAGTGATTTTAAACTGCAATTAACAGAATTTCCTGTTCTATTTCAGTTTGCAAATTCTTATGGGTTGTGGGAACAAACTTGTGTGTCCTAAGCTGCGTGAAGACCAGGAGCTGAATGCATTTTTGATCCAGAAAGTCTTTCAATTAAAGGTTGTATACATCAGGCCATCCAGACCTTTGCCAGTAAGTTATTAGTCTATTCAATTAGCTTCTTAGTGTAACCAAGTTAAATGTGAGCCATCGTAAATCCTCAGAGATAGATGCTGAGGTCGTCATATAGCCTACCAAAAGTGACTCACTCCTCCAGTATAAGAAGCGCCCGGCTGCATCATCCGTTAGCTAACTTTTCAGTGGCACAGCAGGCTAGAGCTGGGTCTCGCAAACGGACAAGCTAAAAATAAAACCCCACAGTTTTGAATCCCACCCTAGGTAAGGCCTTAACATGGGTCGAATGAATGAGTGACAAAAACACAACGCAGAGAGTGGAATGAAGTCAGTCACATTAGTGATGTAGAGACTTAACATTCTTTCAAATTTGATAGATCATCTGACATGATTAAATGTTTTGTTTTTGTTTCTTTTGTTTTGAAAGTTTGACGTTTCAGACTCCGATTACAGCTGTGTGGACGTCGTCACCCAGTCAACATCAAAAATGTGGTCCACCATGCCTAGAGGAGGTGGTCATGGCCATTCAACTAGGTGGCCCTCCAATGTCTTCAAACCCACCAACAATGGAACTATGAACTTAATGAATTTGTTTATGTTTGCTCTGGCTGATCTGTACAGTACATTGTGGTTTAGATCTATTCTGACATAATTCCACTTCAATTAATATAGGAAAAGTAGACCTCAAATTGGCAAATTAAACTTACCCTAAGGTGTTTGTGTTCCTAAGTAGTCAATTCTGTTTCTAATATTTGCCATTTTTACAACCACTTGTTTGTTTGTTTGTTGTTTTTTTTCAGGCACATAGATGGAAATCATAAACTTGTGAGGTGGAGGATGGTATTCCATGGCTGTGTGGATGGGTTCAGTCGGACCATAATTTACCTAAGTTGTGAGGACAACAACAGGGCTTCCACTGTCCTGTCTTTGTTTACCAGAGGTGTACAACAGTTTGGATTGCCTTCGAGAGTCCGAAGCGATCGTGGCATTGAAAACATTGACGTTGCCCACTTTATGCTGGAAAGAAGGGGACTTAACAGAAATAGCATAATCACTGGTCGAAGTGTTCACAACCAGCGAATAGAAAGATTGTGGGCAGAGCTTAATGGAGTGGTATCATTGCATTACTGTAACCTATTCACCTTCATGGAAGAGCAGGGATTCTTAGATTCATTGAATGATCTCCATCTATTTTGTCTCCACTTCATATACTTACCAAGACTTCAAAGGACTGTTACAGAGTGTAGGGAGCAATGGAACCATCATGGCCTTTCAATTCAAGGGGGCCACACACCCCTTCAACTGTGGCACAGAGGTGTTCTGAATAATGCAGGAGTAATTAATACAGCTATTATTTGCATATTTACTGTTAATGATTCAGGTGTAGAAGAAGGTGGACCACTTCCTGAGTTAGAGACAACAAATAATGTTGTTGTTCCATCAAATTACATCGTACTAAATCAGACAACTAGGAATCTCATTCAACAGATGTTTGGCCCTATGGAAAACGATGGAAATCACGGCATTGATTTATTTTGCAGTCTTCTAAATTTTATGGAACCGAGACATTCATAAAATATGCAGGTCTTAAAATGTTGGCTGTTCAAAATGACAACTCTGCAATCTGCTTGGATTTAAACTAAAAAAGGTTTGCTTCATGTTTAAAGTTGTGCTAGTAATGCTGTTTGTTCAATAATTTGGTAATTATGATGAAATAACAGTGAACTCATGTTGGTTTGTATTGGTTTCATAGTTGAACTGAATGAAAAGACAACTATTTCTCAAACATCAGTTAAAACTACAGAGGTAAACTGCACGTTATACTTTGGAAAATGCAGGAAACAATGGCTGCAACATTTTGTAACCCAGCCAGAAATAATGGGTAAAGGAAAATAAACTTATTTAAAAACTATATAAGTTATAAACATTAATTTGTTTTAAGTTCATGTTTTCTTTTATTTCATATTATAGTTATGACTTATTACTTCGTTAACATCGGTTACCTCTATCGGCTCCATTCTTACCTGCCTCGATTGATCGAGTCTAGGATAGAGGGAGTGTCTGTGTGAATAGAGAAGGGAGGGGCAGTGACACATGAGACGAGACAGTGGACGCTGCGAGCACCTTATCAAGCGATAATTGCTTCAGGGATTGCTAATTGATAGCTTGCTGTCAGGTGAGACTTGAGGTTTTTCACATATTGCGAGCGTGATATGGGTGATGTTGGACTGCAGCTCAATCCACCAACTCATCATCTATGTGAGAGCGTAGTCCTGCGTGTTTGTTGATAAAGCAATAGGAGATGTTCGGTCTCAAAACCATCCGTTTTATTTAGCAGTAAATGAATAAAGCATACAGAGCTCTGGGTCTAGATCTTCCCATCCCTGACAAACAACAGATTGTGTCAGTTCACGAAGTCTGACTCTCTCTCCTTTCCCTGACCCAGTCTTTATACTATACAAAGTGTTGACTGAACATGAATGTGTGGTTTTCTTTGTGATTGGTCCGTTCATCTGACTCCATTTCCGCCTCACTGATATCCGGACTCCAGGTAATCTTCTTCTACATCTTCTGTGACCTCCTTGTTGCAGCTGCCGTCGTAAAATCCTGTTCCTACTTCTGAAACCACAAATCACAGCACATCTCATCTCTACTCACTTTCCCTTTCCTATTCAGAGCCGCCAACCTTATCTAAGGTCAGCGACCCTCACTCTTTTACCTTCCATGGAGATAGACACACTCTTCTTCTTGGGACATTTTATCCTTTTATTGCCCCCCACTTCTCTTCCTATAATTTACTCTGCATTCCTCTGTCTGCTAACATACTCAATACTTTTCCACTGCCACTATAGCCCCTTATGTCCTTGTAACAAGCCTTGTTCCTTATGCATATGCTTTCCCAATGATTAATATATCCTCATATCCCTTATTCCAATCAATACGTTGTAATCATCATTATTAAACATCACACCATTACATTTATCTACAAGTCCCCCTTTTGGTCTCATATAAATGAGACCAACCAACCAATTGGATTCAAACATCACATCCAGCCTCTGTGTCACTGCCCAGTTCTTCACACCCTCCGTCCTCCATCAGAGCCACCGTCTCCGTCTCGACTTGAGCCATCTGATAGGTCGATGGGGGACTCTTCTTTTCGATGGCAGTGATGATCAACCTTTCAAACAGAGATCTGATACAGGGGATACAACAGCATCCACACAAACACAAGTGCAGTCATCATGCCTACCAGAGACAGAAACACAGACACTATCACACCTTTCCACTTTCCAAACCACTGTTCAAAAATTCCTCCCAGTGGGTCGTTTATACCTGAGTGTTCATGCATCTCCTCCGACAGGGTCCTAAGTCCTTTTAGGGCTCTAGTTACCGAGCCATCTGGAGCAGTGTTGTTGGGGATGAACGAGCAGCATTGAGCGTCAAACATAGAACAAACACCCCCCTTTTCAGCTAATATGTCGAGGGCCATTCTGTTTTGAACTGTCATCAACGAGGTGGCAGCTAATTGTTCAGATAAGTCTGCTACAGCGTCCCTAGTTTTATTGGCGAGCCTCAGGACGTTATAATGGATAGAATTAATTCTATCCACATTCTTATTGGGAGTGACTGGAAATAGCGCACTAATGATTGGGATGTATTCAAATCCTGTTGCCACTTGATTTACCAACTTATACTCATCTGGAACTCCCCTGGGAACGCCTATAGCATCTATGTATGTGGGAGAACCATAGCCAACCTCAAATGTGTCTCTCCTGTGGCGGGTATATGTGAAATTTGCCTGTTGGCGTGGCCCTAGCAAAAACAGGGGTAGAACCAACCTTACCATTGCACACGTTCCAGACCAGTGTGATGGCAGGCTGATATGTAGAGTCCTGTCCCAGCAATACCAAAACAGGTCAGCCCTTCCCCACACCATAGAGCTAGGGGCCGACCAACTGTTGACATCAAGTGTGTAATTGCACCAGCCGTCAGGCATGTGTCCCATCTTCATACCGGAGCTGGAGCGCCTAGAAAAACACGTATAGTTATTAGCTCTCGGGGTGAACGCCGGCGGCACCGTGGAGTTTTTAACGGGTGGAAAAATACAGCTGAGAGTAGTACAGTTAGGGGGGTTGGCTTGCATAGTTAGGGCCATCATGCAATGAAATCCTATAGGATCTGTATCGGGAAACAGAGGTGCTGGGGCGGTGAAAAGAGTTGGTCTGGCTGAAGAACATGCAATACAATTACTCATGTTCATGGAGGCAGCAGTAGCTGCTATCCAATCTAACCACAGGTTTTTGTCCCCATATCCAATAGCCAATTTGACAATATCGCCTCTCGTTAGTTTATTGTAATCTATGGTGATTACGCCCTTGCTCTGTCTAGGTTTAGTTTCGAATGTGCTAGTCGTGGCATCTGTTTTCTTGGGGGACGGAGGTGTTCACAAATTCACCTTAACGACACCCATGGTGTCCGTGCCATCTTGATGTACTCCCACAACCACATGGAATTTTCTGGCCTGTCATAAATGGATCATCCCACAGGTCGTGTATTGTCAACAACAGGGGATTAACCCAACCCGACTTATGTCGTAGTTGGCCGCGTATGAAACTAATCTTATTAACTGTATGTGGATTTTTGACCGCGGTTTTGATAGGGGTCCATGGACCAGTATACTGCCAAATCAGTTCCCATCCGGTACACAAACTGCCCATGCCGGATTTCCTAGGCGGATCCCCCTGCCTTAGACAACTGGAGTGAGTTTCTGGACTTCCGCACAGGTATAAATCATATCTTCTCCACATCTCCTGGCGTTTCCCACAATTAATAACATGGCATAAATCAAATTGAAATGTCACGTTCGTTCCCAGAGTGTAGTCTACGTCTATACCTCCATATGTTTTAATGCAGTAATCTGGTTGGCCCTGGCCTTCCCTCTTTGTTCTGTTGTGGTGTTGGTTTTGATCTGTGTGTCTGTCTCTGATGGCTGATTCCCACATCAATATTGGAGTAACTATTACTATAGAAATGATCCCGCACACTCCCAACCACCACCATTTGGCTTGGTGGGGTTTTCCTGTTCCCTCAAACATCTTAATCAACATATATCAAAAAATTCTTAGCAAGCAAAACCTTCTTGTGTTCTGGTTATCAGTTCCTTGTATCCTAGAAAAATCTTGTCTGGGAGAGCTTTTGACCTTCTATAGTAACATCAGAACATTCTTTCCGCACCTGGCAAAATTCTTCATTCCAATCTTGAGTATATTGTGGCTTGCCTGAGTATATGCAAAGCCGGTTACTATAAATCTTATCCAAAAGTGATAGCTATAATAACTGTCGCCACAGATAGTGGCTCATGTCTTTACACTTATTCAGAGTCAACTGTGGTGTTTCTTATCTGTTCCAGTGTCCTAGCGGGTGTATCCGCTGCTGCACACTGGCTCCAGTGGTACCAGCTGTCTCCTTTGCCCTGTAGTCGGATCGCGTGTGATGTCCTCTCAACCACCTTGTAGGGCCCTGTCCACCTTGGCTCCGACCACTTCCTCTTGATCACCTTCAGCAGAACCCAGTCTGTGGTGGGCAGTGTCTGTCCCTCTAGGTTCCCCTCTGCTGCTGCAACCTGTTTTGAGAAAGCTGACACCAAAGCTGTTAGTTGGTCATAGTAAGGTTTGTACTTCAGTGGATTTCTTTCCTTTTCCATGGTTGGGATTCCAGCTCCCGGTTCCGGGAACTGCTGCCCTGTTGTCAACTCATATGGAGTGTAACCTGTGATGGAGTTTACTGAGCTCCTAATTGATATTAGAGCTAGGGGTAGGGCATCCACCCAACTCATTTTTGTTTGAGCACACACTTTTCCTATTTTTCCTTTAATGGACTGATTCATTCTCTCCACCTTTCCCTGTGATTGGGGGTGATACACTGTTCCAAACGCATGTTTCAGTCCTAGGGCCGCTTCTACTGCCTGCAGGTCTTTGTTCTTAAAATGTGTGCCATTATCTGACCTGATTCTTTTTGGAAACCCATGCATTGGTATGTATTGGTTGATTAGGAATTTGATTACCGTTTTGGCATCTTCCTTTTTAGCAGGTACTGCTTCTGGCCAGCCAGTGTATGCATCCACAGCGACCAAGAGGTACCTATACCCATTTACTCTTTCCAACATGTCAGTGTAATCAATTATGATTTCTTGACCTGGCATTTTTGGCAAAGGAAATTTTCCCTCGTGTGGCTTTACTGTAGCCCTGATATTGTATTCTGTACATATTTTACATTCCCTGATATGGTTCACAATCATTGCGGGCAAAAATGGATGCCACCAATGGGTCAGATGTCTCTGCATCTGTGCCTTTCCACAATGTGTTAGCCCGTGTGCCTCCTGTAACACGGAAGCCATCCACCCTGGGGGTAACACAGGTCGGCCGTCCAGCGACTTCCACACTCCTTCGGATTCTGTTGCCCCTCTCTCTTTCCAAACTGTGAACTCTTGAGGAGAGGCTTTCTGTTGTTCCTTTATTAACATATTTACATCACAGGCAGGTAGTAAATCATACACAGTTTTTCCCACCTGCATCATCATGTATTGGGCTGTGTAACCTGCTGCCCTTTTAGCTGCAGAGTCTGCCTCCTGATTTCCTTTTGCTATCATTGTTTCAGTTTTGTCGTGACCTCTGCACTTTATTACTGCTACCTCTGTTGGTTTCATTAGGGCTTCTACCAGTCTCTTGACGTCTTTCTCATGTTTGATTGGGGTTTTTGCTGCTGTCAAAAATCCTGCTCTGATCCACTGACTGAGCTCCACCTGTATTGCTCCTACCACATATGCCGAGTCTGTGTAGATGTTTACTTTTTTCCCTTCTGCCCATTCTAATGCTGCTATCATTCCCTGTAATTCAGCTAGCTGCGCTGATTCTTTTCCTATTACTCCCCCTGTCACTACCTCCTCAAACCCTTCATCTGTTTGTCTTACCACTGCATATGCTGCCTTCAGTCCCTCCGTGGGATGTCTGTAGCAACAGCCATCTGTGAACAGCACTTCCTCTGGGTCAGCTAAGGGTTTTGCCCGTAAATCTGCTCTGACCTTAACATCTTTCTGTACTCTTTCTTCACACACATGTGGCTCACCTTCCCCCATGTTATCTGCCATGTTGAGTCCCTCGTGTGTGAACATTATGTGTGGTACATTGAGGATTTTTTCCAACCTTGTCTGTCTTAATGATGTCATGGTGAATGCTGCGGAGTTCACATAGGCCACTATGCTGTGTGTTGTCAGGACTGTTAGAGCATGTCCCATGACTATGTGTGCAACTTTTTGCAGAATTTTTGCTACCCCTGCTGCATGTCTTGTGCATGGTGGATGTCTATTTTCTGTTGGATCGAGTGTCACACTTGCATACATCATCACCTGCCTACCTCCCCCTTTTTTCTGAAAAAGAACACCATTCACTGTATGTGATTTTTCTGAAACATCCAGATAGAATGGCTCTTTCTAGTCAGGCACTGCTAAATCAGCAGCGTTTGTGAGAGCCTGTTTGAGGGAAATGAAGTTATTCTCTGCTTCAGTGGTCCATTGTAAGCATGCGGGCAAATTTCTCATCCCCTGCTCATTGACCATGGCTCTTAAGGGGTGCGTGAGTTCCCCATATGATGCTATGTAATGTCTGCTATAACCCGTCAACCCCAGGAATGAGAGCATGTCTTTCACTGTGACTGGTTTAGGATGGTGTAGAATTGAGGATCTATGGGCTGGGGACACACCTGTTCCTCTACTAGAGATAATTCTCCCCAGGAACGAGACCATCTGTCTGCAGCACTGGAGCTTAGTTTTTGAAACTTTGAACCCAATGTGATACAGCTGAGTTAATAGGGATTTGGTGGCTGCTAGGCAGGCGACATGATGCCAGAAAGATGTCATCCACATACTGAATCAACACCACCCCCTTTGGGAGGGTGAGATCAGTGAGCTGCTGTTTCAGAACCTGATTGAACAGCCCAGGAGACAAGATGAAACCCCAAGGAACCCTCGTATACCTTAGCTGTTGGCCTTTATAGGTAAACGAGAAGATGTCTCTCACATGGTCAGCTAGTGGTACGCAGAAAATTGCATTGGCCAGATAAATACAGGAAAACCATTTGTGTTCTGGGGACAGTGCAGACATAGCATTGTATGGATTTGGTACTGGGACTGTAGGAGTTGACACAATACTATTGACCCGTCTAAGGTCGTGAGCCATTCTATATTTCCCTGTATTTTGCTTCTCTACTGGTAAAATAGGTGTGTTCCAGCCAGATTCTGAGGGCTCCAACACCCCCGCTGCCAACAGTCCCTCAATAGTATCTGTGATCCCTGCTTCTGCCTCAGGTTTGTGGGAGTACTGTTTCTGCCAGATCGGAGTGTGATCTGTCAATTCAAAAGAGATTGGATCAACATTCTTGCAGTGGCCTGCATCAGTTGGGCCTGCTGACCATAACGCCTCAGGGAGAGTGTCTATCATGCTTGCGGCATCAGAGTGATCAGCCTTCTCTCTGCCATGAAATCTCTCTATTTGTCTATGTTCTAACAGCACTTTGTCAGCAGTCTTGTGCATGATCCTGTAAGCCTTTTCGAATGGGGAGTACTGTAATTCAGGGAGGTGGGTCCAAACCCAGTCTGTCAGTGCCACGCTTGCACATCGGCCCAAGATCTCTAGCCTGGTGTTTAACATGCACTGCTAAGGTGATATGGGGCACCGCCTCTTCATACATCTCATACCACTCAAATTGTTCTGGTGTCAATTCAACAGCAGCTGCCACACCTTCATTCCCCACTAAAATACAACTAGACAATACTTCCCACTGTGTCCCTTCCATGTCGTTGTAAAAAGTTTGCTGATAAATTTCATCCCCATCTCTATCATAGTACAGAGTAACATGGAGGGGGTCGGTTGGAGGGGAGTAGGGATGTAGCATTTGGACCCACTGCCGCCACTGATAATACAGAGTCTGTACGCCTTTGCTGTGCTTGCTTCCAGGTTCTAGGAGTCCCCAGTACATATCTGCCCAAAGTCCTTCAGCCATGGGTGAAACATCAGCTGACAACAACATTTGAGAGCTGGACTAGATCATTGACAGAGAACAGAGAACAGAATACCCATTGGGAAAAGTCACTACCAGTCCCTCTGGCCCACACATGACTGATGCCCCGCACCTCACCAACATATCCAGTCCCATCAAATTGACTGGGCACGCTGGTGATGAAATGTATTGATGTAAAAAAGTCTGTCCTGCCACCGTGGTAGTCAGAGGTGTCGTCAACGGCAGATTTTCTGGTTTACCCGAGAACCCTACTAGCTGGACGCTGGAGGATGAAAGGTTGGACCGAGACATGGCACACGTGATAGTGGAAAACCTGGCACCTGTGTCAACTAGGAAATGCAGATCCATGTCCATTACCCTTATTTGCAGGTAGGGTTCTGCCAGCCCCACCTGCCCTTGAGTTCCCAGGCCCCTTCAGTTCTCATCCCCCTGATCACCCTGCATGGTCTGGGGATATTGTCCCTGCAGTGGAGCTGCTGCTGCATGAGGGGCTTGATGAAGTGGAACCATAACTGTAGGCTGCCCTTGGACCGGGGGCTGCACATAACCACCCCTGTTGCTGACTGGACCTTGACCTCCCCTGGGTCCCCACAGCATGGGACACTCCCTGCTCCAGTGTCCAAGCTGGCCACATCCAAAGCATGTAAGTGGCATACCTCTGGGTCCTCCGCGACCCCTCCCTCTACCTCTCATACCTCCTGTTACTCTGACAGGCCTGCCCCCATAAGGGGAACTAGACACCCATTCAGGCACTGGGTACATATTTGGGGTGTAGTTTTGTGGTGGCGGCTGTTGAACCATCTGATTGGCTACCTTTTGGTTTGTCTTTTTAGCATCATTTACCTTTTTCCTTGCGTCATCCAATTGGAGCTTTAGGAGCTGCACCTGGGCTGACTCTGTGCTCTGTCTATCCTCATCCTGTGTAGCCTTGTGTCTTTTCATATGATGAATCAGATGTTTTTCCCATTGCTCAGTAGAGCAGCCTGGGATGTCCGGATTGCCCTCCATGGCATCTTGTACTGTTTTGGGCATTCCAGCCATAACAGGTTTTCTAAACAGTGTGGTCTGTAACTGTCCTGAACCTGGATGGCTTCCTGCGGTGTCTGTCCGTATGCCTTTGCATCTGCCTAAAAATGCTTGACATGTCTTCTCCGTCTTTCATGGAAAAGTCAGTGTATGCATTGCTCCGGGAGGAATGGGGAATGTATCCCTCATTGCCCTTCCCACAGCTGTGGCTTCACTGGTAAATGGTTCTGAATCTGGTATATAACTAGTGCCTGCCGCAGCCTCAATCTGCTGTATTTCCCACATAGCTAGTTGTTTTTCCCAATAATGCTTTCCAATCTCCCATAGCTAATTTATATCCCAATGTGTGTTGGCAAATTTCTCCATCCAGGGCCCTCTTCCCTCAGTGGGAGGGGGCATTTTATCCAGGATGCAATTCATGTCTGTGAATGAGAATGGTTGATACACATCCCCCGTTTGGGGTCCTTTATATATCAGTGGCAGTTGATGATATCTAGCGGGTGGTTGTATCTGTTCTCTGCCCTAAGCTGGTGTCTATGCCTGTGGTCAGCACGGGGTGCTATATGAGTCTGGTTGTGCCTGGTTAGTGCCCCTGTAATTGTGACCTGGTATGTGTCTTCGTCTTCCTCATTACTTTTCACACCCCCTGCCTCTGTACCTGCCTCCAATCTCTCCTCGGGACCTTCTGCCCTAATTACTTCCTCTCTTATCTCTCTGAGCTGTCTCTCCTGGAACCCATCCATTGTTTCAACCCCCTGACTCTGTATCCTCCCCTGTCCTGCTCTTCCCCCGTTTGGGGTGGAGGATGTTTCTGACACTGTCGTGGGTGAGCTTCTTGCTTGGTTTATCTCTTACTGTCCGCTTATCTGTTCATGTATTTTCCTATTCACTTCTCTGGCTTCCTGCACCCTGCGCTCTGCCTCCCTCACCAGGTCCTCCACCTCTAATATTCTCCTTGTTACTACTTCCTCTAATGTCTCCCTAATCTCTCTGTACTCCTCCTTTCCTATTGCTGTCATTTTCATTACTCCTTCTTCCACACGCACGAGTGGCATTTGCGGTGTGGGATAAGGAGGGGGTTGTATTCCGGGTATTTTGGGATACATTGGCGCCGATGCTTCTGTTTTTTCATTTCCTTTATCTTTTTCTTTGGTTATTTCTGAGTGTTTTTGATTCATTTCTACTGCCATGCAAGCTAAGGTCATGTTATGTAAGTGGGCTCTTCTCTGTTAATTTTCCTCTCCATCTTTCTTCCATTTTCTTTTGACTAACATGGAAACTTTTTCTGCCTTCCAGTGTTCATCTGCTTTCTTTTTAGCTTGTTTTTCTGCCTTCCCTACGTATAATATCATTCTCTTCCTTTCCTCCTCTTTGGGGACCTTACCTTGTGTTTGTAAGTCTTTCCATATACGGTCATACACCCCAATCTTGGTGTCTCGCTTGTTCTTAAGGAGCCCTGCAAAAATTTGACTCCTGGTTCTTTCCCATTGTTGCTTAACGGTCAACATAACATTGGGAGGGCAACCTCCGTATTCTTCACACTCCCTGTCAGATTCCCCTTCCATTGTGTGTTATCTATCCCCACTCAGTAGCCAGCTGGTTTGTATGACACTTGCGTTCCGAGCAACCAACCCAATCAGAGAAGAGTTCAGTAGCCAGTCAGTTTGTATGGCACATACGTCCCGAGCAACTGACCCAATCAGTGAGTTTTATCAGGCAGTTTACGTTGACACCAGTTAGGTTTCCACTGCTGATTCTTTCTCACTGAGACACTCCCTCCTTCCTCTCTGAGACACTACTGAGTTTCTACCACCCTTATACACAGTTTTATCAAACAACATACTTTTTAATCACGCAAAATATCAAACATTCGCACTTGCCGTTAAAACACAGCACATATCATAAACCAGTGAGCGCTGCTTTTATGGGAACCTCCGTTTTTTTTTTTTATTATTCCCAAGGGTCTCTAAACCTACTCACTTAGGCCTCTAAGCCCTTATGCTACGTTCAGACCAAAGGCGGCGCGAATTTTTTGGGCGGCGCGAATACATGCAAAGTCAATGGGAGGAGGCGAATGGGCAGAATAATTCGCGGCGAAATTACGGGCGGCGCGAATTGGGCGAATCGAGCGACGAACGCGCCTTCGCGGGAGTTCAAAAATGTCCAACTCGGGCGAATATTTCGCCAGGCGATAGCCAATCACCTTCAAGTAGGGTTAGAACCCGCCTTCATGTTGGGAAAGAATACACGCCCCCTACCCAGAATTCTTTTCGGACGCCGTCCAAACGCAACTCCTGAACGAGCCGGGGAAATTCGCCAAGCTGGGCACGTCTCCGGTTTATGCTATGAACCCAAACAGAACGCTGACGCCGGTTTCGGCGGCGCAAGTTGATATAAAGCAGAGCCACCGCAACTGATCTCTGTCGCTCATCCATGATGATCACAAGTAAACAAACTGCTCGTGTGTGGTATTTGTTGGTTGCCTTGACAACCTCCTCAGGTGCCAGGTGATGAGAGGTAAACTCATGGATCTTTCAAGCTTTCCTCTTGACAGCAGCTGTCATTGGTCAACTCTCCATGTGGTCTCATTGACAGACCATCAGCATTCTGGTTCTGCTTTCCAGCCCGATATTTGATGTCGAATGAGAAGGTGGACAGGGCAGCCAACCAGCGATAGCTGGTAGCATAAAGCTTGGCAGTGGTAAGTATGTACCTGAGTGGATTATTGTCGGTTACCACTGTGAAAGTGTTGCCGTACAAGTAGTCATGAAACTTTTCCGTTATAGCCCATTTCAAGGCTAGAAATTCCAGCTTGTGGGCTGGATACCGAGCTTCACATCCTGACAGACCTCTACTTGCATAAGCAATAACACAACTCTGCCCATCCTGCTCCTGGTACAATGCCGCAACAAGGCCTGTCGTGCTAGCATCCGTATGGAGAGTATAGGGTAACTTAGGGTCTGCAAACCCTAGGACTAGGGATGGTGTTAGTTTCCCAATGATCTCCTCCAAAGCTTTCTGACAAGCTGGTGTCCATCTTTCTCCAAATGGCTCTTTAGGGTTGAAGTATTTGGCGTCTGTTTTGGTCACTTTGGTAATCTTCTGGGTTGGTGGATAGCCTGCAGTGAGATTTGTTAAAGGTTTCACGATTTTTGAGTAATCTTGCACAAATCTCCTGTAATAACCAGAGAACCCAAGAAAGGATTTTAACTCCTTTAAAGGCCTGAGGTCTTGGTCAGGTCTTGAGTGCTTCAATCTTTTGAGGATCTGTCTCCACCCCACTCCAAGACACAATGTGTCCGAGGTAACGCACTGATGTCTGAAAGAAGCGACACTTTTCTGGTGATAGTTTCAAACCATTTTCTCGCAAGCGGTTCAGGACATTTGTCAGTCTAACTTCGTGTTCCTCTAATGTTTTAGAGAAAACGATAAGGTCATCAAGGAAAACAAGCACCTCTCGTAGGTTTATGTCGCCCATGCATTTTTCCATCAAGGGTTGGAAAGTGCTTGGTGCGTTTGTTATCCCTTGCAACATACGATTCCATTCCCAAAAACCTAATGGACACACAAAAGCTGTCTTTGCCTTGTTACTTTCTTCCATCTCAATCTGGTAATACCCTGACTTAAGATCCATCACTGAAAACCATTGAGATCCAGTAAGTGCAGAGAATGACTCCTCGAGGTTTGGAAGTGCATAAACATCTTTGATTGTTTGCATGTTCAGTTTTCTGTAATCCATGCACAACCGAACATCACCATTCTTCTTTTTGACAATCACGATAGGTGATGAGAATGGGGACTCCGATTCACGGATGATTCCAGCTTCCAGAAGTGTTTGCAGGTGACGCCTCACAGCATCATAATCCTGTGGGTGGATTGGACGAGGTCGATGTTTGAAAGGGGTTGGGTCCTTGAGTTTAATACAATGTTTGACTTTTGTTGCATGACCGAAGTCAAGGTCATGATGTGAGAATACGTCAGAGTAGGAAGTCAGCTTTTTGATTATTCGAGCTTTCCACTCTTCAGAAAGTGGAGAATCACCGAAGTCAATCTTGAGATTAGCATTCATGTCACACTGCTGTTGGCTTGTCTGGTTAGCATTTTGTTGTTGACTTGAGCAGCTAGCTGTTTGTGGTTGACATGACTGACTAGCTTCTTGTTGCTGACTGTGAGCAGTGTTCTGGATTTGAATAATGTCTTGAGGAACACTGAGCTCTGCAATAACACAATTGGTTGGCAGGATAATATCATGACTGGTCTCATTTCTCAATACAACAGGGATCTTATAGGGTGCATATGCTGGGAGAGTGACGAGGCAGCTGTCTGTGAAGATTCCACCTGGTAAGGATGTGATGGTGGGTTGTTCAAGCAATGCCCACTTCTCATTGTTCACACCACTGATGCTGACAAAGCCTTCTAACACAACTTTCTGACCAGAAGGAATGACATCTGGCTCACGGCCTCGCAGTTTGACATAGCCAAGTCGACCTTCACTGTTTTGTTTGTGCCTGAGCTGCAGAGTTCTCAGGACCTGGTGATAACCACAGTATGGATTAGCATGAAGGGAGCTATCATCACAGAACTGCTCATAGAGTGGATCCAGAGTATTGGTTGCAATCAACACTGGTACGTTTCTGTTGGAACGGATATCTGACACCACTAGAGCGAGAGTTTCAACCTCAGGCTCAGAAGCGATGAACTCTTTTGGAAAACGCACATTTAAATGTACATAGTCACTGTATGGAACTGACTCACCATTTGCTCCTTCAATTTCCAGTAGATCACTCACTGGATGGATGGTCTGATCAGACAGGTGCAGGTCGTCGAAGGATTGAGAGACTGTAGTAACCTGTGGAGTTGCAGTCAACTCCATTAAGTTTAATATTTGCCGTGCTCTTGCATCCAACAAGACCTTTAGGTAGTTTTCTGGTTCGTACATTTCTGTGCTCTTTTAGCAATGCTCTCAATTTTGTTTCATGCTCAGGGTTGGGACTTTCCGTTTCCATTTGTCCCTCAATAGAAACAGTTACTAGTTTAAAGTGAAACTATTTTTGTTTGTGTTGTCTTTTTCCCAAGATTGCTGTTTTTCTTTTAGCTCTTTTCTTTTGATCTCAACTAATGTGGGATTCGGAGGATTGCTGCAAGTGCTAGCAATATGACCATCTTTGCCGCATCTAAAGCAATATCAGGCTTTAGGTCTTTTAGCTGTAGAGACAGGTTTGCTTGGAGTTTGTGTTGCACTAACAAATTCTTCTTTTGGTTTAGCTTTTTTCTTTGCTGCTTTGCTTTTGTCAGGTTTTCCTTCTTTAAGGTATGAGCGAGCTGCAGTCTGGGCTTGAAGATCAACTATTTGCTTTTGGAGCTGCTTTATTGCTGAAGGTTCAGCGCTGACTGGGGCAGGTAAGTCATATCCATCATCATCAAGAAAGCCAGCAACGTGTGCCTGAGACTGAGCTTTGGGTTTAGTATAACCCAAATGTTGTTTCATCCCGTTAGCTTTAGCTGTCTGTTTATCTTCAGTGCGCAAAAGCAGCAAACGCTCTGGGAAGGTAGGTGGGTGTTCTTTCTTTTGCTCTAGCTGTAGTGTAGTGATCAAGTTGTTGTTCCAGCATCCCCTACAAAACTGCTTCAGGAGCTGCTTATCTGCATCACCTACTGAGATAGCTTTTATCTTTACAGCTTTACTCAAGACTATCTGTAGCCTCTGGAGATAGCTAGATGGCTTCTCAAATGTGTTTTGTTTTATACTGAGGAACTTTGCAAATAACTCATCTCCATCCTCAACTGTGGCATAAGCAGAGTCAGGTAAGTCTAAGTAAGCTCTTGGAGTAGAATGTGGACCTAATGACTTAACTATATTGACAGCTGGAGGCAGAAGACTGTCAACTATTTTCCTCACTAACTGAGTGCTAGATATAGTGGTATCAGCTAGGTAAAACGCTACACTGTTTCTCCAAGTGTCATAATCAACCTCAAAGTTGGGACAAGGTATTCGACCTGAAAAGGGTCTCAGCTTTGCTGATGAATGCAACTGTGAGGGGAGATCTGTGCTCTTGACAATGTGCTCCACTATGACACGCTGTACCTCAGGTGGGCTAAGGTGATCTGGTGAAAGCTTGAATTCGTGTGTTGATTCCTTTGAACCTGCTGCTGCAGCTGCTTTAGGAGCAGGGCTAGGCTCATCTGAGAGAAGATCGAACACAACTAATGGATGTTCTCTCATGGTTTCAACAATCGAGGGAGAATTCACAGTCATGTCACTCTGTTGCACAACCGGAGCTGATTTCTGGGTTACTGTTACATCTTTCTCTTCACTCTGTGCTGCCACAAACTCAGTGATTCTGGTTAACTCATCTCGCAAAACTTCCTCAAATGACTTACCGCTACATTTTGCCACACCTTTAAGATCAGACAAAAATGTGTGTGGGTTGCCTGTCCCCTTTTCACATGAATAAAGACTGGAAAGAGCTTCAACATGATGGACAATATCTGCATCTGCATCAGTAGGCCTATCTAAAGGCAACATCCTTTCAAGTGCTTTAACAGCTGTGCCAGAAGAAAACTCCACAATAGCATTTTTATGGAGGTCTGAACTGGGATCTGTAACTTTGATTATCCTGGCAATAGACCCATATTGCTTCAAGAAGTAAAAAATGTAATCATCTATAGTTGTATGAGACAAACCTGTAATGATTAGGGCATTTGGAACCTTGACATTTTCTGACTCAATTGCCACACTTTAGGTTCACTCAAAATTACCTGTTTCAATACCAATTTAAGATTAAAGGCAAAGTAAAAATATACAATTTGCAAATCAAAACACATATAACATGTGCTATGGTACCACACTACTGCACAAAGCTCCTGGCTGGCTCGCCAAGTTGGACCCTGTAACACACTCTTGGGATGCGCAATGCTTTAGGTGCGGGAGGAGCTAAGGGCAGAGTGTAATAACCACACACACACAAATTAATCTGAACTGCACCTTTAGTGTGCTGGGAAATACAAATACAATTTACTTTTTAATAAGAATAATAAACTGGGCCCCTAAATTAAAAAAATAGCCCTGAAGTGTGATTTTCTACACTTCAATGAGTCAATGACTAGTCAGAGTTAATTGTCAGAGTGCACTCTGGGTTTTTGTTCAAAGGATACCAGTCTGGGTGACTGGCACAACTTGCCACACTGGATGGTAAGTAGAGTTGTCCTGCAGAGGTTCAGATCCGCTTCTTACTGCTACTCTGGTGGCTCGCCATCTATCAGCTCTCAAATGACTTCTCAGTATTCCGATCATAACAAAAAAGCCTGACCAAGCTCACACACGTTGCGAAGCAATTATCGCTTGATAAGGTGCTCGCAGCATCAACTCTCTCGTCTCATGTGTCACTGCCCCATCCTTCTCTATTCACACAGACACTCTCTCTATCCTAGACTCGATCAATCGAGGCAGGTAAGATGGAGCCGATAGAGGTAACCGATTTTAATGAAGTAATAAATCATAACTATAATATGAAATAAAATAAAACATGAACTTAAAACAAATTAATTTTTATAACTTATATAGTTTTGAAATAAGTTTATTTTTCTTTGACCCATTATTTCTGGCAGGGTGACAAGTTCATTCAACAACCCTGCCCACATTATTCAATTATAGGGCCTTCAAAAACAAAAAATTATTCAGGCCCCTTGCTTTTTTCACATTTTATGGTGGGAGTACTTGGAATTAAAACACTGCATTAATGACCTGTGGTGACGCCTTGAGTGTATGTTTATTCCATGCCAAAGCCCTGTGTGTTCCCTATTGCAAAGTCCATACTGTTTGTGAAGGCTGGGTAGGAGGTATGTAAAGGCAACCTGAGGTAGTTGAAGTATTGGCCAGTGGCAACCTTGACTCGGAGAACTCATGTAGAAAAGTGATGGATGGCTTGGGGGAGAAACCGATCGGAGGGATCTCACTGGCTCCAGTTGCAAAGGCCAGGACTTTCTGAAGCTTAGATGATCCTTGTGCCTCTACCGGAATAAAACACACCAGAGAATGTTAATTGAAACAATATAAATAAAACATAATAATGTTGATTATCATCATAAATGAGGAGCAACACACAGAAGCCTACCCAACAAGCATTGTAAATAGCGGCAATTCTGACAGCATGGTATTGCTTACCTTTTACCTCCTGCACATAGTCCATCCAGAAGGGAATGATGGTCTCTTCAGCTGCTCTCTTGTTGCTTCCTTGTTCAGAAGATCGAATATGGAAGAAGTCCTCCAATATGTCAGCAGTGAGCGTATGTGTCTCATGGCAGAGCAAAGGACCTAAGCTCTCTAAATGCTGTTGGATCACATCTAACACGCCAAGTGTCCTCATTCCTTCCCTGAATCTGCATTCAAGAAAAGACAGTAAGCACGACTAATGCATACTTGGCACAATCCTTAGCACACACAACAATCTGCCCACTGAGTTAAGTTGAGTCAGTAAAATTAAATTCCATAAAATGCCCTAATTCAACATGCTGCTATTATGAATAAAGCAAACTGAACTTGAAATCAAGATAAACCTTTCAAATGGTCCGCGGACCCCGTGGATCACTTGAAACATGAAGATGTCCTGAACGAGCAAATCTCTGTCCTCTATGCTCGTCAGTGGCCCGAGGCAGCCTGCATTTGTCAAGTAGTCCAGTGGAGGCGCTGTAGCACGTTTCAGGTCATCGAGGGCGGTGTACTCTTTGAGATCTGACATCAGAAATACACATCGGGCACAAAGAATGGTTAATGTGACATAAATGACATATATGAAGCCACTTTTAACAGTGCTCTTCTCATAACCCTCAATGCCGAGAGTGTCCACATACCATTTTTGTTACAACCAGAAATCTTAATGCACTCATTACTCGTTGCAGTTGATATACTACAGCTAACAATTCAAACAAATCCATCTAATCATTTTGGATGGTTCCATTAACATGTAGATTAAAAAGACACATCTGTAGAACAACAATCTGCAGAATTAGCTTTTTGACCTTCTCATGTAGGTCAGTATCAGAAATGTCTTCCAAGACAGGCTTGGCTGACTCTGGGCCACCAACTAGGCAGGGGAAAAAAGAGTCGGCGAGAGGAATCCAGGACTTGGACCACCATGCACAAGGCTCACAGCAATTGCTCTGCCAGCAATGAAATACCTGTCCTCTCTCAGAATTGGGGAAACATTATCTCATGTTCAAATGGATAGTTCACTCTAAAATCCTATTATTAATGTAATCAAGCACATATCCTCATAACAGTCAATTCCCCAAATCTGTATGGTTAATAAATTGAATAAATAAATACCTGCGCTATCCAGCGCCAAATTCAGTTTCCCCTCCTTTCCTTCAAACATAGACAAAACTCCCATGGCTTCCAAGAGTAGTCTTAAGAAATCTCTTCTTGGACCGCCCAAATCCACAGCCTCTTCTTCTCTACCAATGTCGTCAGAAAACTTGATTGACATCCTGTAGTTTGGATTATAGGATAATCTCTTGAAGCCACGTACAGCTCCATCCAACACGGAAGACCGATTTATGTTGAACTTGCATTTCTGGTCGGTGTCAATTCTGCTCGCAAGATTGAGCAGTAAGTCACATGCCGGCATCTTTTCAGGGGCTCCTGCCTCCCTAGTGAATAGAAGACAAAAACTTTTTTTTTTAAAAATTTGTGATATGTTGTATGTTCCAACGGTAAGAAATACAACTGAGATGGATCTGCTGGATGACATATGGTTGACATATGGATGACACATGAGGTTGAAAACATCAAATCTAGACAAAATATCCAACGCACTATTGCAACACAATCAGATGGTATGTCAGAGCTTACAATGACAAATCAGTCCTCAAGGTCCACCGTCCTCACTATATTTTGTTTTTTCCTGCACCAGCATACCTGATTCGACCAATCAAGTGGTTGCTCATCAGCTGCATGTAATGTATATATAGTATGTTTGGGACAGTGGGACTTGAGGACTGGGTCCCAGATCCTCCTAGGTATCTGAGGATGACAGACTATAAAATTAGTCCCACAACGTGACTGCTATTTACATATTTAAGCAATAAAACGTGAGAGGGAGAGCTTTATCAGTGGTTATTGGCACGGCTGTGCTGGTTTCAGTACTTAAGCTTGTGGGGATGCTGCTCTCTAAACGCTGGGCACATTATTAGCTACATCTCCTTGCGTTGAACACGAGAGGTCAGAATGCAAGCATGTCAAACTGACCAGTTATCAAAATGAAATGCCAACACACTGGTTATGCTAGTCAGCTACTATTTGCTTCCTAATTAAGCTTGTTTGATGTTATTTGACTGCCTGTCAAAACCATCTTCGGCAGGCAGTTATAATTGGCGCAGTAATTTTTACAGGTGATATTTGTATAGCGCATCATTATTTGTCACAATATCGTGTCCTATCACTATCATTGTGGGTTTCCTAATGATTGAAGGCCAGGCCTTTAAATGTTGGGATACTTACGTTTGACTCTCAAAACTGGCCCGTATTGCTAGGTTAAGTTCTTCTTCATCTGAGGACATCTCTGACAATGAACTTAAGATGGATACGTAGATATTATAGTCATCATTGTTCTCTCTTGATGTTGATGGAGCTGGGTTGGTTCACCATAGCTCTGGTGGTGATGGGTCCACTGGACTCGCTTGATGTTGACGGGGTCTGGTCCACCATGGCCCATTCTATGGACTCTATTGATAGGGTCTGGTGCACCATGGTCCTGGTAGTGATGTGGCCACTGGACTCTCCTGATGTTGGTGGAGCCTGGTTCACCATGGTCCTGTCTATGGACTCTCTTGATGGAGTCTGGTCCACCATGGCCCTGGTGATGATGCGGCCACTGGACTCTCCTGATGTTGATTGGGTGACGACCTCCACACAGCTGTCATCGGAGTCTGAAACGTCAAACTTTCAAAACAAAAGAAACAAAAATCAATAAACAAAAACAAAACATTTAAACGTGTCAGATGATCTATTCACATTTGAAAGAATGTTAAGTCTCTACATCACTAATGTGACTGACTTCATTCCGCTCTCTGCGTTGTTTTTGTCACTCATTCATTCGACCCATGTTAAGGGCTTGCCCTGGGTGGGATTCAAAACTGTGTTTTCCGTTTGCGAGACACTGCTCTAGCCCGCTACGCCACTGAAAGGCTAACTAATTGATAATGCAGCCGGGCGCTCTTTATACTGGAGGAGTGAGTCACTTTTGGTAGGCTATACCACGACCTCGGCATCTAACTCTGACGATTTACGATTGCTCACAATTAACTCGGTTACACTAAGAAGATAATTGAATAGCCCAATAACTTACTGGCAAAGGTGTGGATGGCTTGATGTACAAACCCCAATTCCAATGGGACGTTGTGTAAAACGTGAATAAAAACAGAATACTGTGGAGTTAGAAAACAACGAGACAGGAGACGTGAGAGTAGACGTAGTCGAGGTAGTTTACTAGCTCCAACTTAGCATGTCATACATTCGACAACGACACTGAACTGAGAACCGGAAGCGGAAGTGCATTATCTGACCCCTCGCCTCTTCCCTTAAAGGTACACCGTCCTCTTAGGTGAATGTCTTTCGTTATATAGATGTGGGTCACCACAATACATTGATTTGCAAATCCTTTTCGACCTTTATTCAATTGAATACACTACAAACTTAAGATATTTAATGTTCAAACTGATAAACTTTATTGTTTTTTGCAAATATTCACTCATTTTGAATTTGATGCCTGCAACACGTTCCAAAAAAGCTGAGACAGGGGGAACAAAAGACGGAAAGTTGAGGAATGCTCAAAAAACAACAACATCTGTTTGGAACATTCCAAATGTGAACAGGTTAATTGGAAACAGGTGAGTATCATGATTGGGTATACTAAAAGGGGCATCCCCGAAACAAGCAAGGATGGGGCGAGGTTCACCACTTTGCGAACTGCGTGAGCAAATAGTACAACAGTTTAAGAAAAACGTTTCTCAACGTACAATCGCAAGGAATTTAGGGGTTTCATCATCTACAGTCCATAATATTGTAGCGATTTCGGGGGGCAGTCCGGGAGACCGTCGCCACAACGGGGACGGGAACCCGTGTTTCCCACTCCGCAAGCGACAACGTTAACCAGTCGACTAAAGGGTCTGACCCGTTAGTCAAGGACCAACGTGTCTACTTATCCATGCACGTTACAATATCATCAAAAGATTCAGAGAATCCGGAGAAATCTCTGCACGTAAGCGGCAAGGCCGAAACCAACACTGAATGCCCGTGACCTTCGATCCCTCAGGCGGCACTGCATTAAAAACCGACATCATTCTGTAAAGGATATTATCACATGGGCTCAGGAACACTTCTGAAAACCATTGTCAGTTAGCACAGAAACGCCGGCTCCTCTGGGCCCGAGCTCATCTGAGATGGACTGACGCAAAGTGGAAAAGTGTGCTGTGGTCTGATGAGTCCACATTTCAAATTGTTTTGGAAATCATGGACGTCCTGTCCTCCGGGCTTAAGAGGAAAAGGACCATCCAGATTGTTATCAGCGCAAAGTTCAAAATCCAGCATCTGTGATGGTATGGGGGTGTGTTAGTGCCCATGGCATCATGGGTAGCTTGCACATCTGTGAAGGCACCATTAATGCTGAAAGGTACATACAGGTTTTGGAGCAACATACGTCCCTGTTTATTTCAGCAAGACAATGCCAAGCCACATTCTGCACGTGTTACAACAGCGTGGCTTCGTAGTAAAAGAGTGCGGGTACTAGACTGGCCTGCCTGCAGTCCAGACCTGTCTCCCATTGAAAATGTGTGGCACATTATGAAGCGCAAAATACGACAACGGAGACCCCGGACTGTTGAGCAACTGAAGTCGTACATAAAGCAAGAATGTGAAAGAATTCCACCTGCAAAGCTTCAACAAATAGTGTCCTCAGTTCCCAAACGCTTATTGAGTGTTGTTAAAAGGAAAGGTGATGTAACACAGCGGTAAACATGCCCCTGTCCCAGCTTTTTTGGAACGTGTTGCAGGCATCAAATTCGAAATGAGTGAATATTTGCAAAAAAAAAACAATAAAGTTTATCAAGGGAGTTTAATCAAGTGTAACTGGACTTGGTATACATCCGAGAAGACGTTTCGTCTCTCATCCAAGAGGCTTCCTCAGTTCGTGCCTTTCTGACTAGACCAAGCTAGTCTGACTGGCTGGTGACGAGACTCAGTATTTATCCTCTAGGAGTCGTTGTCAGAGCTATCGATATGCGTGGCTCTTTTGTGTACCGATGTTATGGCCACGCCCGTCGTTATCGGAGCTAAGTGTGTGTGTGTGATGCACAGGGCGTGTGTGATGCGTCAGTGCAGTAATACTGGGGTAGTAGCGCTTGTAGTTAGTGTATGCTGCATGCTGCTTCTGCTTGCTACTCTCTGCTCTCAGCTACTGCCGCCGGCTAGCCCTCTTTGTGAGGGTGAAAAGAGGAGCCGAGTGCGTAAGTCTCCCCTGCCGGTACATAGCCTCTCTACCGCCAAGACTCCTGCAGTGCCTCCTCGTGGCCACACACGGTAACTGGGTACCTTGCGGTCCCTGGCTAAACTGTAGGGGATCTCGGAGCTACAGTGGTCCCCAGAGGTCTAATGCGCAGGCCCATGTGAAGTGGATACGCCCTGGCATTGACCAACCACTGTCCCACTGCCTTGTGGGTAAGTGTAGGACGACAAAGGCTAGGGGAGCACACCCTGAGAGAAAAGTAATGTGCATGGCGGCGCACGATAGGCGGTCCTCTGACAGACTGGAGCTCCGGCAGCCTCCTGCAGCGGTGGAAGAGTGCTGGTCGTCTTGGGCCCCCCTTGCCACCAGATCCCACCCTCTCACAGTGAAGAAGTGCTGCTGGGACATGCGCACCCCCAGTGGCACTGTAAATAATCTCTTTGCGCAGGTATCCACCTCTGCCTCGGTGAGACCAGCAACCGGAATATGGATCAAAGTCTGGCGGCGATGGGGTGTCTGGTGACGGGAGCATGTATGAATGCACTGGAAGCTCCTAATCAGACCCCTGCACGCCAGCGGCACAGGGCTATTCATGGTCGCCAGCAGCTGGGCTTGAGTGGCAGCTGCTCTCGGCAGACCCCTGTGTGTCTGAGCAGCCCTATTTAGGAGCCACACTGCTCACCCAAACTGGGGAGGGGCCTAGAAAAGGTGGCCTAAACATTGCCCACTCAAAACATCCTGGATAGGCTACCGCACCTATCGGGACATTCCACTCTGCGGTCGAAATAAAAAAAAGAAAATAATTCCCTTTAAACTGGCAACATGGAACATAAGAACTCTGCTGGACGTTAATGCCGAAAGACCTCAGCGAAGGACTGCACTAATTGCAGCGGAACTCAATCGCTACAGTATTGACATTGCTGCACTCAGTGAAACCAGGTTCCTGGATGAAGGCTCCCTGAAGGAGGACACCTACACCTTCTTCTGGAAGGGATACCCTGCAGGAGGACAACATCAGCATGGTGTGGGATTTGCAATAAAAAACAGCCTCCTACCAAGACTCACTGAAACACCGATTGGCATAAGTGAAAGGCTCATGTCGCTCAGGATCCCTCTGGCCAAGAAACGTTATGCCACCCTCCTAGGTGCCTATGCACCAACACTGCCATCAGAGGATAACGTAAAGGACCGCTTTTACCAGTCACTAGATGAGGCTCTCCGTCATATACCCAAGGAGGACAAGATCTTTTTGCTGGGCGATTTCAATGCCAGAGTGGGGAAAGACAACAAGGTGTGGAGTGGTGTCATTGGTGGGCATGGCATTGGGAAAGTCAATGCAAATGGACTGCGCCTCCTAAGCCTCTGTGCTGAGCATGGCTTAACCATCACAAACACCCTCTTCCAATTAAAAAATAAGCACAAAACATCCTGGATGCACCCACGCTCCAAACATTGGCACCTATTGGACTACATCATTGTGAGACGTGCTGATACAAAAGACGTCTTACTCACTCGTGCAATGAGAGGTGCTGAGTGCTGGACAGATCACCGGCTCATCATGACCAGGCTCCAGGTGGAGGTACGCCCTGCTGTTCGTCTCCAAAGGTCAGGAAAGAAGAGGCTTGACTGTACCCGGCTAGAAAAGGCTGAGGTCCAGAACAATCTCCGCCTCTCTCTGGCTGAAAACCTGGAAGACATTGAGCTTCTCTTGAGCACGGATGATTCCATTGACAGGAAATGGTCTTCCGTGAGCTCCAGACTCTACAAGGCAGCATCCCAATCCATCGGTTACAAGAGCAGAAAACACCAGGACTGGTTCAATGACAACACAGGCACAATAACTTCCATACTCAAAGGCATGCATAAAGCACACAGTGCTGTCCTCAACAATCCCACATCAGCTACACTCCGGTAACAATGGCAAGCATCCAGGAGAGAGGTGCAGTCAAAATTGCGTGCCCTGCAGAATGAGTGGTGGATATCGAAGGCAAATGAAATACAATCCCATGCCGATAGAAATGATATGCACAACTTTTATGATGCAGTGAAAACCATCTATGGCCCAAGAAACTGCTCTGTCTCCCCCCTGAAGTCTGATGATGGTACCACCCTCATAAAGGACCAGAAACTCATCACAAAAAGATGGGCAGAACATTTTGAGACTCTTTTGAACCAGCCCTCCCCAACAGATCCCTCGATCTTGGATGAACTACCTGTCCGCCCCACCATCCAAGACCTTGATCTTCCACCAACCTTTGAAGAGGTTCATTGTGCAGTTAGGTCGCTGAAAAATAACAAGACCCCTGGCCCTGACAGTATCCCTGCAGAGATTTTTAAACAGGGAGGCTACCTCTGCACCCGTGCACTTTTCCTGTTCATCTCACACGTATGGAAGAACGAAACTGTCCCTCAGCAGTGGAGGGATGCTAACATCATCTCCATATATAAAGGCAAAGGAGACAAGTCCCTCTGTGGCAACAGCCGTGACATTTCACTACTGGCTGTTGCTGGAAAAGTCCTGGCCAAACTCATGTTACACAGGCTGGTAAAACACATCTCAGAGGAGCTGTTGCCTGAGTCACAGTGTGGGTTTAGGAGGAATAGGAGTACTGTGGACATGGTGTTCACAGCACGGCAACTCCAAGAGAAGTGCAGGGGGCAACATCAGTATTTAAACTAACCTTGCTATCATTGTACTGATATGCTTGTCCTTGCTAAGACGCTAAACTGGAACCGCAGACTGTAGAGGGGTAGCACCTTACCTTAGCAAGGGCCCTTTGGCTAAGGAAGACATCCCTACTGATAGATCCTGCATGCCTGTATGGTACTGTATGATACTCCCATTGTGCCCAGTCCGGCCAACATAGTGGGATAGGAGAAGGGAATTCTGATTTCAAATTTACCTGCTGCCTTGCGGGTTGATGCCTCTTTAGACAAAGGCTAGGAGAAGGTAACTGAATTCCAATCCCCGGGCACAGTCCACCCAGCTGTCAGTACCCGGAAAGAGTAAACCATGGTGGCTCCGCTCAATCAACACGGCAGTGGTTCCAGTCACCATCAGCTCTGTTAGCTCGACAATAGTTCTGGCAAAAAGCAACAGGATTCCTCTGTGGCTGTCTCAGCTACACTGTTCCACCGAAAAACAGGAAATCTTGCCAAGAGACACTATAGAGCATCAAATAGTGTCGTCATCTAGGGTGCAGCTTCACATTTGAGGCTGCTAGGGTGCAGCCTCACATGTGCCCCTGATCAAGGCAATGGGGGGAAATAACGAGTTGGTCCCCGGGTGCTGCACGGCGGCTGCCCACTGCTCCTAGCTACACAGCTAGGATGGGTTAAATGCAGAGTAAATGTCATTTGTATGTATGTACAAAATGACTAATAAAGAATATTCTATTCTCTGATGAAGGCTGTGTAGCTGTTTTTAATGTGTGCCAAACAAAGTGGAAAAGGAAGTTATCTGATTTTTGAGTTATCTGTGGGATATGCAGTACTACTTTCCTCTCTGTTTAGATCCTATGAAAAGATAGCTTAAATACCTGTCTTGCTGCAAAGGACATGGTCGACTTTGTTGAGGAACGTGGAGAAAAAATACAGTGTGCGGGTAACAGCATTACAATAACAATTACACTGTATAAACTTGCCTCACATCCTGTGGGATTTTATCTTTGAAGACATCTCTGATCTGTGTAATGACAGTCCTGTAGTCCCAAGCCTCTCAAACTCAAATGCGCCCAAGATGAGTGCCTTTTCATGGAACTCCGTTTTGGAACGTTGCTTGCAAACGATCCCCCATGCTGGGTTGGACAGCAGTATGACGTCTTTATTAAATGTCAAGTCAAGTGATATTGTGTTTTAGGCCTGTAAAATCAATCACAACAACCGTTTTAATTCTATTACATGGTTAAAAGCATAGCTAACTAGTAAATCCACATATTATTTACTGATATAGCTAACTAGCTTCTGTTGCAGTGGTTAGCTAGCTAGCTCAAAATTAGCTGGACTAACATTAGCTAGCTAGCATAGCACTACTCAAACCGACTTGCCTAACATTTCCAAAGACGTATCTTTTCCTAGGTCTTGAATTCCATTTTCCAAAGTGTTGCTGTGTACGATAATGGGGAGTCTGTAGCTGCCCTGTTTGTTGCTGCTCTGCATGGCTCCCTCCTGATGGCACCACTGATGCCTGCGATCGGAGGTTACCACTAGCGCTTGGCCGGGATGCATGTCTCAGTTCATCTTCCACACCACCCGTGTTCCACACTACCACTAACTGTGTTTGTTGCACATGCTATGGCATTTTTTCAATTCAATTCAATTCAATTCAGTTCAGTTCAATTCAATTCAATTTATTGTCATTAAAAACAATGTGCAGGCACATGTTAAAAATGAAATGAGGGCTGTGGCTTCACCAAACAGTGCAAGACAGGCACAGACAAACACAGCAAACACAGTATAAGATATACACACATGAAGACCAAAAGCTAAAAATAAGTTAAAAAAAGAGCAAGAGTACAAAATATTTAAAAATATCTGCAGACATTCAGCGGGTAGCCAGGTTCAGGTGGGCAACAGCTTGTGGAAAGAAGCTGTTTTTGAGCTTGGTAGTGCAGGCTCTGAGGCCCCTGTAGTGCTTCAGTTCATGGTTGGGGTGGGTGGGATCTCTGCTGATGCTGAGGCCCCTTCGAAGGCAGCGTTTGTGATAAATGTCTTTTATGGCTGGGAGCTGGGCACCGGTGATATGTTGGGCCGCCTTGACGACTGGCTGCAGAGCTTTCTGGTCTACTGAGGTGCAGTTGCTGTGCCACACTGAGATGCAGCTGTTCAGGATGCTCTCTATGGTGCAGTGGTAGAAGTTGGTGAGAATTTTGGGGGATAGACAGGCGCTCCTCAGCCTCCTCTGGAAATGCAGGCATTGTTGGGCCTTTTTCAGTAGGGCCTGGGTGTTTAATGCCCACGAAAATTCCTTGCTGATGTGGACTCCAATGAATTTAAAGCTCCACTTCCACCCCATTGATGTGTATGGGGGAATGGCTGCAGTTTCTAGACCTGCTGAAGTCCACAATCAGCTCCTTCCACTTCTGCACATTGAGGACAAGATTGTTGGTAGTACACCATGATGTGAGGTGCTGAATCTCGTTCCTGTAGGCCGTCTCGTCATTGTTGGTGATACGGCCAATGACTGTGGTGTCATCCGCAAACTTAACTATAACATTTGAAGGGTGAGTTGACAGGCAGTTGTGGGTAAAGAGGGAGAAAAGGGGGGGGGCTCGGAACACAGCCTTGAGGGGCACCTGTGCTGAGGGTCAGGGTGGAGGAGATGTGGTCACCTAACCTAACAGACTGAGGACTGTTGGTCAGGAAGTCCAGGGTCCAGTTACAGAGGGAGGGGTTGAGGCCAAGTGAGAGGAGTTTGGTGGTTAGTTTGGCAGGGATGATAGTGTTTAAGGCAGAGCTATAATCTATAAAGAGCATCTGGACATATGTGTTGTTAAGTTCAAGGTGGGTCAGAGCAAAGTGCAGGGCAGTGGCAATGGCATCCTCAGTAGACCTTTTGGGATGGTAGGTGAACTGATGTAAATCGAATGTGGGGGGGATAATGTTTTTGATGTGAGCCAGAACCAGTCTCTCAAAGCACTTCATGGCAATGGGGGTGAGTGCTATGGGTCGGTAGTGATTCAGACATGTGGATGTTGGTTTCTTGGCGACAGGAATTATAGAGGTGGTGTTAAAGCATGCCGGGACTATAGATTGGGACAATGAAAGGTTAAATATAGTTGTGAAGACCCCAGCCAACTGGTCGGCATAGCGACCTGGTATGCCGTCCGGTCTGGCAGCCTTCTGTGTGTTCACCCTGCGCAGTGATTCTCTGACCTCTGCGATCGATAGAGTGAGCACCTGGTTTTCTGGGTGGCTGGGGATTTTTGTGACTGGGTCAGTATTGTCGTTGTCAAAACGGGCATAGAAATGATTTAGCTTGTCTGGCAGGGAGGCATCATGGAGAGTGGGACCGCTATTGGAGCTTTTGTAGTCTGTGATAGACTGAATGCCTTGCCACATTCGCCGGGGATCGGAGTTATTGTGAAAGTGGTCCTCTATTCATAGCGAATATTTATGTTTGGCTGTTCTGATGCCCTTTTTGAGGTTGGATCTGGCTGTGCTGTAGGCCTCACAGTTACCTGACTTGAACACCGCATCCCGAACTTTCAGCAGCTCACTGGTCATTCAGAGTTTCTGGTTTGGAAAGGCACAGATTGATATTTTTTTTGTTGTGACACCCTCAGTGTAAAAGTTAATGTAGGCTATTAGGGCAGATGTCTGTTCATTAATGTCTATAGGGGAGCCATGGGTAGCTGAATGTGCAAAAATACTCCAGTCTGTGTTGTCAAAACAGTCCTGGAGTTCAGAGACTGCTCCTTCTGGCCAGACAGTGATTGTCTTTACAGTTGGCTCGATCCATTTTATTAGGGGTTTGTAGGCTGGCACCAGGAACAGGCAGAGGTGGTCAGAATGCCCCAGGTGGGGGCAGGGAGTAGCTTTGTATGAGTCCTTAATGTTTGTATAGAGATGGTCCAGGGTGTTTTGTCCCCTAGTGGGGCAGGAGACATGTTGAGGAATTTGGTCAATACAGCCCTGAGGTTAGCCTGATAAAAATCACCACCTATGATAAAGGCATTGTGCGCGGGTGTTTGGTCTGTTGTCTGCTGATGGCACATTGTAGCTGCTTAAGTGCTACTTTAAGAGCTTCCTTATGTGAGAGGATTGTCAGTAGTATGTGAGATTATTTCACATGTGTATGTGAGAGGATTTCACATATATGTGAGAGCATTTTCAGTAGTGTATGTGATAGGTAAAGTATGGAATATGGCCTATACGGCCTCTCATACATATGACAATCTGACACTGTTTACATTTGCCTGATTTCTGTCAATGGTTATACATGGCTTGGATGTGCTATACAGTTGAATCCCACACATCAATACCTTACAGACTCTCGTATTGCTCTAGGGAAGTTAGTTTCTCGAAAAATCGTAAACACTGAAATGAACTCACTGAGCACAAGTAGGAATAAGCTGTGGGGGACCAGCCCAGCCTGCAAATCTTCACAGTCCAAACTACCCTCCTTTGTGCATCCTGTGGAAATCGGTGCATCATACGGCCTTGTCCCGGCCGAATGGAACAGCCCCAAGCCGCACAACACACCATTTCTCATTCAACTGCTACAATGGGCCGAAAACGCAGGGGAAAAAAATTGAAACGTAATGATGACAGAGCTAGACATTGGTAGGCAACATGGCGCCCGTCAAGCACGTGAGACGCTCTCAGCCAATTACAGCTCGTGTTGCAAAGATCCAAGGATGGCCAAACTCTCTCTATGCTGGCCATCATCCACCTAATAGGCGCCCCTTCGGGATGAATAGGGATATTGTGACGCTTGCTAGATGTATTTAAACAATGTAGTGACCGAAATGAGATTAGGTGAGGCTGTCAGTTTTTATTGAATAACCAGGAAGTAATGTGCTGCAGAACATGAAGTGATAGAAGCTGCAGTAGATCTCAGCGTGTCAGGTGGGCAGTGTCAGATGGTTTCTGCGTGGAGAACTCCAGTCTGTTACATGTGCTGTGTGTAAAAATTCCTTTTCCTGAAGCATAAAGTGAGTAGTAATTATTATGTGACGAGTTATAACATGACTAGTAGGTATCAGTAGGTGTTACTGAGTGCTACTGATTAAACCAGAGTAAACGAGTCAAAGGTGTCCATATAAAGACACAGGAGCCGGCTGACTGGTTTTGTGGTCTGTCTCAGTAAAGTCAACAGCCACCACACTGAACTGAATTCACAACCTCTCAATTGGAATACGTTTTTAATATGCTTTGTTGTTATTCACATCTCTGAATACTAAAGATCAGTTTTCAACCAGAACTACACATAGCATCTCTAGAGCTATAAGAAATTTGTCAGTTATTGCAACTTTTTATTCCGTAAGACAAGCAAAGAGCTGAATAAATATAGACAAATTGGGTTTAGAAGAAATGATAATTATTGTACAATTATGCACATCTGTCTAAATGAGAGCGTGAGCTGCAGGACTAGAGGTCAGGAAGGTGGTGGAGGTCAGGGAGGGTGGTGGAGGTCAGCGTTGGAGGGGCTGTAGGTCTAGTCATCTGATATGGGTGCCTTGACCTTCCTGATGAAGTCATCGTTGATGTTCTTCAGGTGTTTGGTTCTGTTGTCCAGACGCACCTGCCACTCCTCTCTCAGCCTGGGGAGATACAGACAGGAGGAGGTTTTACAGCTGTCACTTTGAGGTAATTTTCTAGACATAATGGGACACTAGATGTTTTAATGTGTTCTCTTTTTTCCCCCTTTTCCCCCCCAATTGTACCCAGCCAATTACCCCACTCTTCTGAGCCGTCCCGGTCACTGCTCCACCCCCTCTGCCGATCCGGGGAGGGCTGCAGACTACCACATGTCCATCCGATACATGTGGAGTCACCAGCCGCTGCTTTTCACCTGACAGTGAGGAGTTTCACCAGGAGGATGTAGCGTGTGGGAGGATCACGCTATCCCCCCCGAACAGGTACCCCGACCGACCAGATGAGGCGCTAGTGCAGAGACTAGGACACATACCCACATCTGGCTTCCCACCCGCAGACACGGCCAATTGTGTCTGTAGGGATGCCCGACCAAGCCGGAGATAACATGGGGATTCGAACTGGCGATCCACGTGTTGGTAGGTACGGAATAGACCGCTGCGCTACCCGGACGCCTCTGTTGTGGTCTTTAAGCATGGAGACAGTGTTTGGTTTCGGTGTATATGTCCAACCCGATGGGCGGAGCATGGTTAGGCAGGATATTTGAATTGACAGCTGACGTGGTCGGCCTCTGCCAGAGTCGGCATCCACCAATGTTCCCAAATCAGTCCCATCAACATAACCAACAGATAATGCAGAGGTCAAAGGTTAGAGTTTGGCATGAAAGTTGAGAACAACAGCTCTCACAAGGTATTCCTCTTTATCAGACTAGAATCACTACAGATTTGAAACATGGACTGATGAGTTTTTCAAGAAATTGTGTGTTTGTTTGTTTGTTTGTTTGTTTGTTTGTTTGTTTGTTAGGGGTTGCACAGAGTACCCAAGTAGCTACATCAATTCAAGTTTTTACATGACATTAACATGGAGTATACTGGTTAATCACGTAATGTTTCCTCACATGGTAGAATACCACACATGGTAGAATACCTCACATGGTAGAATACCAGATGTGTGTTTTCTTTATTATTGTATTTCACTGTGCACGTTTTCTTTCCCAAATTCGCCGTGATGTAATAATCGTGTACCAATTGTGAGTTGTGGGAGGATTTCTCAACGATGGCTCTCACATAACAGACAAGACTGTTGTAATACAGTAATTTGACAATGGGTGTCGCTAATGCGCTGTACTGTCCTCTAGTGTCTGCTTGTAGTTCCGGTTTGACTTTCTGAATAAACACGTGAAAGAGCAATAGGTTATGGGCCCAGAGCGTCGCTAAAAGGCTTTTTTACACGGAGTTTTGTGAGATAAACGGTGTTGTGGAATTCACAATGGAAGATAAGCTGTTTATTGACAAGCTGAGCGGACCAGAGAACTGGGCAACGTGGAAATTTCAGATGGAACATTTGCTGAAAGCCAAAGGACTATGGGGCATGCTAATGGAGACGGATATCCTAGCCGCAGATGCTAATGTACGCGCACAAGCTGAATTCACGAAACGGAGAGAGAAGGTATTCTCGGTGTTAGTGCTGAATGTAAGTACACCCCAGTTGTACCTGATAACAATCTGCCAGACTCCAAAAGAGACGTGGAACACGCTGAAATTACATTTTGAGAGAGATACTTTGGCAAATAAACCGTTCTTAAAGAAAAAAAATATTTCAGATGTGAAATGAAGGAAGGAGAAAGTTTAAATGAACATTTAAAACGAATGAAGAAACTGACTGATCAGCTAGGAGCAATAGGTTCTGTGATTGAAGAGGAAGACCAAATTATAACACTCTTGTGTAGTTTGTGTGGTATTGTCTTACATGTCTTATCATTCCAGTAGGTGGCAGTAGCGCCTAGCACTACAGACTGTACGTGTTGATATGTGCATGTCCCTGAAGAAGAGTTCCGAGTAAAAGAAGTTTAAACTACACCTTGCGTTGTCCGTCTGCTCTTTTCATGCTAACGGTACTACTCAACATATTGGCGACGACGGGATAATTCTGGCCCTACTGGGTATTTCGCCACCTCCGGCATTTTTACACAGCCCGGGTGTGCCCACTGTCCACTTTGATACGTGGATTCGTATGTTTTATAACTACGCATTTTTTATACACTGCCAGTCGATAGTGACTCTTATGCAGATGCTTTGAAAGCATTGAAAACTTATTTTGTCCCGAAGTTGAATGTCGTGGCAGAGAGAAATAAGTTTCGACAGAGATCTCAGAGGACTGGTGAGTCTACTGCAGAGTTTGCTGCTGTCCTGCGTGAACTCGTTGCTACATGTGAGTTTGGCGGGCTTGCTGACGATATGATGAGAGATCAGATTGTTGAAAAGACGAACAATGCTAGGATTAGAGAACGTCTGCTGCTTGAGGGAAATCTGACTCTGGAGAAAGCCATTACAATTTCATGCCAGATAGAACATGCAGTAGCTGGGGCTAAAGCGATGACCACTACACACCATGGAGCGTCAGCAGAAGTCGGCATGGTGCGTGGGGGGGTCTACGTTCCGAGGCGGGAAACACAGACGTCCACAGAAGCCTTCACCCTCCGCTTCCCGCCCTCCTTCCAACGCGGCTGCTGCTGGTAAGAGTTGCTACCGGTGTGGCTCCACAAACCACCTAGCAAATGACCCCAAGTGCCCAGCTAAATCAGCCATTTGTAGACAATGTAACAAGAATGGACATTATGCCAAAGTCTGTAAAAGCAAGTCTGCGTCACAAAATGTGGGGGAAGTGTCCACTGCTTCCACTGAGAGTGTTGACACTGTGACAGTGCTACACATTGATGAGAATGACGTGACACGGTGCAATAAACTGATGTGCTGTGTCTCCCTGGAGGCTTCCAGCGGCCCCACAATTACTACTGATTTGATAGGAGATACTGGGTCTAGCGTTTCCATCCTTCCTGAGCACATATACAGAAATCACTTCAGTGATGTGACCCTTTCAAAGCCCGAAAAAAGACTTACCACTTACACACAGAAACCCGTACAGGTGCTTGGTTGCATGGAGCTGAAAGTGACTTATGAGACAAACAGTGCATCTACACACATTCATGTGGTGCCAGCGGGAACGCCCATATTGGGCATGGACCTTTTCAATGCGCTACGGCTACAAATTTCAGATGGTAAAGTGACTGTTAGTAAAACCCTACCTGTTACAAACCCTGCTGTTCCCGTACACTACACTACTGTCAACATGGAGCCAACTGTCAATGCAGAGAGTACTGGGACAGTTAGAGGCTTCGTCTACCAAGTGAAGGTGAGATCTGACGTGCAGCCTGTACAGATGAAGCTACGCCGTCTGCCTTTCGCCGTGCGTGACCAAGTTTCAGAAGAGCTGCAGAGATTGAAGAAGGATGGATTGATTGAGCGCATCGACTCCTCACCGTGGGTTCACCCATTGTGGTGGTGAAACGGAAGTCAGGCCGGCTCAGGATATGTGCAGATCTCCGTGAGCCTAACAAGGCAGTGGTCATCGATAGCCACCCCTTACCACACATTGAGGAGGTGTTCCATGAGCTGCGAGGAGCACACATGTTTTCATCCATCGACTTACAAAATGCGTACTATCAGGTTCCACTCCACCCTGAGAGCAGAGACCTTACCAGCTTTATTACACATGATGGACTTTTCCGCTTCACAAAGGTTCCATTCGGTCTCGCCTCAGCTCCAAGTGCGTTTCAGCGTATGATGTCACAGATCCTGTCAGGCCTGGATGGCGTACAGTGTTACTTAGATGACATTGTGGTGTATGCCGACACCCCAGAGCTACACGAGAGAAGGCTAAAGGCCGTGCTGCACCGCCTGAACAGCAGTGGCCTGAAGCTAAATATGGTGAAGTGCCTTTTCAGACAAACCGAACTGTTCTACTTGGGGCACGTCGTTTCTGCATCGGGTATCCGCCCCAACCCAGAGCACGTTGTTGCTATCAAGAAGGCCCCTGCTCCTGAGGATGCTACTGCCCTCCAATCCTTCCTGGGCCTCACAGGGTGGTATTCTAAGTTCCTCCCGGGTTATGCTTCTGTGGTGGAGCCCCTCCGTGCTCTCCTGAGAGGGGACGCACAGTTTCAGTGGACTGATGCTGCACAACGAGCTTTCACCCGACTCAAGGAACTGATTGCTACAAGCCCAGCGCTCACGTTATTCGACCCCACTCTCCCAACAATAGTCACTACAGATGCCTGTGACTACGGCATAGGTGCTGTGCTCACCCAAATGCACGGGGGCACTGAATTGACTGTTGCCTTTGTGTCCAGATCTCTTTCTTCCAGTGAACGAAACTACTCCATCATCGAAAAAGAGGCTCTCGCCTGTGTGTGGGCGGCTGAGCGGTGGCGCACATACCTGTGGGGGAGACACTTTACCCTGCGCACGGATCACAGCCCGCTTACAACTCTATCTACAAAAGGTTTCAGGAGAGCAGGGATGAGGATAGCGAGGTGGTCTGCCCGCCTCATGTGGTTCAACTACAGTGTGGAATACAAACCTGGCCGTGACAATGTTGTAGTGGACTGCCTGTCGCGCCTGCCCCTGCCTGTCCTTGACCAACTGGAGTTGGAGGAGGACACTATAGCGCTAGTGACTGTTGATCTTACCTCTCTTACAGCTGACCAGTTACGCACTGCCTACACAGACTGCCCTGTTTTGCAGCAGGTCACCAAGCACATTCGCCAGCGGTGGCCACGCACTTCTAAGGGCCTGGACCCGGCCCTGTTGCCCTATTATCGTGTACGCACTGAGTTGGCTGAGCTGGATGGTTACCTGATACGTGGCACTCACCGTGTGGTGATTCCCCCGGCTCTTCAGTCACAACTCATACAGCTGGCTCACAATACTCACCAAGGCATCGTCAGGACAATACAGAGGCTGAGAGAACTCTACTGGTGGCCTGGAATGGACTCTGATGTTGAAACTGCCATCAAGTCGTGTGCTACCTGCTCCCAGCATGACAAAACAGCCAAAACACGAGCTGCTCCCCGGCAACCTGTTGCCTTTCCCAATGCTGCCTGGGAAAAGCTCGCTATGGATATAGTGGGTCCGTTTCACTCTTCTTCCCCTGACTGCCGGTTTGCTATAACATTAGTGGACTATTACAGCAAATGGCCAGAAGGGGCCTTCACATCAGATTTGACGTCTGCCACTGTCCAGCCAGAGGATGTTTACATGCCCCCTCCTGCTGCCCCGCCTCCTCGAGCATCTCCTGTTCCCCAGCGAGGCCGCAGGCAAGTTCGCCCTCCTGCTTGGTTGGAGGACTATGTACCTTAAGCTTTTCAGAGGGGCAGGTTGGGTGTGTAATGGACTGTGTTATGGACTGTTACACTTAATATGTTTTCACCTTAAAAAAGGACTATTGCACTTTCATATGTTTGTAATATCAGCAACAAAAGAAGAAAAAGTAATTGGTATTGAAAAGGGAAAGTAAGCAAATATACTGTCTTGTATAAGGTGAATTTGAAAAAAAAAGAGAAAGGACACCTGTCTTGTCTGTTTGTTGGTTGGTAAATACACTGTTCATGTGTTATCACGAAGTAATCTATGGCAAATGCACTGACATTCTGATAAGATGTTTTAGTTAGTGATGACTGCACTTTCAGTGTAAAATTGATATGCAATATTTTTTGACATATATTTGATATGCTATATAAGCTACTTTCAGTTACAAATGGTTGACAAGTCAGAGTCGTTTACTTAAAGTGTTCATTCAAAACATGGTTTATTGCAGGAATGTTATTCTTAAAAGAGAGGGATATGTGGTATTGTCTTACATGCCTTATCATTCCAGTAGGTGGCAGTAGCGCCTAGCACTACAGACTGTACGTGTTGATATGTGTATGTCCCTGAAGAAGAGTTCCGAGTAAAAGAAGTTGAAACTACACCTTGCGTTGTCCGTCTGCTCTTTTCATGCTAATGGTACTACTCAACAGTTTGCCACCAAGCTATGCTACAATTGTCACTACGCTAGAAACAAAGACTGACAATTTGACACTACAGTTTGTTCAGTAAGCATTAATAAATGAAGCGCAAAAGCGAGTGAATGCTAACTCCAGTGGTGCACTTCAGGTGGTGTCATCACAATTTCGTGGAGATATGCAGGCTAACTCCAAGGCAGTGGGAGCTGAAAGACCAAGCACGTGGAGATGTTACAAATGTGGGAAAGAAGGACATATAAAGCGCGACTGTCCAAGTTGAAAAAAGAAAAATAAAACCCACAAGGCCAAAAGCATGATGTGTGAAGATGCAGAAGATTAGTCTGAATCGCTAAAGAGGCACACAACAGGTCGAATGGCTGATTGATTCGGGAGCATCAAAGCACATGACATGTGATAAAGAAATTCTTCAAGTCTACCAGCAATTCTCAAAAGCACAGTCTGTGAAACTCGGTGACGGCAGGGTGGTTGACGCCCTAGGACTTGGCAATGTCAAAATGAGAATGACTTTCAAAGTAAGTGATGTAAAAAATGTCACAATGTATGACGTGCTGTATGTTCCAAAGCTATCTGGGAATCTATTCTCAGTGGGAGCTGCTGCCAGAAAAGGAAATACAGTGCAGTTCAAGAAGTCTCGCTGCTACATACGTGGGAAAGATGGAACTCTTCAAGGAATGGGAACACAAAGATCTGACGGGCTGTATCAGCTGGACGTCGAAGGAAGTTCGTCTGCCTGTCATGGTGCATCAAGTGCATCAGTAGCAGCCAGCCTGTGGCACCAGCGCCTGAGTCACACCACCAAGCTGAAGGAACTAAAAGATCTGGTGAACGGAGTGGACTTCTCTGCAGAGAAAGAGGTTAATTTCTGTGAAGGCTGTGTGGAAGGCAAGCTGTCTAGAAAGCCATACAAGCCAGTTGGAGAAATCCGTTCCAAACGCAAGTTGCAGCTGATCCATAGTGACGTCTGTGGTCCCATGCAGACTGAATCTATAGGTGGAGCAAAATATTTTGTGACTTTTATCGATGATTACTCTAGATGCAGCAAGGTATACTTTCTGAAACAGAAGAGTGAAGTCCTTAGCAAATTCAAGGAATTTGAGAAAACTTTCTCCAATGAGTGTGGGCAGAACGTCACGAGACTGAGAACAGACAATGGTGGTGAGTACATATTAAAGGAGTTTCAAGAATATTTGAAGGCTCAAGATATCCACCATGACATGACTGTACCTCACTCACCACAGCAGAATGGTGTTGCAGAAAGAAAAAATAGGACATTAATTGAAGCAGCTAGAAGTATGCTGTCTCATGCCAAGTTGCCAAAGATGTACGGGGCAGACGCTGTAGCAACCGCAGCTAACATACAGAACGGGCTGCCCACATCTGTCCTGAAGCAAGAGACACCCTACGAGAGATGGTGTGGCAAAAACATGAGTCACATGAGAGTGTTTGGCTGTGTTGCTTATGCACATATCCCAGACATAGAGAGAAGAAAACTGGACAAGAAGGTTGTGAAGCTTCGTTTCATGGGATATGCAAACAATGCCAAAGGCTATCGCCTGTTTGATGAAGAGAAAAGGAGGATTCTAATTCGTCGTGATGTCATCTTTAATGAATCAGACTTCGACTGGAAACAGGAAGTGGAGGTGACCTGCTCAGAGAACGAGGTAACCATGAACACAGATGAGAGTGGAACACCAGATGACGAGATCACTGTCGATGAAGCTGCTAGAGAAGGCGGCAGAATCAGAAGGGCTCCAAGGAGATATGGATATGATGAGTTTGCTTTTGATCATTATGCCAATGTGTGTCATGTCATAGAGCCAAGCACACTGAAAGAAGCAATGATGAGTACTAATGCAAAGGAATGGCAGGAGGCGGCTGACTTGGAATATGAGTCGCTGCTGGAAAATGAGACGTGGGACCTAGTGGATTTACCAAGGGATAAAAGGGCCATAGGATCAAGATGGGTGTTCAAAGTCAAACATCATAGTGATGAACGAGTGGAGAGATACAAGCGCAGACTCGTCGCCAAGGGCTACTCACAGTTGTATGGTGCTGACTATGATGAAACTTTTCCCCCCGTGGTACGATTCAGCTCAATTCGTACATTACTGTCCTTTGCCATCCAGAACAATCTACATGTGCACCAGATGGAGGTAGTAACTTCATTCCTTAATGGACACCTGGAAGAAGAAATCTACATAGAGCAACCAGAGGGATACATCAAACCAGGGCAGGAACACCTGGTGTGTAAACTGAAGAAATCAATCTATGTGTTATGCTCGCGCACCAGAACCCGACCCGTGTGGCAAAACCCAAGACAGACAGACACAGGATGACTTCAAAATCCAAAAAGTGGTTTTATTGTGGGAGGGGAATGTATGGTGCAAAAAGCGTTCCGTTAGTGGGATGTGTGAATAAACTATGTGCGGTGTCCCGTGGTTTGGTTTGGTATAACTATGTGTGAGTGTTTTTAGCCTATGTGTGGTGCGGTATGTAAATGACCAGGAGGTGTTGAAATAATGTGCGTGCACCTGGCAAGAAAGTCCAGTCCGTGATCCAAGAGGGATTGTCCGAGGAAGTCCGGGTCTGAGATCCGGGAAGTCGAGTCCGAAAAGGAGGGGTCCAGGTAGAGGGACAAGGGGGGAGATCGCAGGAGAGGTCCGGGGAAAAACGTGAAGGTCGCTGGGGACAAGGGAGACGCGGGGAGCCGTGGAAGTCGCGGAGGGAGAGTCTTGGGAGGAAACAGACACGAAGATAAGACACTGGGAAATAAACAGAATGCAAGGAACGCTGGAGGGCTTGTCAGAACTTTACCGCAGGGTTCAGTACGTCGAAGCACGGAGTGGTGTTCTGGGAGACTTCTTGTAGAGGGCTGCCTGATTGCCACAGGTGTGCCTGATGGATGATGGCAAACACCTGGTGCAGTGCAGCTCTCGTCTCCTCAGAGCGCGAGCTGAGCACTCGGATGTTTCCGGCAGGTCCGAGCTGGGGGAGTGGCTTGAACGTGCCGGGGAGGCAGCTCGGGGCGGTGTAACCACAACAATCACCCCCTCTCCCTTGACACCTGCTCACCCCTCCTTCACCCCGGCACACCTGCTGGCCGTCAAGCAATCACCCCCTCTCCCTTGACACCTGCTCACCCCTCATTCACCCCGGCACACCTGCTGGCCATCAAGCAATCGCCCTCACCCTTAAGAAGCCTCCAGTCCATTCATGGACTTCAGCCTGCCAGTCTACCTGCCACTGAGCCAACTCCTGCTCTACCCCTGGGATCTGCCACTTCAATAAAGACTTGATTTCTTCCCTTACCTGGTTGTCCCGTCTGCTTTTGGGTTTTTACAGATACGTGACACAGAGCTTTGTAAAGTGGCTGAAGGAGGTGGGCAGCGCGAGGGAGGAAACGGTTATAGAAATTCACCATGCCCAAAAATCCTTGCAATGCCTTAACAGAGACTGGGCGGGGAAATTCCGCCACCACTTGCACCTTAGAAGGCAACGGGACCGCGCCTTGCGGCGAAATGCGGTGACCCGAGAAGCAAGAAGTCAATCACCGGCAGTCCAAACTGACACTTGGCCGGGTTGACTATCAGGCCGTGTTCGTCCAGACGACGGAAAACCTGTTTCAGGTGCGCCAGGTGCTCTTCAGCTGACGGACTGGCCACTAATATGTCGTCGAGATAAACGAACACGAAAGCAAGGACACGCAACACCGAGTCCATCAGCCTCTGAAAGGTTTGCGCTGCCCCTTCAAGCCAAAAGGCATGCGCATGAACTCAAAAAGCCCAAATGGGGTAATCACTGCGGTCTTGGGCACGTCCTCTGCCCACACGGGAACCTGATGATAGCCGCGCACCAGGTCCAGCTTAGAGAAAATAGTGGTACCTGCCAGGCGTATGGAAAAGGCCTGTATGTGCGGGATGGGATAGCGGTCATTGGCAGTGACGTTGTTCGGACGGCGAAAGGCCGCCACGACCCATCCGCCTTGGGCACCATGTGAAGCGGCGAGGCCCACAGGCTTTTGGAACGCCTCACTATACCCAGACGCTCCATGATGGCGAACTCCTCCTTAGCTGTAGCCAATTTTACCGCGTTGAGGCGCTGCGCGTGCGCAAAAATTGGCGGTCCCACAGTGGGAATGAAATGTTCCACCCCGTGTTTAGTAACCGCGGTGGAAAAGGCAGGCGTAGTCACCGATGGAAAATCCGCAACAAACATTGAAAACCATCACCTAATGCTAAAAAGTTAGCGTGTGTAAACGGCTACCCAGTCGCACGGACTTTCGTTAATCTATCAGATCGTGATACCATCACGATTATGACCTGATTTACGTGATGTGGTCACGACTCGCCGACTAATGAGGTTAGGGTTAGGGTTCTATCAGATCGTGACCACATCACGTAAATCAGATCATAATCGTAATGGTATCGCGATCTGATAGATTAAAGTCCGTGCGACTGGGTTGGTTAACGGCCCGGCTCCCCCTGTCTCGCACGGAAAAGTGGCGAAGACACAGCATCAATTAAACGGCGGTTTGCAACATCAAAAAGCAGACCATTAGCACACAGAAAATTCGCGCCGATAATAGGAACAGTAATGGAGGCGACTACAAAGTCCCACTCGAAATGGCACCCGTGGAAACAAACAGTCACCAACCTTGTGCCAAACGTCGCAATGGACGAACCGTTAGTTGCACTCAACTATGGGCCGCCGCCGTCGGCTGACATGTCTGTGCTAGCTGGAGGGAGTAGGCTCTTTTGCGAGCCGGAGTCCACCAAAAACCGTCTTCCTGAGTCCTTAATGAAGAGCAGCTCACTACGTCCACCAGCGCCCACAGCTGCTACGGAGCGCTGGCCCTGGAGTTTCCCGGCGCCTCAAACGTGCACGGAGGGCCTAGCCTTGCCGCCGAACCGCTGGTGGAAGAAACAAAGGCCGCTCCCGCGCCGTCTCCGGACAGTCACTCCAGCCACCACTGCCGGGTCCGCGTCCTTCGACGCCGGCTGCAGAGGCTCCGATGCCACACTCTGCACAGAGAACCGTCTGGTATCCAGCAGGACCCGATCGGCCTCCTCAGCCAAACCTCGGCAGTCACCAGCGGCCAGACACGGGGAGTTAGCCAAAGCCGCGCGCACAGGAGACGGGAGCTGGCGCAGGAAAACGTGCGGGAAAAGGAACCCACCTTCGTCCGAGCCTAGCAGCGACAGCATATTGTCCATGAGATCCACAGCCGTCCCGTTGCCCAAACCGGATAGGGAAAGGATCCTATCTGCCCTCTCTGCGGCAGATAGGCTGTACCTCCGGAGCAGAAGATGTTTGAGGGCGACGTATTTACCGTGTTGGGGGGGGGGGTGGGTGGGCGCAACAGCTGCATGGCCCGGCGTGTGGACTGCTGGTCCAGCGCAGCGACAACGAAATAGTATCTGGAGTCGTCCGCGGAGATTCCACGCAGGTGGAACAGCGCCTCAACATGCTGGAACCATGAAGCCGGGTCGCTCTGCTAGAACTCTGGGAGCTTCACAGCCGCGGCGAGAACGGCCGGCTGTGCGAGTTGGGCGGCGTGGCCGAAGTGGATTCACACTCCTCTTCTGCTCCAAACATGTTCAATTCGGGGTCACCAATGTGGCAGGATGAGGAAAAACACAGGAGACGAAGGCGAGTTTGAACTTTATTCCTCAGCTCTAAAACCAAACTGAAACAGGAACAACCTTGCACCAGAGAGCCCGGGAACGTAAACCACGCCCCCAGCTCGCAGCTCTGCTGGGTGAGAGGCATAGCCCCTAGTGTCCGCCACATCACGTCTGATTCTGTCTGCGATAGCCTATTTTGTGTTTCGGTATAGCCGATCGCACAACACAGTTGTTGAAATTGCAGGTGAAGGTCTGGAATGCTGACTCCTCTCTCGCCCTGCAGGGGTACTTTGACTGACCCTGAACTCCTCACCGCTCCCAAGGAGTAGTCGTTACCTTGCATAGTTGACATGTCATCGGTGTATGATGTGTGTGTGTGTGTGTGTATGATGTGTGTGAATTAATTGTAAAACGCTTTGAGTGGCTGTTGCAGCTAGAAAAGTGCCATATAAAATGCAAGTTGACTGACTGATTGATTGATACCAAAAACACCACAGTCAACGCCAGGCGAGGCCGCCGCCAGACCGTCCTCGGTGTTGTCAGAACTGCCAGTCTGCATGGGCTAGCAGTTAGCTTAGCCTGCCCCGCTTCCACATCCTGTCAGTAACAATAAGGTTAAAATATCATCCATACGTCACCATTATGTAAGGTGAAGTATGGATGATATCATGTGTTATCTTCATGTCATATCATTAATTTAATGCTTTGCTCTATGTGCTGAGACCTACCCCGTCACAGTTGCAGTCTTTTAATTAACACAAGACACCCCCCCCCGACTGCTTGAGAACTTTAGTTTTTCAGGAAAGGAGTACTCAAGTTGTAAAGTTATGAATTTGTGCAACCCCTAGTGTGTGTGTGTGTGTGTGTGTGTGTGTGTGTGTGTGTGTGTGTGTGTGTGTGTGTGTGTGTGTGTGTGTGTGTGTGTGTGTGTGTTTGGTAACTTCACTTGGGATTATTTGCAGCTGATGAAGCAAATGGAATAACAGAAACACACACATACCACATACCACACCCCCACCCCTCCAAACACACACACACACACACACACACACACACACACACACACACACACATGCAGATGGACGCACAAACATATACACTGACGGACAGGCTGACAGATTTACTGACAGACAAAAAACTGACAGACATAAGAGAAAGACATATGACAGGACAGACAGATATATAAATTTAGTCTCATCTATTCTATGCCTCCTATATCTACCCCCACCCCTCACACACACACACACACACCCCTCCTCGTCAGTCATCAGTGTGTGATTAACACCTCACATGGCAGCTTCTCTGTCCAGGGTCACATGATTAGCAGACGGCAACAGAAAACAGACAGCGGAGGGTTTAGAAGGGATCGATTTAATAGCTAATATAACATATGTGGGTGCTACAGTACACGAGTGTGTTCATTTATAGCATGGCTGGCAGGAATGTGTTGTCCAAGTAAGTACTGCTTACCCGCATAATGTTCATTTAACCCAGTCGTTCTCACAGCTTTTCTTTGATGCCCCCCCCCGCTCCAACAAAATGGTGACAAAATGGGCCAAATTTAACTTTATTTAAATATCATCAGGATCAGGAACACTTCTTTCATTTTTCTTTCAGTAATTTCTGTTGTGCAAATAACAAACCCAAGTTCCACTTCAACTTATCAAACCTGTTTTCGTGATATTTGTCACTAGATTGCTCCATCAGTCGGTGTGCCTTTTCAGAAACAGAAAAACGAAATAAAAATTAAAAATCACTTTACGAGAACAATAACAATAAAGTTCAATCTGTGCACAAAAAAAGAACAAATGCAGATATTTGGGGAAAACGATGAGCAAGTCAATTTGTGAGAGCTCAAGTCTTATCACTGCATTCATTAGTGGCTGCAATGAGCCTGTTTTGCACTGCACAGCTTTTCAAAACGGGGTTGCAGGCTTGATATTGCCACTCTCAAGTCATGCTCAATGTTGAGTTGAGATCTGTACTTGGTTTTAAGTGAGACAACAGCAGAAAAGCCCATCCCACAGAGACAGGATGTGGTGAAGGGAAGCAGAATGCCCACAGCCCTCTGTCCTATGAGCGGATACTGCCTCTCCCACCAAGCCAGAATTCACTGTGTCAGACACAGTGTATTAACCCAAACCCTACAGTCTTTTTGATGATGGGAGGAAACCGGAGCACCTAGAGGAAACCAATGCAAACATGGGGAGAACATGCAAATTCCACTCAGAAAGGACCTGGGACGGTCTGGTGTTGGAACCCAGGACCTGCTCGCTGTGAGGAAACAGTGCTAACCACGGGGCCATAATGTCACGATTATTCTGGCCAAAATAATTGCAATTCACGACATTATCCCGATAATAATCAAAATATGGTTAAAACTCTTAAATGGCACTATAACATACTGGAATCACTTCACCTTACATTTTGTTAAGAAACAAATATATTGCATCACAGATAGGGCACACATACTTTTGGCCGGACTGGCCAGCGGGGCCAGCCGTACAAATGCAAATGCCCCTGAGAGACTGACTGAATGATCATAGTTAGAGTGATTGACTGGGGGATCAGCTTGACTGTTGTGTCCAGCAAAACTCGGACCACGACTTTGAATCAAACTGTTTTTATTGCTGCCACAGTAAACGTTATATACACGTGCAGTATAGTATAAAAAACGTCTTGTGTTACTGCCGTAAACCGACTGCTGTAAACCGGCTGTAGTAAAACTTAAAGCTGCAGTGTCCTAAGCTACAGTCACACTATTGTGACTTATACACAAAATCCCCCCCCCCCTCTCTACAGAAATCACCAGAACAGTGAACATGAATGAACTGTATCACAACTAGGTAAACTGGGTGGACTACCAGTTACCAGCGTAGCCATGTGGATTATTCTGCCACGTGACAGGCCACGCTCTAACTAACCTAAACGTCAGAAGTCCGTAACATAGTCTTTCAGATAGCCTGGTGGAGCCCGAGCTCGAGCTGGCCGGACCTCATGATCAGCTGCGGGGCCCCCACCCTCAGCTGCGTGTCCCTCTGCGGGTTCTGGCTGTGCTATGGGAAAGTCACAGTCTGCCGCCATGGAACCCCACTTCTCCGAGGCATTGGGGTGTGTGGTGTTAGGTGGAGTTACCTTGTGAAGTCGGCTGGCATGCCACCGTGACCCATCAGAGAGGCAGAATGTCGCTGCACCTAGCTGACTGGTGACCTGCAGTGGTGCCAACCAGAAGGAGAGCAATTTGTGACCCTGGTGTGGCCGACGGACCTGGACCCAGTCCAGAACTGTGAACTGTGGCGCACGCACTTTACGCCTCCTGTCAAACCGCTGTTTCATCTGATGTTGACGGCCAGCGATCCTGCTGCTGTACTGGACCGGCATTACCGATGCAGATGCGGTAGCCAACTGTGCTCGCAGGCGATCCAAAGGAAGTTGGAGCTCCCGGCCTATCATGAGGTGGGCTGGTGAGCTGCCTGTGGTTGAGTGTGGTGTCGCCCGGTAGTGCAGCATGGTGTGAAGTAAAGCAGCTGAGAGAGGTAGACCGTCAGCCGGATGTGCCCTGATGCCGTTTTTTAGTGTTTGGTTGAACCTTTCCACACCCCCATTGGCTTCTGGGTGGTAAAAGGCAGTGCGAATGTGGTTGATCCCTTTGTCTGCCAGGAAAGCTGCAAACTCAGCTGAGATTTAGGGATCCCCCATCTGGCGAACAGAGAGGCGAGGAAGGCAGTGACCACCTGGGTCGTGACCGAACCCGCAGCGATCACTTCCGGCCACTTAAAGTGGAGGTCGTATGCCACCACAAGGAAGCGCTGACTACGCGGGACACCATGGAGCTCCCCACAGATATCCACCTGGATGTGCTCTCAGGCAGTGGCAGGCCAGTGTACTGGTAATAGTGGGGGTGGGGCCGGCGGGCCGGTCTTCCCACTGACGAGGCAGGCTGTGTAGTCTTTTACCATGGCCTCGATGTCCCTGTCAATGCCCGGCCACCACACAAGGCTCCTGCAACGCTGCTTCACCTTCACAATGCCCAAATGACCTTCGTGGGCCATGGCTAGGATACGTGCCCGCAGGCTGACAGGGACCACTGTGCAGAGCCCCCGAGCCACGCAGACATCATGCCAACAGGACAGCTCCTCCCTGACCCTCCTGTACGGTACCAGCTCCTCAGGGACCGTCAGGGGCCAGCCCTCTCGGATGAAGGTACGCAGTTGGGAGAGGAGGGGTCCGCCTCCGAGGCAAGCTGGAGGTCCTGGAGAGAAACTGCAGCTTGGAGTGGGGCGTGCAACATCTGAATGAGGTCTGGCTCCGTTAGGTCTGGGCCTGAGTCTGGCGTGGGGCCAGGCCTAGCTCTTGAAAGAAGGTCCGCCACTACGTTATCCCGACCTGGGATGAACTGAGGGGAGAAGTCGTACTGCTGGAGCCTCTCGGGCCAGCGGTGGACCCGCAGCGGTTTGTGTCCTGACCCCGACAAAGCTAGTAGGGACGTGAGGGCCTGGTGGTCAGTCCGCAGCATGAAGTGCCTCCCATACAGGTAGATGTGCCAATGCTCATATGCCCACACACATGCCAATGCCTCCTGCTCCCCCACGGAGTATTTCTGTTCAGCCGCAGTGAGTGAGCGAGAGGCGAATGCAACAGGGTACTCGGTGTCGTGCTGGAGCTGGGACAGCACAGCACCCACTGCTGTGTTGGAGGCGTCACAGGTCACTACAGTGGGGCTGTTAATGTCAAAATGTGCCAGCACTGGGGGAGATGTAAGCTGTTCCTTAAGCTGGCGCACAGCTGCAGAGCAGGCCGGGGTCCATGTCCAGGCCGCATCCTTTTTTAGGAGTTCCCGTAGTGGGGTTGTTGTTGAAGAATACTGAGGCAGGAAGCGCAAGTAATAGGCTGTCATACCCAGGAAGGAAGCGAGCCGGGTCGAGCATGTGGGTTCAGGGAGGCGTTGTATTGCCTCCACATTAGAAAGGAGCGGGCTGATGCCATCAGCAGTCAGGCGGAAACCCACAAACTCGATGGCGGGTACTGAGAAGGTGCACTTCTCGCCATTCAGCGTGAGATTGTGGCTGGAGAGGACATTGAGCACCCTAGTGAGGCGCTCATCGTGGATGGCTGCAGTCGGGCCGTGCACCACAATGTCATCTAGGTAGATGACCACCCCAGGAATGCCGGCAAATATGGTGGACATAATTTTCTAAAAGCAACTGGGGTCAGAGCTGAGGCCGAATGGCATACGTGTGTAGCGGTAAACCCCAGTGTGTGTCACAAAGGCAGTGAGGTCACGGCTGTCTGGGTGTAGTGAGACCTGCAGGTAGCCCTGGCGGAGGTCGAGTTTTGAGAACCGTGAAATTTTGCCGTCAACTCCTCTACTGTCGGTAGTGGGTACTTATCTGGAATCACCGCCTTGTTCACTGACCTGAGATCGATGCATGGACGCAGCCCTCCTGACTTATTCATTGCCACCACCAGGTTGGAGATCCAGGGTGATGCGTCCACACGTCGATTATGCCTGCGTCTAGCAGCTTCTCCAGTTCAGCAGTTGCGTCGTCACGCAGGTCAAGAGGTAGGCGGCGCAGAGGCTGGATGACTGCGCGCACCTCAGGATTCAGGAGGGGCTGGTGGTTAAAAACAGTTGGGCAGCCCAGGCCACTGAACAGAGAACGCCAGCGCTGCTGCCATGACAGGCCCACAGCCAGGATGGTACAGCCAGCATTGTCCATGAGAGAGAACCCTAAGTCACAGAACAAATCCAGATCCATAAGGTTAGCTCCATGATGGGACACCTGGAAAGTGAATGAGGTGAGGGCTTCGGTCCCATACCGAACTGAAAAGTCTACAGTACCCACCATACCAATCTTGGAATTGGCATAGCCGTACAGGTCCTCTGCATCAGTCCTGATGTGCCGCAGGGGAAAAAGCCGTTGGACTGTGGACACATTCAGTAATGACTTTGAAGCCCCTGTGTCTAGCAGGAGCGGCAAACACACCCCGTCCAATTCCACAGTGCACCACGTGAAGGGCCGGTGTTGGGAGCTTACACTTTGCGTTTGAGGGGAAGCAGCAGGGTTGGAATGACAAACCCTCGCAAAGTGGTTTAACTTGCCGCAACGTGAACATGTCTGTCCTTTGGCCGGGCAGGTAGGGCTACGGGTGGGGTGATTTGAAGGGCCGCAATTACTACATGCCGTGCGTGTTGGCGCTCTCTGGCGCCCAGCAAAATTCACCTCTGCATTGCTCACCTCGGGTTCGGGTGGAATCGAGGCGGGCTGTACAGTCTGTGTTGCCAGCATGGATAGTGGGGAACATGCTAATTGATATGCTAATCCAGCTGCAGACTCCACCTGGAATGCTATTTCCGCTGCCTTCGACAGAGTCAAATCATCAAGGGACATGAGCAGTTTCTCTCTGACTTTATGATTATTGGTGTGTTCTGCCAGCCGCGATGAATGTCTCGAACGATTCATGCCAGCGAGTCCAAGGAACCGGTGGTTCGCCGGAGAGCCAGGAAGGGAGAGAGAGGCGTGAGTGAAAACTCCATCTTCGTCGCCAATGTTGTGTCCAGCAAAACTCGGACCACGACTTTGAATCAAACTGTGTTTATTGCTGCCACAGTAAATGTTATATACACGTACAGTATAGTATAAACAACGTCTTGTGTTACTGCCGTAAACCGACTGCCGTAAACCGGCTGTAGTAAAACTTAAAGCTGCAGTGTCCTAGACTACAGTCACACTGTTGTGACTATAGACCACCGGAACACTTCCAGGTACCTTGACAACAGGACGCCAGGAGAGGGGGATAGAAAACCCAAGCCGCCAAGCCGCACTGTATTAGATACACAGCCTAGCCGTAGCTACAATGCCCAAAAGTTGCTGTGTGGTGGACAGTACTGTTAACAAGAAAAACAACCCAAATATTCGTTATTTTGTATTGCCTAAAAGGCAGAAGGAGGGAGAAAAACGATTGAAATGGCTCCAGGTGATCAGAAGGAAAAACAAGGATGGACAACTTTGGGATCCTGACAGCAAACATGTTTACGTCTGCGGTCTGCACTTCATCACTGGTAATGTTAGCTAGTTTAACTAGCTAATAATAGGTTACGTCTTTTCTACATTTTATAATCACCAAAATGTCAAGTTATAATGCCAATAGATCAGTGGGCCCAGATGGGAAAACGAATTTAGTCAGTGTAATAGGCTAGCTACATTGAACGAGATGTAGCCGAGTTAGCTAGGCTACAACCCGCATAATGTTAGCTACACTGTAGTCTCCCTCGCCAGACTCCCTTCAGCTACACTGTAGCAGCCAGATGTGAAACTCAGTTGCGGGGTAGGTTGATTCATCTCCCTCTTCCCCTCCCCTTGCCTTCCCTCCTCCACTCATATTTTCTAAGACCCGCTCTGGCCCCTCCCTCACCTCCTCCCCTTCCCCTCTCTCTCCCTCCCTGGAACAGTTTGGTCTGGTGCAGATTGAGTCGGTGGCTATATGGAATTCCAGTTAGCTAAACCTGTCTGAATGGGATCACATTCTTCAAACCCATATGTATTTTTATCCATTAAAAATCATGAAATGGTCCCTCCCCCCTGAATATTTGGTCACATGCTCAATTTTGTTTATCTTTCCTAGAAACAAGGGGTAACTACCCCGGTCTCCCTTACCCAGTTAAAATGCAAACGTTGTTATCACATTATTATTGTCATCCTCATTGAGTAGTATATCATGCATCATTGTAATGTGTAATCCAGTAAAAAGTAATAATTGAATAAAATGCAAACATTTGTTGAAAATGTAGCCTAGTTCCTATGCCTTTTCCCCATGGCTGCTCTAGGTCATGATGTGTGATTTAATTTTTGCCTTTTATAATTTCAGGGTGTAATGCAAAGGAGCCCATGCACCCGGACTACTATCCCTCTATATTCCCCCATCGCCGTAGTTCAGCGGGGGCATAGAAGATCAGGCGGTGGCCAGTGTCCACTGCGAATTTTTCGCAAATATCGGTTCTTGTCCGCAGCAGCCAACGTAGCGACATAGTTAGCCATTTAGCTCTAACGTTCGAACACGGAAGTGCAGTGGTCTATACGCAACATTGACACGATTGGGCTGCTGGATCAGGTGACCAATGACGGTTCTAACTAGCGGCAGCCAACGACGTCACTGAAGCTATAAAACTGGTCGGCCGACCAACAACATCGGTGGTAAACATGGAAGTGGGAGTTTTCCTGTTGGCTGTGAATCAGAGCAGCGTTTCACATGCAAACGATGGCAATATGTTGCTGCTCGTGGATACTACTAAAACGCCTGTTGTGTCCATATACATACACAGTTATGCATTGGGTTCTGTTAATGCTATTTACGTTGGAGACCGCTAGGTGGCACTACTATGGTTAATATGTTCCATGTACTGTGAGTTACGCATGTGTAGAAGGAGTAGAAGTAAAACGGGTTGATGAAAAAGTGCTAAGTAAAGTACACGCTCCCCTGTTCCTCTGCTTCGTGTGTTGATGTCTGATACTGAACCAACTACACAACAAAGTGGCGACGAGAGTAGCAGTGACGAAGAAATGGCTTTGCTCTCCTTGCAACCTCTTGCCGTGTTCCTGGAGTGCCCAGGTGAACCGAAAACGCCATTTGCTGCGTGGAAAAAGTTGTTCGACAATTGACCTTTCGCAAAGTACCGCCCCAGAACGGTGCTTGTTCAATCCTACCTTAGCAACGGTTTCTATGTGAGGGAGGTCCGTCAAGCTTTCAAACACAGCAAAATGCTGAAACGGTGTGCCTATGGGATCTGCAAATCGGATACGAGATATATGAAAAGTTTGGAGAGGGTGTAATTTTTTTTCCCTTCCCGAAACCCAGAACGCAAGAGGCGCAATGTCGGCAATAGATTTCGCAGAATAGCAGACCCCATGGCCAACTTAATCCATCCAAAATCAACAAAAATACCTGTATGCTCCAAGCTAAGCTCGTTACTAGCTTGCTACTAGCTGATAACGACTCCAAAGAGGATAAATATCTGAGTTTAATCACCAGCCAGTCTGACTAGCTTGCAGTGGCGCCCCCAAGGGGTGGCCAGGGGTGGCCACGGCCACCCTGATACTATCCATGCCCCCCTCCAGCCGCGAGTCGCATATGCAGAATATGCTTCTGATTATGCATAATATGCTTCTATCTGATATTTTACATTAGGTGCTGTTCATTTAAATCAATAATGTATATTTTTTTCTTAACTCTCATATTGACAGTTTTCCACTAGGCTATACAGTATACTACAACAGCATCATAGAATTCCTGAAATTCAGTCATGGCTTTTGGTTTTGGAGTGCCACCCCAAGATTTTCAGTGGCCCCATTTGGCCACCCCTATGAAAAATTTCTGGGGGCACCACTGCTAGCTTGGTCCAGAGCCCTATAAAGTGAGAGTTGCGTCAACTCCATAGACGTCAATGGGCCAATTATTTAACAGAAATGGCGGATCATGGGAGCTCCGGATAGTTCCAAACAAGTGCGCATAGAATATGTGTCACGTTGGAATATATCTATATCTATATATAAATGTAAAAATCTGAAAATATTGGTTGGTATTTACAAAAATCGCGGCTAAGCAGTTCATTTAAATGACCCGCCAAGCTTCAACTATTCGGCGGCTACATGAACCACGTGACCCTCCCGCGTTCTGGCCCCTCATTGACGCAACTCGTTCTATCTAGGGCTCTGGCTTGGTCTAGTCAGAAAGGCACGAACTGATGAAGCCTCTTGGATGACAGGCGAAACGTCTTCACGGATATATACCAAGTCCAGTTGCACTTGATTCAATTCCTTTGGATAACCATGACCTGGATGAATGAGAACATTCACAGACACCTTGCTACTAGCTATAACTGATAGCTAATACAGCTACAGGCGTAACTTATGGGGGGGTCAGGGGGGACATGTCCCTCTGAATATTTAGAAGAGGGGAATTTGTCCCCCCCAAAAATATATATCATGAATGATAATGTTAACTCCCTCGCCAAAAAAGGTAAAATAACAACACAGACGGTCGAACTACTTAAAATGTCATTCATACTTGTTTTCCAACGATTTCATACACCCTATGCTTGGACCATACCATGTTAACCTTGCCGCTGGGATTGCCGACCTCGTTGCTGTCTTGTAGTTGCTCCTGACAACCAGGAGACCGGAGCATGAATGGTGGTGTAAGCGAGTGTAAGTAACGTAGCTAGCCAGCTTGCTTGTCTAGCCTAGTACACCACCCTTTCTTACCTTTGGGGTTTCTGAGTTAGATTTTCTTACGTATTTCCGGATGAATTATAGCCTTATCTAGTTTATAACTTGTGTTTGGGGTTATCAGTTCAGACCCCCTCACGAACTAGCTAGCTAGCTAGCGCTTGCTAACAGTAGCCCCTAGACGTTTATGTTAGCTTAAATGAACTTGAACTGATAATTTCGGGCACATGAGATAACATAATAGGTACATCTACAAACCAATTTGTGCCAAGGGTATTATATTAGTTCAAATGCATCTACTACTTTCATTCACAGAGTCACCATGAGCAAGAGGAAAGTAACCGAAGATATCCGGTGCTTTTTTGGTGCAAAAAAGAGAGTAAGATATGGCAAGAGAAATAGATTACAGATTTTTTTTAATTGTCCTTTTTTGGAACAGACATTGTATAGTGATTATTAGACTAATCTTTATGTTAAATACAAAGTGAAGTATTGTTATTTTTGTGAATCCAACTGTTTGTGAACAATAGCTGAAGGAGAATAAATATTTGAAATACATAATGACAGTCTACTTCTTTATTTTCCTTTTTGTGTCACTATAGGCTAGCCTATCTGAAAGTTGTTTTTCTTTTACATAAATAAGACATTTCCACAATAAATTGATGTAGAAAAAGAGCAAATTGGTGCATACAAATTCACCAGAATGCAGGAAATTAAATGTGTGATGCTCAAAATGTCCAGGGGGAGGACCCCCTGACCCCCCGCTAAATGTGCCCCCCCCCCCAATGTTCAAGTGAAACTTACTCCACAGAATACAGCGAACGTATTATTACTTTTACCCACACAAAGATTATTACCATTATTAACATATCAACGTATTACTAACAAAATAACATTATTAATGTACCTGATGAACGTAACCAGCTTAGTCTGTGTCCAAAGATACCTAGTTTAATGATAGCTAGCCCACTAACATAACTTTGTTATGCTAGTCACAGGTTAGCCAGGTTCCACCTTTCATTTCAGAGCATAAAAACCCGCGGGGAGGGTCGGCTGGGATGGTCTCTGGCCAGTCTGACCTCCTCATATCCGGCCTATTTTAAACGTTTCTCCCCCTCTGTGAGCTCCAGGTGGGGACCGGTCGTTAGGAAAAATCATGCCACCCTCGGGGGCATCTCGTTTGCCTTATTTTGTTGAAATACCGGTTCTGGTCCGAAGGTAAAAAAAAAAATAAAATAATGGGGCGGTTCCCCCGGCCCCGGGGTATGTCCCTGGCCGCCCTGCGACCCCCAGGAGCCCATACAGTACCTCAGAAAAAGCCTGGATAAAAGAACGCTATGGGGAACCTTGGCCAAAATCAACACTATAATATGTTGATGTTGTAGAGGAGCTCAAGCAGGAGTCGTGACAACTTTCTCTTTCGGCTACACAACGTGCACCATTTATTCCTTCCACCGTTACAACAACAAAAACCCGCGCAGCGGAAGTGTGTAACACTGTAAACCCGAACCGAGAAAACAGCAGCTGTAAATCAACGTTCCTACTAGCTCAATAAGGGAAATTATGTATCCCCATAACCACTACACACGTCCCCCCAGAATTCGCCTTAATACGAAAAGTCAGTGTGGCGAGGGGGGCGGATCTCTCTGCCCCAACGGCTCCGCTGAACAGGAGCTGGGGGCTGGTTAACCGCAGGCAAAGCAGCAGAGCCCTCACAGCTGGACCGGGGAAAGGGAGGGGCTGGGGAAGCAGGGGGCGGCTCGCCGGGGGGCGCCCCCGCCGTGGGGGCAGGGCAAGACCAACAGGGCGGTCTAAGTCCAGGTGAGCAGGCTTGAGGCGGTCCACAGAAACCCGCTCTAGCCTGCTGCCAACCTCCACCACAAAGTGCTTATCTCCCGTGTCCCGTACCCGAAATGGGCCGTCGTAGGGTGGTTGCAGGGGACCGCGGTGCGCGTCGTGACGGATGAAAACATATTCCGCCGACCGCAGCTCCGTGGGGACATAGGACTGAGAGCCACCGTGCTGAGAAGTGGGGATGGGCAGGGGTGAGCGCGGACGCGCAGTGCTGCTGTTGGCTGGCCAGGAAGAACTTGTCAGCTTCTTCAGCTAGCTTGCGGCAATCGGTAATGCTGGTGTTAGCCAAAGCGGCCCGCAGCTGAGCAGGCAGTTGTCGCAGAAACAGTTGGACAAAGAGGAAATCAGGTGTGTGCGCCGGTCCCAGCAGAGTCAGCATTTTGTCCATGAGCTCGGGTGGCTTGCTGTCACCCAAGCCTTGCAGAGAAAAGAGACGGTGGGCCCTCTCGGTGTCGGAAAGTTAAAAAATCTTCAATAGGTGATCTTTGAGCCCCTTGTATTTGTCTGCCGCCGGAGGATTTGTAAGGAGACTCACCACTCTAGTTGCAGTCGAACACCCGAGCGCCGATACCACGTAGTAGTATTTAGTAGCATCATTGTGGTGTATTGATAAATGTTCTATCATTCAGTGTGGATACGGAACTACTTATTGTTCACATGTTGTTGACTGGATGTAACCCCGCCCACAAAGGATATAAATATTAGGTGCAAAAGCGCCAAAACCCAGAACTGCGCTCTCCAATGCCTTGACAGTCAGGTGGACATGTACAGCCGAGAGATATGAATAAAAGCTCCATTACATAATTTCATCTCCGGGTACTTTGTCCATAAGACCACAAAACACTGGCGACGAGGGGGATTCGTTTTTTTTCCACGAAAACTTTTCCTTCTGAGACGGAGAAAAAGGTGAGAGAAGAGAGAGCTAACCGGAGCAACTAGCAACGTCAGTCACGAAATGGCTGTGTTTAGTAGTGAGTCGGGTTTGTGCTTCAACGAGGCTAACGAAAGCTTCAGCACGTACGAAGATCGTTTTGCACAGTTTATCGAAGCCAACGGGATTGAGGAGGGGAAGCAACGGGCTGTGTTCCTATCCGTGGTGGGTGCAAAGATTTTCACTTTACTGACTGACTTGGTAGCGCCAAAGAAGCCATCGGAAACGCCATTAGCTGATATTTTTAAAGCATTGAGGGACTTTTATGTGCCAAAGAAGAATGTCCTGAGCGAACGTTTTAGCTTCCGTGCCCGCAAGCAACAAAGTGGTGAGTCTCTAGCCGAGTATGTTGCCGCGCTAAAAGGGTTAGCAGCCTCTTGCGCATTTGGCGCGACGCTAGAAGAACAACTGAGAGATCAGCTAGTTTATGGTATCAGTAGTAAAGAGCTGAGAACTAAGCTGTTGAGAGTGCTGCTTATGGACAAGAGCTAAACTGGGCTAAAGTGATGGACACGGTGAACAATTTTGAGTGCACATCCACGAGTCTTAGAGCGTTCCAGCAAGCTCCGCTGAGAACAGACATTGTGAGAGCCAGCAGCTACAAAGGGAGCGCCAGTGCGCGCGGAAACGCGGCACACGACATGAAAAAGGGCGCCAGGGACACGGCGTGCTACCGGTGCCTCGGAGAGGGACATCAAGCAGCGACATGCAGGTACAAAGAGTTCCAGTGCAGAGCCTGCAACCGGAAGGGCCATTTGGAGAGGGCGTGCAGGTCCACTGCATCATCGGAGTCGGAGACAGCCAACCACGGCGGCAGCTCCAGACGGGGACCTAGGACGAGCAGGAGGGCCAATCCTGCAGAGAGGCAGACTCGCTACATCACCGGGGAGGAGTCTCCCCACGAGCAGCAAAGTGCATCGGAGGAAGAGACTGATTATGAGGACTACAGGGCCTCCAACAAAACCCACAAGCTGACCATCATCGAGGTAACAGGGACTGAAAAAGACTTGGGGTTGTTTTCCGTTACCGGTAGGCCTAAAAAGGATAATGAATATGTCAGACCATTTATGGTCATGGTGAGATGTAATGGTGTAAAGATCAAAATGGAGGTAGATACAGGCGCGGCCATGAGTATCATAAATGAGAAACTGTACAGACAGAGGTTTAGCAAGTGTCAACTAATGCCATGTGATGTAAGTTTAAAAACTTATTCTTCAGAGCCGATTCCATTGTTGGGTAAATTCCAAGTGAAAGTACAGTGCGGGGAGCAAACAGAACAGCTATCTTTGTTAGTGTGTAAGGGACATAGGCCAACACTGATGGGTAGAAACTGGATCCAGTTCTTAAAGTTAGACTGGTCTAGAGTGAACCATGTACCGGTGGCAGTAGATCCACTGACTGAGATGTATCAGAAATACTTCCAGGTGTTTGAGAGAGACAGGGGGGTCATTTCAGGAGTAAAAGCAAGGTTACAGGTGGTTAGCGACACCACGCCCAAGTTTTGCAAAGCAAGATCAGTGCCTTATGCACTGACTACAGCAGTAGAACAGCAGCTAGACAAGACTGCAAGAAAAAGGAGTATGGACCCCGGTAGAATATAGTGAATGGGCTACTCCCATAGTATGTATCCCCAAAACGAATGGAGAAGTCAGAATATGCGGGGATTATAAAGTGACAATAAACCCATGGCTAGAGGTAGACAAATATCCTCTGCCAAAGACACAAGACCTGTTTGCTAAACTAGCAGGTGGCAGGTATTTCACCAAGTTAGACCTCACACAAGCATATCAGCAAGTAGAGCTGGATGATGAATCCAAGCAGTACCTAACTATAAACACGCCTAAGGGGCTGTATCGTCTAAACAGGTTGCCATATGGAGTAGCAAGCTCCCCAGCAATATTCCAACACCTCATGGATCAGGTATTACAGGGGCTGCCAAGGGTGGTGTGCTATTTAGATGATATACTCATCACAGGGACAACAAAAGCCGAACACTGGGAAAATGTGGAACGAGCGCTGGCGCGGTTACAAGACCGAGGTGTAAGGATGAACAAAGACAAGTGTGCCTTCTGCCAGCCAAGTGTTACATATTTAGGGCACAAAATAGACAAGGAAGGGTTACACCCCATAGAAGAAAAGGTAACAGTCATAGCAAATGCTCCCACCCCAAAGAATGTCACAGAACTGAGAGCATTTTTAGCCCTACTGACATATTATGGGAAGTTTATGGACAACTTATCCACTATCATAAAGCCTATGACTGAGTTGTTACAGAAAGACAAGCCATGGGTATGGTCTACTAAGTGCCAGGAAGCCTTTGAGAAGGCCAAGAGCCAGTTAACATCAGACACAGTGCTAACACATTTTGACCCCCAGCTACCACTATTACTAGCGTGTGATGCAAGTGCCTATGGGTTAGGAGCAGTGATAGCACATAGAATGGTAGATGGTAGTGAACGTCCAATCGCATATGCCTCACGCACGCTTAGCAAGACAGAGATCAACTACTCTCAAATTGAGAAAGAAGCACTAGGCATAATTTTTGGGATACAAAAATTTAGGGACTACTTATATGGAAGGAAATTCATATTAGTGATGGATCATAAGCCTTTAGTAAAGATTCTAGGGCCAACAACAGGGGTGCCAGCGTTAGCCGCTGCCCGCCTGCAGAGATGGGCATTACTCCTCTCTGCCTATCAGTAAGACATAGTCTACAAACCCTCCTTACAGCATGCAAATGCAGGTGGTCTGTCCAGGCTCCCAGTACAGGGAGAAGCACCAACGAGTAACCCAGAGTACAGAGTGTCTTGGTTAGAAACAATGCCAGTCTCAGCCAAAGATATTAAAATCCAAACAGATAAAGACAAGGTGCTCACAAAAGTTAGGCATTTTATACAGACAGGATGGCCTAAACATGTAGCAGATGAAGAATTAAAGCCATACTGGAACAGACGTGACGAGCTCACAGTGGAAGCCGACTGTGTGTTATGGGGTTTACGGGTAATCATATCCATGACACTGAGACCTACACTCTTGAAAGAGTTGCATGCAGAGCATTTGGGCATTGTGAGGACAAAAGCAGTAGCCAGAAGCCATTTTTGGTGGCCACGCTTAGATCAGGAAATAGAAAATATGGTAACCAATTGTATTTTATGCCAAGCAAACAGACACCTGCCCACCAAAGCGCCCGTACACCCATGGAAATGGCCAGAGCAGCCATGGGAACGAATCCACATCGATTTTGCAGAAAAAGGGAAACAGTAGTTTCTTTTGGTCAGTGATGCATACTCGCGCTGGCCAGAGGTCAAGCTTATGACCAGGACTACAGCTACAGCCCTAGTAGATGCAATGAGGGGCCTCTTTGCAGCGTGGGGACTTCCCCAAGTGGTCGTTTCAGATAATGGCCCACAGCTAGTGTCAAGGGAGTTTGAAACCTTCTTAGAACAAAATGGTGTCAAACACATCAAGTCCGCTCCTTACAATCCAGCTTCCAATGGACAGGCAGAAAGGTTGGTCCAGACTTTTAAACAGTCTTTAGAGAAGCAGAAGGAATATGGGTATCCAGTGCAACAGTGCATTGATAGTTTTTTGTTTAGTTATAGGAACACTCCATCAACAACCACAGGGAAAACCCCAGCTGAGCTCTTTCTGAAAGACAGGTTCGAACCAGGTTGTCGCTGATAAAGCCAAAATTCTCAGCACAGATGCAAGAGAAACACACAAAGGTTACAGGCAGTCCTAGAACCCTCCAGCCCAATCAGAAGGTGAAGGTTAGGGATTGTCAAGAGGGGATGGGAAGAAATGGAAACCAGGGGTGATAGAGCGAGCTCTAGGGCCAGTGACTTACTTAGTCAAGGTAGAGGGGCAAACCCTCAAGAAACACATTGACCAGTTGATCACAGATAAGACCACAGACAACACAGGAGACCCAGAATTTGACATTGCAGAACATGTGTTTGTCAGGGCTCCAGAAACAGAGGTGGTACCCAGTGGTGAACTGGAAAGAGATGAAGCATCTGCCGCTACGGAAGCACCACGCACCAGACCACAGCGAAACAGACGAGCACCTGATAGGTTAACTTTATAATCTGCTTAGGAGAAACATTGATTGTAAACAACTGTTCATTGAGTGTTGACTGTAATAGGAAAAAGAATGTCACTGCTGTGGGTGGAAAACGGGTTTTATTTTTTTGTTGTTGTTCAGATGAAAATATGAGAGGTTTAAAGTTTCTGGGGAGGAATGTGGTGTATTGATAAATGTTCGATCATTCACTGTGGATACGGAACTACTTATTGTTCACATGTTGTTGACTGGATGTAACCCCGCCCAGAAAGGATATAAATATTAGGTGCAAAAGCGCCAAAACCCAGAACTGCGCTCTCCAATGCCTTGACAGTCAAGTGGACATGTACAGCCGAGAGATATGAATAAAAGCTCCTTTACATAATTTCATCTCTGGGTACTTTGTCCATAAGAACACAACAATAATCTGTTATTTTGCGGATAGCAAATTGCGCTTCCGCCTGGGCGAACCATGACGTTGCCGATGACTCCCAGAACTCTGGCAATTTGGGAGAAACCGCGTTGATTTCGTCAACCATGTTCGTTCGAAAGATTGTCTATGATAACTACCAAGAGACAAACGTCGGGGTCACCAGTGTAGAGGAGCTCAAGCAGGAGTCGTGACAACTTTCTCTTTCGGCTACACAACGTGCACCATTTATTCCGTCACCATTACAACAACAACAAAAACCCGCGCAGCGGAAGTGTGTAACGCTGTAAACCCGAGCCGAGAAAACAGCAGCTGTAAATCAACGTTCCTACTAGCTCAATAAGGAGAATTATGTATCCCCATAACCACTACAATGTTGACAATGGATTATCAAAAATATACCAACAATAGCTGAAATATGTAACTTACCCTACAGTGCAAGAGCACAATTGGTCCACATGTGTTTCAGAATTAGTTGATGGGGTTTCTCATTCTTTGATTGTGACCGGTAAGCTTTATGCTCAGTTACAGTCTCACCCGGCAGCCAGGAGTCCACGCCAAGTCCGTTTTACTTTTAATATTCTGAATGTATCCCGCCACCGCATGCTGTAACCCCTTCTGCCTTTCACGGGATGATATTAAGGATGAATTACTCCAAAATACATCACTTATTTTCTCTGGGAATGTGCTGATTTCTTCCTTCATGTTTTGGTGTTTTCCGGCTACTTCCTAGATGGCTCTGAAACGCGTGAAGGGCATAGCAACAGTAACTAAGGGGGGCGGGACTTTGCGAAAGGTCAATTACCTGCTTGCTATCGGGGGAAATGACTTTCCTGCCGAGAGAAAGAGAGCCTTGCTAGCTCACTGCTTAGGAACAGAGGGACAAAGAATCTACAGCACCTTGCCGTTCACGGCTGATACCTACGATGGATCTGTGCAGGCATTGGAGGTGTATTTCACCCCGAAACTGAACGTTGTCGCAGAGAGGTACCGCTTTAGGCAACGAGTTCAAGCTGTGGGTGAGTCAATGGATCACTATGTGGCAGCGCTGCGTGAGCTCGTGAAGAAATGTAAGTTTGGCAATATGGAAAGTGAAATGCTGCGTGATCAGATCGCAGAGAAGACAAATAATCCTCGTATACGTGAGAAACTGTTAATGGAGGAGGACCTGACACTTGATAGAGCTTTGTAAGTAGCTAGGCGTACTGACGCTGCTATAGCTGATGTAAAAGTCATTGCTGATGGTGACACAAAGCACGTCGCCGCCGTTCAAGTGCAAAAGAAGGCGCACAAGCCAAAATACAAGACCGTTCAGAAAACGGATGCAACCCACACATGCTATCGTTGTGGTTCAGCTGACCACCTAGCCAACGATAAATCCTGCCCTGCGAAGGACTGCAAATGTAAAACATGTGGTAAGATGGGACATTTTTCTAGAGTGTGCAAATCCTCCCAAAAGTCTGTTAATGAAGTGACTGTGCCTGATATTACTGTCTTAACTGTTAGTTATTGTTGTGTATGTAGCCGGGTGGTAAATCTGTTAAATATGTTAAAAGATTTTCCACTTAAATTTAGTATAGTTTAACTGTTAATATATGTAATTGTTACACTGTCAAGCCATGTAAAATGTCATTTGATGTATTTAAATTGTGAGGCAGATTGTGAGTGTATTTTTATAGTTTTGGTTGTCATTGCATGTTTTGACCAGTAAGTGGCAGTGGCGGACTTTTATTGTAACTCCGTGCAAGTTATCCAAGTGCATCTTGGGTATTCTTTCTTTTTTTCTTGTGTGGAGCGCCTGAAGATTGCGGTGTGACGAGGCTCTGACTCCGTAGTAAGTAAGGGTAAATATCTTGTGAAATATACCTGTAACATTATTCCAAACAATATTGTATGTCGGTAATTTGACAAGATGGTTTGATTTAGACGCTACTGGAGTTGATGTTCGGTGATTTTGGGCGCGAGCCGTCGACCGCTGTTCGCCATTGCAGGCATGACAAGGTAATGTTGGCGTGAATAAAGCCACACCATGCCATTGTATTTGGGTAGTAAAGGTTTTATATGCATTTTAATTCTGTTTAAAGGTAACTGACAGAGTGAGAAGTTGCGCGATCTTCAGGAAGTTCCACATGTCTTTGTTAAACCCTGTTTAACGTACATAGTCCACTGCCGTATTTTGCACCGTATTTTGTATTTATTATTTCCCTTTTTAAAATCTTTTCTGTTAAACTTGCCACATCTGTGAACATTTATGAGCTGTTTGCTCGAAAGACACAGGAATGTATGCACTCAGTAAAACGATCTGCATTCGAAGGTTCAAAAAATAAAATTAAAGCTACAAGAACCCCGGAAGTAATTGTGTCCTTTGTGGTATCTAATTCCACGGGCTACATGTATAAGTCACAACAGTGTGACTGCAGTCTAGGACACTGCAGCTTTAAGTTTTACTACAGCCGGTTTACGGCAGTAAGACAAGACGTGGTTGATACTATACTGTACGTGTATATAACGTTTACTGTGGCAGCAATAAACACAGTTTGATTCAAAGTCGTGGTCCGAGTTTTGCTGGACACAACATTGGCGACGAGGATGGAGTTTTCACTCACGCCTCTCTCTCCCTTCCTGGCTCTACCCGGCGAACCACCGGTTCCTTGGACTCGCTGGCATGAATCGTTCGAGACATTCATCGCGGCTGCGGGTTTGGTGGACGCGGAAGACTCACTGCAGAGAGCCCTGCTGATACACAACTTGGGCAGCGAGGGTCAGCGGATCTTTAGGACGCTCGGATCCACTCCTACTTACGCGGCTTGTGTTGCTAAGCTTGCTGGACATTTTGCCGCTCCACAGAGCGTCATACTCCGGCGGATTGTTTTCCGTCAGCGCCAGCAGCGCGCGGGTGAGTCCGTACATCACTACATAGCTGACTTGAGGGGTCTGGCTAGCCTCTGTAAATTCGGGGCTCTGGAAGATGAACTAATGAGGGACCAGCTGGCAGAACACACCAATAACCATAAAGTCAGAGAGAAACTGCTCATGTCCCCTGATGATTTGACTCTGTCGAAGGCAGTGGAAATAGCATTCCAGGTGGAGTCTGCAGCTGGACTAGCATCTCAATTAGCATGTTCCCCACTATCCATGCTGGCAACACAGACTGTACAGCCCTCCTCGACTCCACCCGAACCCGAGGTGAGCAACGCAGAGGTGAATTTTGCTGGGCGCCAGAGAGCGCCAACACGCACGGCATTTAGTAATTGCGGCTCTTCAAATCACCCCACCCGTTGCCCTACCAGCCCGGCCAAAGGACAGACATGTTCACGTTGCGCCAAGTTAAACCACTTTGCGAGGGTTTGTCGTTCCAACCCTGCTGCTTCCCTTCAAACGCAAAGTGTTTCCCACCCACCGGCGCCAACGACCATCCATTCAGTAAGCTCCCAGGTCCGGCCCTTCAAGTGGTGCACTGTGGAATTGGACGGGGTGTGTTTGCCGCTCCTGCTAGACACAGGGGCTTCAAAGTCGTTACTGAACGTGTCCACAGTCCGACGGCTTTTTCCCTTGCGGCACATCAGGACTGATGCAGAGGACCTGTACGGCTATGCCAATTCCAAGATTGGTATGGTGTGTACCGTAGACTTTTCAATTCGGTATGGGACCAAAGCCCTCACCTCATTCACTTTCCAGGTGTCCCATCATGGAGCTAACCTTATGGGTCTGGATTTGTTCTGTGACTTAGGGTTCTCTCTCATGGACAATGCTGGCTGTACCATCCTGGCTGTAGGCCTGTCATGGCAGCAGCGCTGGCCTTCTCTGTTCAGCGGCCTGGGCTGCCTAACTGCTTTTAACCACCAGCCCACTCCGGAATCCTGAGGTGCGCACAGTCATCCAGCCTCTGCGCCGCCTACCTCTTGCCCTGCGTGACGACGTAACTGCTGAACTGGAGAAGCTGCTAGACGCACGCATAATCAAGCGCGTGGACGCATCGCCCTGGATCTCCAACCTGGTGGTGGCAAAGAAAAAAGTCAGGAGGGCTGCGTCCATGCATCGATCTCAGGTCAGTGAACAAGGCGGTGATTCCGGATAAGTACCCACTACCAACAGTAGAGGAGTTGACGGCCAAATTTCACAGCTCCCCCTCAAAATTCGACCTCCGCCAGGGCTACCTGCAGGTCTCACTACACCCAGACAGCCGTGACCTCACTGCCTTTGTGACACACACTGAGGTTTACCGCTACACATGTATGCCATTCGGCCTCAGCTCTGCCCCCAGTTGCTTTTAGAAAATTATGTCCACCACACTCGCCGGCATTCCTGGAGTGGTCATCTACCTGGATGACATTGTGGTGCACGGCCCGACTGCAGCCGTCCATGATGAGCGCCTCACTAGGGTGCTCAATGTCCTCGCCAGTCACAATCTCACGCTGAATGGCGAGAAGTGCACCTTCTCAGTATCCGCCATCAAGTTTGTGGGTTTCCGCCTGACTGCTGATGGCATCAGCCCGCTCCTTTCTAATGTGGAGGCAATACAACGCCTCCCTGAACCCACATGCTCGACCCAGCTCGCTTCCTTCCTGGGTATGACGGCCTATTACTTGTGCTTCCTGCCTCAGTATTCTTCAACCACAACCCCACTACGGGAACTCCTAAAAAAGGATGCGGCCTGGACATGGACCCGGCCTGCTCTGCAGCTGTGCACCAGCTTAAGGAACAGCTTACATCTCCTCCGGTGCTGGCACATTTTGACATTAACAGCCCCACTATAGTGACCTGTGACGCTTCCAACACAGCAGTGGGCGCTGTGCTGTCCCAGCTCCAGCACGACACCGAGCGCCCTGTTGCATTCGCCTCTCGCTCACTCACTGCGGCTGAACAGAAATACGCCGTGGGGGAGCGGGAGGCATTGGCATGTGTGTGGGCGTGTGAGCGTTGGCACATGTACCTGTATGGGAGGCACTTCACACTGTGGACTGACCACCAGGCCCTCACGTCCCTACTAGCTTCGTCGGGGTCAGGACACAAACCGCTGCAGGTCCACCGCTGGTCCGAGAAGCTCCAGCAGTACGATTTCTCCCCTCAGTTCACCCCAGATCGGGATAACGTAGTGGCGGACCTTCTTTCCACAGCTAGCTCTGGCCCCGCACCAGACTCAGGCCCAGACCTAACGGAGCCAGACCTCATTCAGATGTTGCACGCCCCACTCCAAGCTGCAGTTTCTCTCCAGGACCTCCAGCTTGCCTCGGAGGTGGACCCCTCCTCTCCCAACTGCGTACCTTCATCCGGGAGGGCTGGCCCCTGACGGTCCCTGAGGCGCTGGTACCGTACAGGAGGGTCAGGGAGGAGCTGTCCTGTTGGCATGATGTCTGCGTGTCTCGGGGGCTCAGCACAGTGGTCCCTGTCAGCCTGCGGGCACATATCCTGGCCATGGCCCACGAAGGTCATTTGGGCATTGTGAAGGTGAAGCAGCGTTGCAGGAGCCTTGTGTGGTGGCCGGGCATCGACAGGGACATCGAGGCGATGGTAAAAGACTGCACAGCCTGCCTTGTCAGTGGGAAGACTGGCCCGTCGGCCCCACCCCCACTACAACCAGTACACTGGCCTGCCACTGCTTGGGAGCACATCCAGGTGGATATCTGTGGGGAGCGCCACGGTGTCCCGCATAGTCAGCGCTTCCTTGTGGTGGCATACGACCTCCACTCTAAGTGGCCGGAAATGATCGCTGCGGGTTCGGTCACGACCCAGGTGGTCACTGCCTTCCTCGCCTCTCTGTTCGCCAGATGGGGGATCCCCAACAGAATCACTATGGATAACGGCCCGCAGTTTATCTCAGCTGAGTTTGCAGCTTTCCTGGCAGACAAAGGGATCAACCACATTCGCACTGCCTTTTACCACCCAGAAGCCAATGGAGGTGTGGAAAGGTTCAACCAAACACTAAAAAACGGCATCAGGGCACATCTGGCTGACGGTCTACCTCTCTCAGCTGCTTTACTTCACACCATGCTGCACTACCGGGCGACACCACACTCAACCACAGGCAGCTCACCAGCCCACCTCATGATAGGCCGGGAGCTCCAACTTCCTCTGGATCGCCTGCAAGCACGGTTGGCTACCACACCTGCATCGGTAACGCCGGTCCAGCACAGCAGCAGGATCGCTGGCCGTCAACATCAGATGAAACAGCGGTTTGACAGGAGGCGTAAAGTGCGTGCGTCACAGTTCACAGTTCTGGACTGGGTCCAGGTCCGTTGGCCGCACCAGGGTCACAAATTGCTCTCCTTCTGGTCGACACCACTGCAGGTCACCAGTCAGCTAGGTGCAGCGACATCCGCCTCTCTGGTGGGTCACGGTGGCATGCCAGCCGACTTCACAAGGTAACTCCACCTAACACCACACACCCCAATGCCTCGGAGAAGTGGGGTTCCATGGCGGCAGACTGTGACTTTCCCATAGCACAGCCAGAACCCGCTAAGGGACACCCAGCTGAGGGTGGGGGGCCCTGCAGCTGATCATGAGGCCCGGCCAGCTCGAGCTCGGGCTCCACCAGGCTATCTGAAAGACTATGTTACGGACTTCTGATGTTTAGGTTAGTTAGAGCGTGGCCTGTCACGTGGCAGAATAATCCACATGGCTACGCTGGTAACTGGTAGTCCACCCAGTTTACCTAGTTGTGATACAGTTCATTCATGTTCACTGTTCTGGTGATTTCTGTAGAGGGGGGTGGAAATGTTGTGTATAAGTCACAACAGTGTGACTGCAGTCTAGGACACTGCAGCTTTAAGTTTTACTACAGCCGGTTTACGGCAGTAACACAAGACGTGGTTGATGCTATATTGTATGTGTATATAACGTTTACTGTGGCAGCAATAAACACAGTTTGATTCAAAGTCGTGGTCCGAGTTTTGCTGGACACAACAGTTCTACTACTGAAACAGCTGCTAAGCTAATGTGTACTGCTACTATTACTGTACCTATTACTGCACAGGCATGCACTGTTGAGTTACTTGTTGATACAGGGTCTGGTGTTTCTATACTGCCTGAGAATGCTTACAGTAAATATTTTGGTTTAAGTAAGCTAAGTGAACCTAGAATGCAGCTTGTTACATATTCCAGAGAGAAGTAGAATGTGCTAGGATGTCTTAAACTTGACATTACTTACAATGACAAGAGTGCCTCCACAGACTTTTACATAGTGAAAACAGGGACACCTATACTGAGTATGGACCTGGTGACTGCTCTCCAGCTACAGATCAAAGGAGGACAGTTAATACCTGAGACTGCCAATGTCTGTGCGACACTCCACCAAACCGAAGCTCCGCCCACTATCAGCAAACAGAAAAGTGAGACTCCAGCTGCGTTTGGATGTGCAAAGGACTTCGTACACAAAGTGAAGGTACGACCAGAAGTGAAGCCGGTACAACAAAAGCTTCGACGCTTACCACTTTCAATCCGTCATGCCGTTTCCGATGAACTCAAGAACCTGGAGGAAAATGGGATCATTGAGAAAGTTGATGCATCTGAATGGGTATCCCCAATTGACCTTTCGCAAAGTACCGCCCCAGAACGGTGCTTGTCCAATCCTACCTTAGCAACGGTTTCTATGTGAGGGAGGTCCGTCAAGCTTTCAAACACACAGCAAAATGCTGAAACGGTGTGCCTACGGGATCTGCAAATCGGATACTAGATATCTGAAAAGTTTGGAGTTTGGAGGGTGTAATTTCTTTCCCTTCCCGAAACCCAGAACGCAAGAAGCGCAATGTCGGCAATAGATTTCGCAGTATAGCAGACCCCATGGCTAGCTTAATCCATCCAAAATCAACAAAAATACCTGTCTGCTCTAAGCTAAGCTTGCTACTAGTTATTATTGACAGCTAATACAGCTAACGTATTATTACTGTTACTTTTACCCACACAATGATTATTACCATTGTGGTTTATTGATAAATGTTCTATCATTCACTGTTGATACGGAGCTACTTATTGTTTACATGTTGTGGACCCGATGTAACCCCGCCCAGAAAGGATATAAATATTAGGTGCAAAAGCGCCAAAACCCACAACTGCGCTCTCCGATGCCTTTTACAGTCAGGTGGACATGTACAGCCGAGAGATATAAATAAAAGCTCATTTTACATAAAGTCATCTCGGGTACTTTGTCCATAAGAACGCAACACTGGCGACGAGGGGGATTCGTTTTTCCACGAAAACTTTTTCTTCTGAGACGGAGAAAACGGTGTGAGAGAAGAGAGAGCTAACCGGAGCAACTAGCATCGTCAGTCACGAAATGGCTGTGTTTAGCAGTGAGTCGGGTTTGTGCTTCAACGAGGCTAACGAAAGCTTCAGCACGCACGAAGATCGTTTTGCACAGTTTATCGAAGCCAACGGGATTGAGGAGGGGAAGCAACGGGCTGTGTTCCTATCCGTGGTGGGTGCAAAGACTTTCGCTTTACTGACTGACTTGGTAGCGCCAATGAAGCCATCGGAAACGCCATTAGCTGATATTTTTAAAGCATTGAGGGACTTTTATGTGCCAAAGAAGAATGTCCTGAGCAAACGTTATAGCTTCCGTGCCCGTAAGCAACAAAGTGGGGAGTCTCTAGCCGAGTATGTTGCCGCGCTAAAAGGGTTAGCAGCCTCTTGCGCTTTCGGCGCGACGCTAGAAGATCAGCTAGTATATGGTATCAGTAGTAAAGAGCTGAGAACTAAGCTGTTGAGTGCTGCTCATGGACAAGAGCTAAACTGGGCTAAAGTGATGGACACGGTGAACAATTTTGAGTGCACATCCACGAGTCTTAGAGCGTTCCAGCAAGCTCCGCTGAGAACAGACATTGTGAGAGCCAGCAGCTACAAAGGGAGCGCCAGTGCGCGCGGAAACGCGGCACACGACATGAAAAAGGGCGCCTCGGAGAGGGACATCAAGCAGCGACATGCAGGTACAAAGAGTTCCAGTGCAGAGCCTGCAACCGGAAGGGCCATCTGGAGAGGGCGTGCAGGTCCACTGCGTCATCGGAGTCGGAGATGGCCAACCAAGGCGGCAGCTCCAGACGGGGACCTAGGACGAGCAGGAGGGCCAATCCTGCAGAGAGGCAGACTCGCTACATCACCAGGGAGGAGTCTCCCCACGAGCAGCAAAGTGCATCGGAGGAAGAGACTGATTATGAGGACTACAGGGCCTCCAACAAAACCCACAAGCTGACCATCATCGAGGTAACAGGGAATGAAAAAGACTTGGGGTTGTTTTCCATTACCGGTAGGCCTAAAAATGATAATGAATATGTCAGACCATTTATGGTCATGGTGAGATGTAACGGTGTAAAGATCAAAATGGAGGTAGATACAGGCGCAGCCATGAGTATCATAAATGAGAAACTGTACAGACAGAGGTTTAGCAAGTGTAAACTAATGCCATGTGATGTAAGTTTAGAAACTTATTCTACAGAGCCGATTCCATTGTTGGGTAAATTCCAAGTGAAAGTACAGTGTGGGGAGCAAACGGAACAGCTATCTTTGTTAGTGTGTAAGGGATGTAACGGGGGCAGTCCTATGCTGTTCTACGCTGGTCAGCCTGCTGCATGCCCGTCACTCTCATCAGTAGCTCTGCGTTGTGTTCTAGTTGGGTGGGGCCCCAGGTGTTGTGGGGGGCCCTCAGTCTCTCATCATCATCATCATCATCATCATCATCAAGGAAGGAGGGGGGACACACAGGACTCTATTTGGCCCACCTTGCCATTTATTTTGGTTTCAAACCCTTCGACAAACGTCCAGTCCTCCAGCGGGAGCGGTGTTTCTTACGGACGTGGGGGTCGAAGTTCAACCACTGCCCAGACTTCACTCGTGTGCATTAGAAGGAGAAACCGTCCACGGGACTCCGATGTAAGAAAGGATAAACAAGTATTTTATCCCACAGCTTGCAGTATCTTCTTACAGGGATACTCAAGGTTACGTTCTCCTCAACCAGCAAAACTGTCCTACCGTAAGAAACACGCGTGGCTCGGCTCGATCGCTGCTTGAGACTCCTCCCACAAAACAAAAATGGCCTCTCCCGCGTTCCCTCTTCCGTGTACCCACAAGACCTCTCTCTTAAAGCGACAGTACATGTATATGACGGTCGTTGGAAAACATACATAAAAGTAAATGACATAAAATAAAATGTAGTAAACAAATAACAGCACACAGACAGGATTTGGTGATATTTCATACTCAAACAAAATAAAATGAAAACATTAATTTTAACCTGGTTACATTCACCCCTCCTGAAATTCACCAACATCCTGACAGCAGGATAAAAAGAGAAAGAGGAAAGGAAAAGTCCATCACTGACTACTGGCACAAGTGAAAAGAAGGACCTAGTCCTCCAGTCAACTTAGGAGCTACCTCGGTTACGAGGTCCAGAAAATAATGAGGTTGATCAAGTCTCAGAATTCCCTTAGATCAATGTGACGCCTGATACGCCACACCATGCACTTGGCCCAAAACAACCCTGTCTGATAGACACCTAATAACTCACATTAAACTAGTTTGAATGACTCCAACCTCCATCAAAGTTCAAACCCTCACACTCCGTAGAAATGGCATCTGAGCCATAGATTCTATTAACCTGTTCACTGACCTCACCACCCTCCCTGTGCGTGTCCTAACCCGACCATCGCTCTCTACTTGTGTGCGTGAGACAGTGCGAGCTGCAACATCTGTATCGAGTGAGTGTGGTGCTTCTGTGTGCGAATCAGTGTGAGATATAACACCAACATCGAGTGAGTGTGATGCCTCTATGTGTGGTGCATGTGTGTTGTGTGGTGCGTGTGTGTTGGGTGGAGACTGAGCAGTGGCCCCCACAGGACTGACTACCAGACTAGACGGAATGAACTCTTCCGCTTCTGCCCACTCAGATCTAGGTGAGTCTCCAAGTGATGAGTCTGCTAGCCCCACTGCATCCCCTGAGACCGTCAGGCAATCTGCACTGTCCTCCTCATCGGACTCTGCGCAGTCAAACAACTGACTGGTTGTACTGGACTCCTCACCCTGATCTAACTCAGGAAGGGGCAAGAAGTTGACCTCCAACAAACGGTTCCTGTGCACCACACTGGTGTGCCCTTCTGCATCCTGAATCTTGTAGACGTGGATATTGGGGTTGACACCGACAACCGTGTACACTCCGTTCTCCCATTTGTCAGCCAACTTTCTCTTCCCTCGCTCACTCTGGTTCGCAACCAAAACACGATCCCCGACAGACAGGACAGTGCCCTTGGCATGTCTGTTGTACTGTCGCGCCTGATGCTGCTGCTCAGCCGTGGAGTGCTTCTGAGCGATCTCCATTGCACTCCTTAGACAGGAAAGCAGAGACTGAGCATAAGAGTCATAATCAACAACGTGAGGGTCATGCAAAACCTGCCTGAACATAACATCCACCGGCAGTCTTGGGACACGCCCATACATCAGGAAGAAAGGCGCGTAACCCGTGGTCTCGTGAACAGTGGCATTGTACGCGAGCGTGAGAGAATGGATCTGCTGAGGCCACTGTTGCTTCTGCTGAAGCGGAAGGGAACGGAGCATATTCCCCATCGTGCGATTAAACCGCTCTGTCCCGCCATTACCCATAGGATGGTAGGCCGTCGTGTGGGACTTCGCTACACCCGCCAACCTGAGAAGCTCTGCAATCAGGTTGCTCTCAAAGTTTGTGCCCTGGTCAGAATGTATTCTCTCCGGAAACCCGTAAACACAGAATACATGATCCCAGAGTTTCTTGGCGACCTGCTTCGCTGTCTGATTGGTGCAGGGGAACGCGTGAGCAAGCTTAGTGAAGTGGTCAGTAACCACTAAGACATCGACTGACCGCTGCTTACTGTCCTCAGCGGACCAGAAATCCATACACACAAGCTGCATCGGTGCGGAAGTTTTAATGCTCTCCAGGGGCGCGCAAGCAGCTGGCTCTGGGGGTCTTCCCAAACACACATCTCCGACAGCATCTGACATATGCTCTGATATCCCTCTCCATGTCAGGCCAATAAAAACGCTGCCTTGCAAGAGAGAGAGTACGGTCCTGGCCCTGATGACCAGCGTGATCGTGGATGCCAGACAGTGCCTTGTCTTTCAGACTCAGAGGTAAAACATACTGAGACCTCCTCTGCTTGGACACTGGGTCCTTTGTCACCCTGTACAAGACACCATCATTGACTTCCAACTTCTCCCACTGTTTCAGCAGCCTGAGGACCTTCTGGTCAGCACCATGCCTCTCACGTCTCGATGGCCGCTTCCGAACAGCGACAAAGGGCAACACCTTGGAGATGCAGGGGTCCTGCTCCTGACTCAACCTGAGCTCCTTGGTGGATAACATTGGCAGTGTATCCTGACCACCCGACAGATGCTGAACGTGCTGGACCAAACTGAATACTGATGCATCAGGCCAGTCACATTTGGCTTGACAAAAAGCCCTGACCTCAGCTGCATCACAAGCAAACCCAGATCGCACACTACTCACTGTTTGGGACTGGCAACTGAGTCTGAAAACATCCTGCACAGAGTCCCCCTCAACCCCGTCGGCTTCCTGAACAAGGGCCGGGTAGGGCTCCCTAAGTAGCCTCTGACTGACGGGCTTGGAAAAAGGGTCGCGACTCAAGGCATCCGCCACCACGTTTTTCTTCCCTGGCAGGTGTTTGAGATCGAAGGTGTAAGATGCCAACTTAGACACCCAGCGGATCTCACACGCGTCAAGCTTCGGCTTCGTTAGGAGATAAGTCAGCGGATTATTATCTGTCCAAACGGTGAAGCTTTGACCCTTCAGCCAGTGGCTGAACTTTTCACAAACACCACTTCAGCGCCATGAACTCCAGTCTATGAGCTGGATACTTCCGCTGTGAGGCACTGAGGGACTTGCTTGCAAAACCAACAGGTCTGGCCTTGGACTCTCCTCGGGGCACTTGAGACAGCACCGCGCCGAGTCCGTCCAAAGACGCATCGACCGACAAAATGAAAGGCACCTCAAAGTCTGGATGGGCAAGCACCACACACTCCAGTAACATCGTCTTCAACAGATCAAATGCTTCCCCACATTCCACCGTCCAGTCTGCGGAGGTAAGCTTACGGAAGCTGCCATGGGGCTTCTTATCCTTAGCCGACCTCCCCCTCCTCTTTTGTCCAGCTGTAAGGGCGAACAGGGGCTTAGCCACGGAGGAGCAGTTCGGGAGGAAATGCTGGTAGTAAAATACCATACCAAGGAAAGATTTGATCCTATGAGCAGAAGGCATGCACCCATCACCTTCCATGAGATCCTGCACTGTCATGTTGGAGATGACCTCTACTTTGGAGGGATCGACAGACACACCTCCGCCATCAACCACGTGGCCCAAAAACCGCACCCGCTTCTGCAGCAGATGACACTTCTTCGGAGCCAGTTTCAAGTTGTTCTCCCTCAACCTCTGAAACACAGTGCGGAGCCTCGACAGAGCCTCAACCTCTGACGGCGCGAAGACAAGAAGATCATCAAGATAGCACAAAAGCTTCGTGAAGTTCAGATCCCCAAAGATCCCAATCATCATTCTCATGAAGGCTGCAGGGCTATTACAAAGGCCCTGTGGCATGCGATTGTATTCATGCAACCCAAGGGGAGTCGTGAAAGCAGTGTACTTCTTGTCATCTTCATGCATTGGGATGTTGAAGAAGCCAGAGGTGAGGTCCATCGTACTAAAGAGGCAGTTACCACCCAGCGCGGCAAGACAGTCCGACTGGTGTGGCAAGGGATGAGCGTCTTTCAAGGTCCGAGCATTCAGCCATCTGAAATCAGTGCAGATCCGAAGCCCGCCATCCTTCTTCCATACCATAACCAGCGGTGAAGCGTATGCGCTCGAGGACTTCCGGATAATCCCTTTCTCCTCCATATCAGTGAGGACTTGTCTCAACTTCTGATAGTGGGCTGGGGGAACCCTCCTGTAGGGCAAGCGAAAGGGGCGCTCATCCACCAGATGGATGCGATGTGTGTATCCTGTGACCTCGCCACAGTCCAGAGAGTCCCTGGAGAAGATGTCATGGTACTCGGTGAGCAGCTGAGTGAGCTGGGACTTGCATGCCTCACTAACCTGACAGGAGCTGAGGTCAATGTCACTGAGTCCGAGCTCTGACAAACTCCTAGCCGGCTGGACAGGGGGACAGGCACTATCTGTGGCGTTGGACTCATGCCTCCCTGCAACTGATTGCAGTCCCTGGAAAACATTAAAGTCCTCAATCGCCAAGCATGGAAACACATCAGCCAACTTGCAGTTCCTTTTCAGTGTGATGGCTTTGTCAGATGGATTGACAACAGTCATGGGTACCCACCTATCACCCCAGAGCGGTGTGACAAGTCGACCTACGAGGACACTGCGTGGCATGGCCTTGGAGTCTGTCGGCTCCACAACAACAGTGCTTCCAGCGGACATAGGCACCTTAGCAGGAAGTCTGCCCCAGACTAAGTGCTCGTGCCTCGGTAAGAGTGTCACGGCCTGGGTGAGCTTAACAGTACCTATCTTCTCAGGAACTGCACCACCCCTCCAGCGCTCTACATTCGTGAACATGGACAAGAACTGTTCAACGTCAGGACTAGACGGATGTTCCTGTCTGGACGCGATGTCCCAGTACTCAGTACCACTCTTGAGTACATGGGCCACATGTTTAATGACGTTTGTGCCGACTATCAGATCATCATGCTGACCGGGCACGACCAGAGTGGGTATGACAAAGGAAACACCATAAAGCTGCATGTTGAGGTCATAAAAACCATCAGGCCTAGTCTCCAGACCACCGCAGCCAATCAAGACAATGTTCTCTTCAGGCTGCTGCTTCTCAGGTAAAACACCCCCAGAGCGGAGCTTCTCTACTGCATTTTCACTGATACTGCATGACATAGAGCCAGTATCCAACATGCCATTAAGCTGCACACTCTGGTTGATAAGAACAGGAGCATAGAACAAGTCACTGAAAGCCTGAATCCTCTGTGTCGCCTGAATGACCATACGCGAACCCTGAGGTGCTTTGGCACACTTGTCTTCATACAAGTGAGCCAGGTCGGAGACATCAGTGAGGGATACATCTACATTACCCACACCATCCCTCTCTAGGTGTGGGTTTAGTAGTTTAACGGACGAGACTGACGACCAGCTCTTCCACCAGGCTGAGAACGGAGCTGGTTGGGCGGCTGATGGTGAGGACAGTCCCTCTTCCAATGACCAGGAGACAAACAGTTTATACATCGGTTCTCCCGGCTGCAGTGGGAAAATGTGGAGTGATCCGGAGACTTACAAACCCTGCACAACCGCTGGCACCCGCCCTGCGGCGCTAGCTGGCGGTTGAGTCCGCGTCGGTGTCTGGACCGCAGCGCTAACTGGAACCTGAGTCTGCATTGTGACCAAACGGTCTAGCAAGCTCACCAAACTCCTCATATAGTCATCACCGCCAAAGACAGGTGCGGGAGACGGTGTAGGACACCTTGCACAAAATGGTGTAGATGACGCATGAGCCGGGACGGGAGATGGCACCACCGGCATGGTCGTGTTCAAGTCGGGAGCCACGTCGACTACAGGGACATGAACCTGTGAATGGAACCTACGCTCTACCGCGCCTGCTTCACGTTGTCCACCTGCAGCAACACGGGACTTCCTCTCCAGCATGTGCTCATCAAGCCTCTCTTGGATCTCGCTAGCAGACCATTTCCCTGCGGACTTGAACTTAAAAACATTGGCAAGAGACTGATCTGGACAGTGTTTGATAAACATCATGCTTCTCTCATGGCTTGGCTCTTCAATACTACGGCCTTGCCGCTTCAAGCATTCGTCAGCCACCTCCACTGTCTTATTAAGCCTAATCCAATACTCCATAGCGTCCTCACCTGGCTTGGGCAGCGTACTGTAAAAGTCCGCCAGGGGCATGCTCGAGTATGTGAAGTCACTAAAGTGTTGCTTCAGTACATCAAAAATAATGTGGGGGTTCGCTATGTGGTCGACAGATGTGTTGCGCAGCTTTATCCTCACCACATCCCTTGCTTTCCCCATAAGCTTAGCTAGAATCTCATGTGACTGCTCACTAACTGGAATGGCTTGCTTCCTCAAATACAAAGTCATAAGGCTCTCCCACTCATGAACTGTAAACTTATCAGAGCTATCGCCCCTGAAAATAGGAGGCTCCCTAGCGTCTGTCTGCATTACTACTCTAACACTAGGCACTGTCTCCGAACACTGTTCAGCAGACCTAGCACTGTCTGTGTGTGTGTTTCTAAGCATTTGTGTTTCCTGCAGCTTAGCAGTGATTGACTCTCCTATCTTCTCTGCTAACCGAGTAATGAGCATGGCTAACTCACCCACTGGCTGCTCGCTGTTACCTAGCACAGCCCCTTCGCTGATACCTGGCCTGGCCCGTTCTACATAGCGTGTGGAGGTGAACTGAGGAGTGCCAAATGTGGTCGGGTCTCTAGGTCCTGGTGCTCTGGTGTCTAGTTCCCCGCCCTCTAAGAGCTGCCCGAAAGTCCTACCTACACCTAGCCGTAAACCCCCACCCACATCTAACTGGTACCCCCTCTCCATAGCACACTGGCGATCCAAAAGATCCCGATCAGCAATGTTACCCCCACCTACGTACGAACCACCCTCTGCCATGTTCCTACCTCTAACACTCAGATAAAATAAAAAATAAAATAAAAAAGTGAAAAGCTCAATTCATTTAAATAATTGAATCTAGAAATCACTAAGAGATTGAAACAATCACACACAATCAACAAATTCACCAATAGATTAATCACATATGCACATATCCAGTAGTTTACATCGATAGATTATTCACACGAGTCCTTCAATCACATCAACATTAACCTTTTTTTCCTTTTTTTTGTGTGTTTTTCTTCCTTCAGTATATACAAATGTCCTGTTCACAAGCCCTGTCCATGGTAACCACAGCTATGACTGTCCAGTGTCCACACAGCTCAACTCCAGTCCACTGTAACATGAGTGTACAGTCTGTAGAAATACCTGAGGACGTCTGGGGCTTGATGACGACTGCAGCCTCCCGCGGCGAGCAACTGATGTCACTCTCAGGATCCAGGAGGGTCACGGCACCAATGTAACGGGGGCAGTCCTATGCTGTTCTACGCTGGTCAGCCTGCTGCATGCCCGTCACTCTCATCAGTAGCTCTGCGTTGTGTTCTAGTTGGGTGGGGCCCCAGGTGTTGTGGGGGGCCCTCAGTCTCTCATCATCATCATCATCATCATCATCATCATCATCATCATCATCATCATCAAGGAAGGAGGGGGGACACACAGGACTCTATTTGGCCCACCTTGCCATTTATTTTGGTTTCAAACCCTTCGACAAACGTCCAGTCCTCCAGCGGGAGCGGTGTTTCTTACGGACGTGGGGGTCGAAGTTCAACCACTGCCCAGACTTCACTCGTGTGCATTAGAAGGAGAAACCGTCCACGGGACTCCGATGTAAGAAAGGATAAACAAGTATTTTATCCCACAGCTTGCAGTATCTTCTTACAGTGATACTCAAGGTTACGTTCTCCTCAACCAGCAAAACTGTCCTACCGTAAGAAACACGCGTGGCTCGGCTCGATCGCTGCTTGAGACTCCTCCCACAAAACAAAAATGGCCTCTCCCGCGTTCCCTCTTCCGTGTACCCACAAGACCTCTCTCTTAAAGCGACAGTACATGTATATGACGGTCGTTGGAAAACATACATAAAAGTAAATGACATAAAATAAAATGTAGTAAACACAAATAACAGCACACAGACAGGATTTGGTGATATTTCATACTCAAACAAAATAAAATAAAAACATTAATTTTAACCTGGTTACAGGGACATGGGCCAACACTGATGGGTATAAGCTGGATCCAGTTCTTAAAGTTAGACTGGTCTAGAGTGAACCATGTACCGGTGGCAGTAGATCCACTGACTGAGATGTATCAGAAATACTTCCAGGTGTTTGAGAGAGACAGGGGGGTCATTTCAGGAGTAAAAGCAAGGTTACAGGTGGTTAGCGACGCCACGCCCAAGTTTTGCAAAGCAAGATCAGTGCCTTATGCACTGACTACAGCAGTAGAACAGCAGCTAGACAAGACTGCAAGACAAAGGAGTATGGACCCCGGTAGAATATAGTGAATGGGCTACTCCCATAGTATGTATCCCCAAAACAAATGGAGAAGTCAGAATATGCGGGGATTATAAAGTGACAATAAACCAATGGCTAGATGTAGACAAATATCCTCTGCCAAAGACACAAGACCTGTTTGCTAAACTAGCAGGTGGCAGGTATTTCACCAAGTTAGACCTCACACAAGCATATCAGCAAGTAGAGCTGGATGATGAATCCAAGCAGTACCTAAATATAAACACGCCTAAGGGGCTGTATCGTCTCAACAGGTTGCCATATGGAGTAGCAAGCTCCCCAGCCATATTCCAACACCTCATCGATCAGGTATTACAGGGGCTGCCAAGGGTGGTGTGCTATTTAGATGATATACTCATCACAGGGACAACAAAAGCCGAACACTGGGAAAATGTAGAACGAGTGCTGGAGCAGTTACAAGACCGAGGTTTAAGGATGAACAAAGACAAGTGTGCCTTCTGCCAGCCAAGTGTTACATATTTAGGGCACAAAATAGACAAGGAAGGGTTACACCCCATAGAAGAGAAGGTAACAGCCATAGCAAATGCTCCCACCCCAAAGAATGTCACAGAACTGAGAGCATTCTTAGCCCTACTGACATATTATGGGAAGTTTATGGACAACTTATCCACTATCATAAAGCCTATGACTGAGTTGTTACAGAAAGACAAGCCATGGGTATGGTCTACTAAGTGCCAGGAAGCCTTTGAGAAGGCCAAGAGCCAGTTAACATCAGACACAGTGCTGACTCACTTTGACCCCCAGCTACCACTATTACTAGCGTGTGATGCAAGTGCCTATGGGTTAGGAGCAGTGACAGCACATAGAATGGCAGATGGTAGTGAACGTCCAATCGCATATGCCTCACGCACGCTTAGCAAGACAGAGATCAACTACTCTCAAATTGAGAAAGAAGCACTAGGCATCATTTTTGGTCTGCTCGCCTGATGGAGTTTGACTATGATGTTGAATACAGAACTGGATCTTTGAACTATGTCGCTGACTGTCTATCTAGACTCCCACTTCCCAAGACAGACACTGCATGTGCAGAGAATGTAGAATCCGTTGCAACCATTCTCACTGATCTGAGTGCTGTGTCTGTGGATGACTTCCAGTCCGAGTGCTGTGCCTGCCCAGTGCTCACAAAGCTCCGTGCACAGATACGGAAAGGCTGGCCCTCATGAAAGAAAGCAACTGAGCCTTACTTACAGCCATTCTTCCTGATCTGCCATGAGCTTGCAGTCATGGATGACTGTATTGTCAGAGGAACTCATCGGTTGCTGATGCCTGAGTCATTGCAGAAAGACTCATTAATATCGCTCATGAAACCCACCAAGGCATTGTGCGCACTAAACAACGCCTCAGAGAACTGTATTGGTGGCCCAAAATGGACTCCCAGGTAGAGACATTGACTAAGAACTGAACAACCTGCAGACAGAATGATAAGTCGACTGTAACCCATGATGCTCCACTCCAAACCATTCCCCTACCAGTTGCTGCCTGGGAAAAGGTTTCTGTGGACATCATACGTCCATTTGAGATAGCACCTGCTGATTGCAGATATGCCATAACACTGGTAGACTACTATAGTAAATGGCCTGAAGTAGTCTTTGCTCCCCGTGCTGACACAGCTACTGTCATTCAGTTCCTGACCACTGTTTTCTCTCGAGAAGGAAATCCAAAAGAACTAGTCAGTGATAAAAGACCCCAATTCCTCTCCTTTGAGTTTTCTGACTTTCTCAAAAAGAGGGAAATCAGACACCTGAGATCTTCATTTTATTATCCAAGAGCCAATGGAGAAGTTGAGAGATTCAACAGAAGCCTTAAAGACTGCCTACAGACTGCATCAATCCTAAGAGAACCCTGGAAATCATTCCTGAGAATTTACCTGATGGATTACAGAGCAACACCTCATTCTACGACTGGAGTATCCCCTTCAGAACTGCTCCATGGTCGACGAATGGGAACAAAGCTACAGGTGATGGAAATGCCTGTGCCTCCAAAAGATGGACATGCTGTGCGTGAAAGAGTGAAGCAAAAACAAGTGAAGACGAAAGAATACACCGATGCTCACAGACACACTAAATCCACTGACCTCCAGTCCGGTGACAAAGTACGGATTAGGAAGCCATGGAAAGGAAAGAAAGGAGAACTGAAGTTCACAAAACCAAGGACTGTTGTGATAAAGAAAGGACCAAACACTTACTTACTGGATGATGGAAGGATCTGGAACGCCTCACGCTTATCTGCACTGCCAGAGTTGATCCCGGATACTGACTCTGACAGAGCAATGGACTGTACTAAACCAGAGACTGATAAACCACCTGACTCTAACTCTGATAACCAGCTCAGGTTTATCGGGATTAGAAATCCACCTAGCTGGACCAAAGACTTTGTCATGGTAAAGTGAAAAAAATACTGCTGACTAATGTGGGGAGGAAAAAGAAAATGTAAAAAGTGAATGATGTTATTGGGTTACATACATTATTCAGAGTGTAATACTGTCAGTTCTAATCTAAGGTACTAGAAGTATTCTTTGTTCAAAAGGGGAAGATGTTGTGTTCATATAAATATACATAGTGATGCATTGGGTTCTGTTAATGCTATTTACGTTGGAGACCGTTAGGTGGCACTACTGTGGTTAATATGTTCCAGGTACTGTGAGTTACGCATGTGTAGAAGGAGTAGAAGAAGTAAAACGGGTTGATGAAAAAGTGCTAAGTAAAGTACATGCGCCCCTGTTCCTCTTCTTCGTGTGTTGATGTCTGATACTGAACCAACTACACAACAACGCCTCATTGCAAAATAAGTACAATTCACAAATACCAATGCTAATAGCCACATGCAGCTGGAGTGAAAATTATTAGCGTCTTCAGAGAGTTGGTGGTGACTGAAGCACATTTATAAGGGGTGTCACAACCAGACTTTGCAGTGATTATGGCGGCACTGATTGTAGCCAGCTAATTATTTCATATAAAAATAAATTGGCGCTATTTAACTATAAATAATCAGGGATTGAAAACCGCTGTCCAGTATAGCCGCTGTTGACGGAACCAATGTCAAAACAGGCGCTTTTTAAACGTAGACACGCAAAAACAGCCGCTTCATAAATGTAGTGGCAGTCCAGTCATATACTAATGTTCTGTACTCGCTAAGTGTTGTCCCTATGAACGTATACACAGCTATACAGACAGCTAAATACTCTCCTAATCAAGCTCCAAGAACCAGACAGATATGTTCAATTCGGCAGTTTAATCAGGATTAAGAGTGAAACTGGACAAAGAACAGGGATATACAAATGAAAATGTTTCACGCAAATGTATCACACAAAGCTTAGCTTGGGCAGCATGGTGGCCCAGATGTTAGCACTGTTCCCTTACAGTAAGACGGTCCCGGGTTCGAACCCCAGGTCGTTTCTGTTTTGTTATGTGCCTTTATTAGGAACAGCGTTACCCAGAATCCTAGATTTTATGGATGTGGTGAGGGAAGACATGCAGGTGGCTGGTGTGACAGAGGAAGACGCAGAAGACAGGAAGAAATGGAAACGGATGATCCGCTGTGGCGACCCCTAACGGGAGCAGCCGAAAGTAGTAGTAGTTACCCAGAATCCTAGATGTTATGTTGCAGGCCAGTGACGTGCTGAGGTCAGAGGTCGGGGCATACGAACACGGAGTCTGCCATGTGGGATAAATAAGGACTTCGGCGTGAATTTGGAAAAGGTCTCAGTCCATTCATTTTAAAACAACAAACAAAACATGGTACCAGGTCCAGGAGTAAAACTACAGTGAGGCGTAAATTGTGACGAGCGACATGGATTCCTTAAAACCACCGGAGAGTTTGAAACTTACCGGGAATGTCGACAGCAACTGTACCTCGCGGCCATGGGATTGGAAACAAAGCCGGATGCTAGGAAGGTAGCGTTACTGCCAACAATAGCAGGCACACAAGCCATTGAAGTGTACAATACTTTCGTGTATGAAAACGAAGATGACAAAGACAAAATCGATAAAGTTTTTGATAAATTTGATGCTCATTGCTTTCCAAAGAAAAATGAAACATACGAGAGATATGTATTTCGTTCACGTGTGCAGCAACAAGGTTAGCCTTTTGATAGCTTTCTGACTGACCTGACGCTAAAAGCACTGTCATGCAACTTTGCTACACTGAAAGACTCCATGATAGATAGTTTTTGGAGTGGAAGATAACGAGGTCAGAGAAAGGCTACTGAGGGAAACGGAGCTAATGCTAGAAGGAGCTATTAAGATCTGCCAGGCGAGTGAGCTGTCCCAAATGCGTGTGAGGAAGTTCAGCGAGATGGCGGCGGGCACAGTGACAGTGAGTTACTGCGCGACTGTTGGTGCGGTGTGTAGCGCCGCATTATGTAATAACGCCGCATTATGTAATGATGTAATACATTTTCACATCATTATGTAATAACGCCACGTTTTTTTCAAATCAAGACATACATTTTGGTGGTTTATTACATAATGCACCAAATTATTACATTTTCTTCATAAAAAGTGTAACATCCGCATTTTGTAATAACCTGTTACATATTGCACCGGTTATTACAAAATGCGGATGTTACACTTTTTTATGAAGAAAATGTAATAATTTGGTGCATTATGTAATAAACCACCAAAATTTATGTCTTGATTTGAAAAAAACGTGACGTTATTATATAATGATGTGAAAATTTATTACATTATTACATAATGCGGCTTTATTACATAATGCGGCGCTACACAGTGTCAAGCCAAGGAAGAAGATGCATACAGACCCGACCTGCACAGCGGACAGACGACGGGATATTCAGCTGCAAACATTGCGGTTCACAGCACAAGCCAAGACAGTGTCCAGCCTTGGGTAAGCAATGCTCTAATTGCCAGGGAAATAATAATTTTGCTAAACAGTGCTTCTCAAAAAGAGAAGAGGGGAATAAAGGAAAATATGTTAACATTGTGGATGACACTGATCTAAATGAGATATTTTTTGTTGGCATAGTGAACTGAAAATGAGCCAGAGAATGAAATTAATGCTGTGAGGGAAGACAAATGGATACCACATCTGCAAATAAACGGGACTTTAGTCACAATGAAACTGGACACTGGTGCAAAAGCAAACCTGATCAGCATGTCTGATATAAAAGAAATTAAAGATGGGCCCAAAATACAGAGAAGAGCACCTAAACTGAAAGACTATAATGAACAGAGAATCAAGTGTTTAGGCACATGCAAGTAATGATGAAAAATAAAACACACCACCTACTCTTCTCTGTTGTTGCAGAAGGACTTCAGTCACTACTGGGTGATAAAGCCTGTGAAGATTTGGGGCTGTTGAGAAGAGTGTACTGCATTAACACAACTATGAGCACACCAAGTGACTCTGTTGAGTCCATTATACAGAACTTTGCAGATGTTTTCTAAGGTTTTAGTGTATTGCCATTCACATACAAAATCCAGCTAAAAGAAAATGCACAGCCAGTCGTGCATGCTGCTCGAAGACTTCCAACACCACTAAGGGACTGCCTAAAAAAGAGTTGAACAGGATGACAATGCTTGGTGTGATAAAGAGGTTGAGGAACCGACAGATTGGGTCAACTCCATGGTGTGCGCAAAGAAAAGGAATGGTGACCTCAGAATATGTATGGACCCGAAAGATCTAAATGAAAACGTCAAGCATGAACACTACCAGATACCCACGTGTGAAGAAATCAGTGAGATGGCAGGTGCCAGATTCTTCAAAAAGGTCAATGCATCACAAGCCTTCTGGCAGTTGAAGTTGGATGAAAGCAGCACCAAATGTACTTTTAATACACCTTTTGGCAGACATTGTTTCCTCAGGCTGCCTTTTGGAATAATTTCAGCATCAGAAATATTTCACAGAGCAATGGAGCACATCACTGAGGGGCTGGAAGGTGTCAGAGTCTACATGGACAACATCATCGTCTGGGGCTCCACACTTCATGAACACAATGAAAGACTGAAAAAAGTGCTGGAGCGGGTACTAAAATATGTATTGAAACTCAACAAGGGCAAATGCCAGTTTGGAGCACAAGAAATTGTTTTCCTCTGACACAAGCTCTGTGCACAAGGTGTCCAACCTGAACAAGAAAAAATCAATGTCATACAGGACATGCCAAGGCCCACAGACAAGACAGGTGTGCTACGCATCATGGGGATGCTTAACTTTATTGGTAAATTCATTCCTAACCTCTGCAAAAACATCCTGCATCCGTGAGCTCCTGCACAAAGGCACTGAGTTCAAATGGACAGCCAAACATGAGCATGACGGGCCGAAGCTCAAAGAGACACTCAAAACTTCACCTGTGCTGACATTCTTTGACCCAACAAAGAGTTGGAAAATATGGACTGATGCCTCTAAGGATGGAATTGGTGCAGTACTCTTACAGGCTGAAGGTGAGCATTGGAAACCAATGGCCTATGCATCCAGGTCCATCTAAGTGTCGATATGTTCAGATAGAAAAAGAATGCCTAGGGTTAATGTTTGGTCTAGAAAGGTTCCACAGCTACATATATGTCCTACCCACCTTCACTGTAGAGACAGACCACCATCCACTAGTTGCCATCATCAAAAAGAACCTGAATGAGATGTCACCAAGAATTCAACAGCTCATGATTAAAATGCAGAGATAAGACTTTGAGCTGATCTACACACCAGGAAAGCACCTGATCCTTGCCGACGCACTCTCGTGAGCACCCACATGGAAAAGTGTGAGTACAACCGAAGAGGATGTTCAAGGTCATGTGAACATGGTGTCTGCTGTGCTTCCTGTATCAGATACAAAGTTCAGACAAATAGCTGAGGAAACAGCAAAAGAGACAGAGCTGCAATGTGTCATTGAGAACATAAAAAAACGGATGGCCTGCAAGTTCCTGTCCACTGTTCTACAACATCAGAGGTGAACTGAGTGTTGTTGATGGACTGTTGCTGAAGCAAAACAGAGTCATCATCCCACAAGAATTGAGACAGGACATAAGTGCAAAAGGAGGGTGAGAGAGACAGTCTTCTGGCCTGGAATTAATAAAGACATTGAGAGACTGACAAGCAGGTGTGAGACATGTCAGAAACACAGAAACAAGCAAACAAAGGAGCCTATGATAGTAGCAGATGTGCCAACAGCACCATGGCACAAAGTAGGAATGGACTTGTTTCATCTCAAAGGTAAATACTTTCTAGTGGTCATTGACTATTATTCAAACTTTCCTGAAATGGCGTTGCTGGCATAGCTGACAGACACATCGTCAACCTGCATCATAACACACACAAAATCCATTTTTGCCAGACACAGCATATCAAACACAGTGGTGGGTGACAACGGACCATGCTTCAACAGCAGAGTGGCAGAAATTTGCAGAACAGTCCTTAGTTTCCAACCTCTCATACAACTCACCATACCCCCTTTCCTTTGCCTTTGCCACCTCTCTCTTTTCTTTACATTCTTGTACTCCTGTTTTCTTTCTTCATCTCTCTGACTATCCCACTTCTTTGCCAACCTCTTCCTCCGTATACTTTCCTGTAGTTCCTCATTCCACCACCAAATCTCCTTGTCTTCCTTCCTCTGTCCAGATGACACACCAAGTACCTTCCTAGCTGTCTCCCTCACTATTTCTGCAGTAGTTTTCCAGCCATCCGGCAGCTCTTCACTACCACGCAGTGCCTGTCTTAACTCCTCCCTTAACTCTACACAACAGTCTTCTTCAACTTCCACCATTTCATCCTTGGCTCTGCCTTCACTCTGTCCCTCTTCTTGATCTCCAGAGTTATCCTACAGACCATCATCCGATGCTGCCTAGCTACGTTCTCCCCTGTCACCACCACTCCAATCCCTTTCAGATCGTGCCTCCTGCATAAGCTATAGTCCACCTGTGTACACTTTCCTCCACTCTTATGTGTCACCCTGTGTTCCTCCCTCTTCTTGAAATATGTCTTCACCATAGCCATGTCCATCCTTTTTGCAAAATCCACCACCATCTGTCCTTCCACATTCCTCTCCTCGACCTACCCATCACCTCTTCATCACCTCTGTTCCCCTCACCAATATGCCTATAGAAAGAAGTCTACTCCAATCACCACTCTCTCCTCCTTGGGTACACTCTCCACCACTTCATCCAACTAAATCCAGAATTCTTCTTTTTCTTCCACCTCACACCTAACTTGTGGGACATATGCGCGAATAACACTCATTATCACACTTTCGATTTCCAGCTTCATACTCATCACTCTGTCTGACACTCTCTTCACCTCCACCACACTCTTGACATACACTTCTTTAAGAATTGTCCCTACCCATTTTTACTCCTATCTGCACCATGATAGAAGAGTTTGAGCCCACCTCCAATGCTCCCGGCCTTACTCCCCTTCCACCTGGTCTCTTGCACATAGTATATCTACCTTCCTTCCCCCCATAATTTCAGCCAGCTCTCTGACTTTATCAGTTATAGTGCCAACTTTCAAAGTTCCGACTCTCACCTTCACGCTCCTACCCTTCCTCCTCTCCTGCTGCCTCTGGACATGCCTGTCCCCTCTACTTCTTGCAACAGTAGCATATTTTCCACCGGCACCCCGCTGGCCATTAGTACGGATGGCAGTTGTTGGTAACCTGGGCTGCGACTAGACCCCAGGAAGAATAGTCACTGCTGAGGCAGTGATTAATGGGCATCTAAAATAAAGATAAAGCTAAAGACTGATCTGGAATGGAAATCTGATATATGATCCACATATTTGATTTGGCAAAAGTTTTATGCCAGATGCCCTCCCTGACGAAAACCTCTCCATTTATCCAGGCGTGGGACAAGCACTAACAATGCACTGGCTTGTGCATCCTCAGTGGTTGGGATCTTGTAACATAATGAATAATATAATTGAATCAGTTCATCTGGACACAACGTTTATTGAGAGAAACGTTTCATCACTCATCTAAGTGATTTCTTCAGTCTCAACTGACTGCAGGTATCCCCACCCTTACAAACAGCACAGCTGCATCATGTCCAAATCAACGATCAGTTGGTTGGTTAATCAACACTGTGACTGCAACTATTCCCCAATCCTCTGTGAATAGTTTACATGGCCATTGTAACTCTAGTTAATGGTCACGACAATTTGTATATGAAACCGATTGCTGGTTCGGTCATAATGCAACTGTGCTGTTTATAAGAGTGGGGATATCTGTAGTCAGTTGAGACTGAAGAAGTCACTTAGATGAGTGATGAAACGTTTCTCCCAATAAACTTTGTGTTCAGATGAACTGAATCAACTTTCTGTGATTTCTTTACCTGGATCATTGAGCATGTATCAAGATATTTTGATTCATTTTCGCGAGGATTGCCTTAAATTTGTACGTGAGCACCACCAAATAGCACATAAGATAGCATACAGGAACCACCTGAGTTTCAGCCTCAAGTGCAGACACAGCGGGATTACACATAAGAGGCTGCAAAGGAAATCTTCGGTCAAAGGCCCACAGAGTTATCAAGATCCTTCAGAAGGCACAGATCCATCTGTTGAACAAATGGGTGAGACAAACTAATTTTACCATCGATGCTTTGAAAGCCAAAGAGGAGCAGATCCAACAGACATGGTGTCTAGGTGAGACCATTTTACATTAATTAAGTGACTGAGTTCACGGAGAAGGCTCATCTAGCACAACATGGAAAGTCGAAAACCAGGCAGCAAAAGAAGTTTGGCCTACTTGCTGCATGCTAGAGACACCGGCAGACAATGGATGACACCCTCAATGGCAGACAGAGAGACGAATAAAGACACACACCGGTGATGTGGACAAGTGGGTGAAGAATCTGTCTGACAGACAACTAATCCAAGTGGAGAAAGACATCCTTGCTAAGGGGTTGAATTTTGCTGTCACGCCGAGGCAAATCCCGCTAGTGGAACTAATCACAGCCACAGAATTGGTGATCCGTAACATCAGCATCACAGACCCAGAAGCGGAACAACTGCGGTTGAAAATGTCAGCCTGCCTTAGCAATGCGAAGCCGCCACCGTCCAACATCAGCAGAGATGAGAGGAATGCACCCACAGTCGTGAGTGCATTCCTCAGTTCCTCAGATTACCAGTAAGGCAAAGGCAGATGAACTGTTTAATAAACCAGACAGACTATCATGAGAAAGTTATGATGTTACTTCTTGACATAAAGGCACAGGAGCCCCTGAAATGACACCCAGGCAGTGGTTACAAGAAAAAGGTGATAGATTGTCTGAAACTGTTAGAACAGTACAATGCCATTCACAGAAATTTATACCAAAGATTATACACAGGGGAAGCTACACCTAGTCTGGATGGGTTACCTAAAATACATAATAGGATTTCCCATTATGGCCTATTGTTAGTATGATTAACTCAGTAACCTATAAAATCGCCAAGATTCTGGCATCTATTCTTAACCCATTAGTAGGCAGTAATGAACATCACATACAGAACACTATGTGTTTTGTGGATAAAGTGATGGAAATAATTATGGACGCAGATTAATCACTGGTCTCTTTTGTTACATATCTTCTCCACATGCGTTCCTGTTGATGAAGCAGTGGAGGTAGTCCATATGAAATTACAGGACGACCCCAGCCTCAGCAATAGTACCACCCGTAACACAGCAAGAGTGTCTGCTCCTGAAGCTGGGTCTTCAGTCCATGTACTTCACATACAGGGGGCAGTATTATAGGCAGAAGCATGGGTGTGCCACGGGTTCCTCAGTTTCACCTATAGTGGCCAACTTGTATGCTGAGGAAGTGTAAAAGAGGGCTCTAATGTCCTACCTAGGGGCACCACCTAGCCTTTGATTCAGATTTGTGGACGACACCTGGGTTAAAATGAAATCTCAGAACATACCACATGTCCCCGACCACATTAATTGTGTGAACAACCACATCAAGTTCCCCAGAGAGGATGTGAAAATTGACAGGTTTCAATTCAATTCAATTCAATTCAATTCAATTTATTGTCATTAAAAACAATGTGAAGGCACATGTTAAAAATGAAATGAGGGCTGTGGCTTCACCAAACAGTGCAAGACAGGCACAGACAAACACAGCAAACACAGTATAAGATATACACACATGAAGACCAAAAGCTAAAAATTCGTTTAAAAAAAAGAGCTGGAGTAAACAATATTTGAAAATATCCACAGACATTCAGTGGGTGGCCAGGTTCAGGTGGCAACAGCTTGTGGAAAGAAGCTGTTTTTGAGCCTGGTGGTGTGGGCTCTGAGGCTCCTGTAGTGCCTCCCAGAGCACAGGGGGGAAAAAAGTCCATGGTTGGGGTGGGTGGGATCTCTGCTGATGCTCAGACCCCTTCGAAGGCAGCATTTTTGATAAACGTCTTTTATGGCTGGGAGCTGGGTACCGGTGATATGCTGGGCCGCCTTGACGACCCGCTGTAGAGCTTTCTGGTCTACTGAGGTGCAGTTGCCGTACCACACTGGGATGCAGCTGGTCAGGATGCTCTCTATGGTGCAGTGGTAGAAGTTAGTGAGAATTTTGGGTGATAGACGGGCGCTCCTCAGCCTGCTCTGGAAATGCAGGCGTTGTTGGGCCTTTTTCAGAAGGGCCTGGGTGTTTAATGTCCGCGAAAGTTCCTCGCTGATGTGGACTCCAAGGAATTTAAAGCTGGAAACACACTCCACTTCCACCCCATTGATGTGTATGGGGGAGTGGCTGCAGCTTCTAGATCTCCTGAAGTCCACAATCAGCTCCTTTGTCTTCTGCACATTAAGGACAAGATTGTTGGTAGTACACCATGATGTGAGGTGCTGAATCTCGTCTCTGTAGGCCATCTCGTCATTGTTGGTGATACGGCCAATGACTGTGGTGTCATCTGCAAACTTAACTATAACATTTGAAGGGTGTGTTGGCAGGCAGTTGTGGGTAAAGAGGGAGAAAAGGAGAGGGCTCAGAACACAGCCTTGAGGGGCACTTGTGCTGAGGGTCAGGGTGGAGGAGGTGTGGTCACCTAACCTAACAGACTGAGGACTGTTGGTCAGGAAGTACAGGGTCCAGTTACAGAGGGAGGGGTTTAGGCCAAGGGAGAGGAGTTTGGTGGTTAGTTTGGCGGGGATGATAGTGTTGAAGGCAGAGCTGTAATCTATAAACAGCATCCGGATGTATGTGCTGTTAAGTTCAAGGTGGGTCAGAGGAAAGTGCAGGGCAGTGGCAATGGCATCCTCACTAGACCTTTTGGGACAGTAGGCGAACTGATGTGTGTCGAATGTGGGGGGGATAATGTTTTTGATGTGAGCCAGAACCAGTCTCTCAAAGCACTTCATGGCAATGGGGGTGAGTGCTATGGGTCGGTAGTCATTCAGACATGTGGATGTTGGTTTATTGGAGACAGGAATTATAGAGGTGGTCTTAATGCATGCCGGGACTATAGATTGGGACAGTGAGAGGTTAAATATAGTTGTGAAGACCTCAGCCAGCTGGTCGGCACATTCCCGGAGGACCCGACCCAGTATGCCGTCCGGTCCGGCAGCCTTCCATGTGTTCACTCTGCGCAGTGATTCTCTGACCTCTGCAATTGATAGAGTAAGCACCTGGTTTTCTGGGTGGCTGGGTCAGTATTGTCCTTGTCGAAGAGGGCACAGAAATGATTTAGCTTGTCTGGCAGGGAGGCATCATGGACAGTGGGATCGCTATTGGAGCTTTTTGTACTCTGTGATAGACTGAATGCCTTGCCACATTCGCCGGGGATCAGAGTTATTGTGAAAGTGGTCCTCTATTCGTAGGGAATATTTATGTTTGGCTGTTCTGATGCCCTTTTTGAGGTTGGATCTGGCTGTGCTGTAGGCGTCACAGTTACCTGACTTGAACTGGTTTGGAAAGGCGCAGATTGATATTTTTTTGTTGTGACACTCTCAGTACAAAAGTTAATGTAGGCTAGTAGGGCAGATGTCTGTTCATTAATGTCTATAGGGGAGCCATGGGTAGCTACATATGCAAAAATACTCCAGTCTGTGTTGTCAAAACAGTCCTGGAGTTCAGAGACTGCTCCTTCTGGCCAGACAGTGATTGTCTTTACTGTTGGCTTGATCCATTTTATTAGGGGTTTGTGGGCTGAGACCAGGAACTGGCAGAGGTGGTCAGAATGCCCCAGGTGGGGGCAGGGAGTAACTTTGTATGAGTCCTTAATGTTTGTATAGAGATGGTCCAGGGTGTTTTGTCCCCTAGTGGGGCAGGAGACACGCTGAAGGAATTTGGGCAAGACAGCCCTGAGGTTAGCCTGATAAAAATCACCACCTCTAATAAAGGCATTGTCCAGGTGTTTGGTCTGTTGTCTGCTGATGGCACATTGTAGCTGCTCAAGTGCTACCTTAGCATTAGCATGTGGGGGCATGTATACAGCGGCGATGGTAATGGCCGTTAGCTCCATGGGCACGTAAAAAGGCCTGCACTGAATCATAAGGAGGTCGAGATCAGCAGAGCAATGCCTTTCAACGAACTTTATATTGTTGCACCAAGAGTTATTGACATAAATACTCAAACCTCCTCCACGGATCTTGCCGGAGTCCGCTGTCCTGTCGGCTGTGCGGCCCGCTATCTCGACTGCCGAGTCGGCTATGTTGCTGTTGAGCCAAGTCTCCGTAAACATCAGCAGACAGCAGTTCTGCAGCCTTTTCTGAGAGGACAGCCTGAGTCTTATCTCGTCCATTTTGTTAGCTAACAATCGGACATTAGCCATGAAGATGCTGGGGAGGGAAACTTTGATTTGATTGAAGGTTAACCTTCAATCAATCAATCAATCAATCAATTAATTAATTAATTAATTAAGTTGCATTTCTTAGACCTTGAAATTGCAATTGGAAATGGGGGACATTTGATTGTTGATGTTTACCGTAAACCAACACATACTGATCTCTTATCATCCACTGAAGCATAAATTAGGAGTCATCAGGATGCTGTACCATCGAGTTTACAACGTCCCCACCGACACAGCAGCCGGGGAAGGGGAGAAATCCAAGATTAACCAGGCCCTGGTTAAGTGTGGTTATCCTAACTGAGCATCTGTCAAAGCCAGGAAGAAGCCCAAACAGTGCACCAGCTGATCGAAGAGAGGAGAAGGACAACAGCTGCCTAAGCATAAAGTAGTGGTGATTCGGTATGTGGCGGGAGTTCCGGAATAGTTGAGAAGCATATTTTCCAAACATCGCGTCTCCGTAGCTTTCAAACCCCAAAACACGACGCCAGAAATTCGTCCACCCTAAAGATCGGGTGCCCCGGCACAAACAGAGCAACATAGTGTACGCTGTTAAGTACCAGGAGGATTGCCATGAATGTACATCGGGGAAACGTTGCATCGGTTGCTCGCTCCTGCAGATTTCTCCTCTATAAAATCAGGAGGATTCGCCCATTCCTCACCGACGAAATGGCACAGGTGCTCATCCAGGCTCTGGTCATCTCCTGGCTGGACTACGGCAACTCCCTCCTTGCTGGCTCCCTGGCGTCTGCCATCAGACCTCTGGAGCTTGTTCAGAAAGCTGCAGCTCGTCTGATGTTCAACCGCTCTAAGTTCTCCCACACAACTCCCCTTCTCATGTCCCTACACTGGCTCCCAGTAGCTGATCGCATCCAGGTTAAGACTCTGGTGCTAGCCTACAAGGCAGTGAAAGGAACAGCTCCTTCCTCTCTCCAGGCCATGGTGAAGCCCTACACCCCCGCCCGACCACATCTCTTTCTTGCGCTTTTACTTTAGCACTGGTTGCTCTTAGATGCTTGTTTAGATGCACTTATGACCTCTGATGACTAGTAGTGCTCCTGATATCCTACGTTAAATGCACTTATTGTAGGTAGCTTTGGATAAAAGCATCGGCTAAATGACTGTAATGTAATGTAATGAAACCAAACAGACGCTGGCCAAGAGGATGGCACAACACAGGACCCTACACGTCAGGCCAGGACTCCACAGTCTACACCATCTACAAGCCAGTGGCCACACTGTCAAAGATGAGGATGTGCACATCCTTGATACGGAGGAGCGCTGGTTTGAACACGGAGTCAAAGAGACTATCTATGTGAAGAGGGAACGACTATCCCTGAACCAAGGGTGTGTGTGTGTGTGTGTGTGTGTGTGTGTGTATGTATGTGTGAGCTAAAAGTACATCTGCTGCCATCTTACAACGCTGTGATTGCAACTATTCCCAAACCCTCTGTGAATAGTACACATAGTCGTTGTAAATCTAGTTAATGGTCATGACAATTTGGATATGAAACCGATCGTTGTTTCCGTCGTCATGCAACTGTGCTTTTTATAAGGGTGGGGAAACCAGCAGTAGGTTGGGACTGAAGAGGTCACTTAGATAAATGATGAAATGTTTCTCCAAATAAACGCTGTGTTCACATGAACTAAGTCATATTTCTTTGATTTCTTTACCCGGACTATTGAGCATGCATCAAGACATAGGCATATACTATAGTATGTAGTTGGGTTGTGGGTTGTGGAGTTGTGGTATGGTATATGGTATAGTGTATGGGCAATATAGTATAGAAGCAATATGGTATAATAAATGGGCATAGGTTGTTGATTACTCAACCATAACAAAACTTTATAGTAGTGACATATAGCTTTGTGCATACATGCTTGCCTGTTGTTGTTCCATTTACTTATTTTTTTTTGTTGGTTTTTTTGGTTTTTTTGTGTGAGTGATGTCTGCAAATGCTAGAAGCTGCTGTGTACAGGGGTCAAATTCCTCACCTGCAAAGGCACACTTGGCGAAATAAAGTTGATTCTGATTCTGATTCAAAAGTGGGCATAATAGTTTTTAAGCTCACCCGGGAGAAAGGCAGAGGCATTGATAACCACACTGGGTTTAGATTTATAGTCTGTAATCACCTGCAGCCCCCTCCACATGCACCGTGAGTTACAGCCACTGCAGTTCTTTTCCAGTTTGACTATATATTTTATTTTAGCTGCTTTGATGACTCTCCTTAAGTCATACCTGGATTTTTTGTAGCATTCCTTGTCCCCTGATTTAAAAGCAGTGGCACGCTCTCTCAACCTCAGACAAATGTTACTGTTAATCCGGGGCTTCTGGTTGGGGTAGGAGCAAATAGACCGTACTTGGATACAGTTATCCACACAGAATCTACCATAGCCAGTGACAGATTCAGCACATTTATCAAAACTTGAGGCAGAGAAACATCCCTGAATTTTGGGTTCATGTTCTTTAGTCCAGCACTGTACTGTCCTCACAGTGGGCTACCCACACTTCACTTTCTGCTTGTAGGCAGGAAGCAAGAGCACTGACAGCATTTTCTAAAGTGAGGTGTGGGATAGACCTGTAAGCTGCCTTGATCATGGAGTAAGTAGTCGAGAGTCTTACTGCTTCTGGTTGGGCAGGTGACATGTTGGTGAAGTTTTAGTAGCACAGATTTCAGGTTACAGTGGTTAAAGTCCCCTGCCACAACTGAAATGGCCTCAGGGTGCAGGTTATTCTGTCTGCTAATGGCTCCATACAGTTCAACCAGCACCGCTGCAGTGGCAGCTTGCGGCGGTGTGTAGTCAGCAGTTAACAACACGCAGGGGAATTCTCTTGGGAGATAGAATGGTCCGCACCTTATTGTTAGTTGTTCCAAAACGGGCAAACAGGACTATGAGACTATTTCCACGTCAGTGAACCATGAATTGTTAACAAAGAAGCATACACCACCTCCCTTCACCTTACTAGTAGTCATAATGGAACGGTGCACAGAAAACCCCTCAGGTTATATAGCCCTATCAGGGGTATTACGGCCCAGCCAAGTCTCTGTAAAAACAGAATACACAACAGTCCTTCATGTCCCTTTGAGAGCTTATTCGGCAATTACGTCCGTCCAGCTTTGGACGTTACACAGCAGTGGGCTGGGAATCAGGGGGCCAGGTAGGACACCGTCGTAGCCTCGTCAGGGCGCAACCTCGTTTACCTCACCTCTGGCAGAACTGTCTGTGACCATTAATCAATGGCGGTACCTGTTTGGTATTCTCTCTCGACAAGTCCCGTTGCATGGCTTCCAGCTGTAGGGAACGTCTAATGCTATGTCCAGTAAAGTCTGGCGATCATACATAATTATGCAAGACGGGTTTTGTGCAACAAAAGCGACCTAACACTAAAACAAACAATGAAACAGCAGCTCGTTGCAAGTCACCTTAGTATGGCGCCATCTTCGATCTCAATCCTTGATAAATAAGAGATGCTATTTAAAGTCACTTTCCAATTGAACACTAGGTTTGTGATTAAATTATCACTAGAATACACAAAAGAACTTGTTAATAAAATAAATTAGGCTGCTTTTTAAATGAATAAACAGATGAACAGGTCCTAAAGACCCAGTAACAGAGATCAACACTGACCAACGGACAGTGGACAGACTGTTGTCAGACAGACAGCTGGAAGGTTTGGCCAGCAAGGAGTCTGGTAGGCCGGTGTTAACACACAGCTCAAGTCCGCAAACAGTATCTTGTGTCCAGCTTAGCGAGCCCTCTCATGTACTGCATATACAAGCATGTATTCTGACTTATCATGCCTATTTTAAGAACCTTTAATTGAATGCCGTGATATGATTTACAAAGACCACAACCTGAAGGAGATGGTCACTTTTCTAAAATTGTAATTCATATTGTCAGAACTAGTTAACACGACTATTTATGTTATTATGAATTAATGGAAAGAGTTTTTAAAATTAGTGAGTGTTGATCTTAGCAACGGTTTTATTATTCACAAGAGAGTTTGAAGTCCACGACCAAACATCACTCTTGTTAAACTATCTGTCTGTCTGCCTGTCTGTCTGTCTGTCTGTCTGTCTGTCTGTCTGTCTGTCTCTATCTATCTATCTATCTATCTACCTATCTATCTATCTATCTATCTATCTATCTATCTATCTATCTATCTATCTATCTATCTATCTATCTATCTATCTATCTATCTATCTATCTATCTATCTATCTATCTATCTATCTATCTATCATGTGTATTAATATATGTTCTGTCTGTTTCTGTTTAAATGTGCATTACGGTATATTCTAAGGGCAACAAAACCATCAGACTGGTTTGATATAGAGAAGAGATGCTATTCAAAGTCACTTTCCAATTGAAAGTCAGGTTCCAGAATCAGAATCAGAATCAGAATCATGTTTATTGGCCATGTAGGTTTGCACTACGTGGAATTCGGCTCTCTCGGTGTACTTAATGTAGAATAACAACACTACAACACAACATTACAAACTTGACTTATACAGGTGAAATAAGAGGTGATAAAGTGCAATGGTGCAGAGAATATATCAGAGATGCTGAAATAGATGTTAGCAGGTTACTTACATGCATGCCTGAGGTAGATGGACATGACTGAGTGTACCAGTACACGTACAATGTACAGTACAGTATAAACAAAATGGTTGGGGGCGTCTGGGTAGCGTAGCAGTCTATTCCGTTGCCTACCAACATGGAGATCATGGGTTCGAATCCCCGTGTTACGTCCGGCTTGGTCAAGCGTCCCTACAGACACAATCGGCCGTATCTGTAGGTGGGAAGCCGGATGTGGGTATGTGTCCTGGTCGCTGCACTAGCGCCTCCTCTATTCCCCCCAGGAGGGAGAACTGCGGGGAATAGCGTGATCCTCCCCCGTGCTACGTCCCTCTGGTGAAACTCCTCACTGTCAGGTGAAAAGAAGCAGCTGGCGACTTCACATGTATCAGAGGAGGCATGTGGTAGTCTGCAGCCCTCCCCAGATCGGCAGAGGGGGTGGGGCATCGACCGGGTCGGCTCGGAAGAGTTGGGTAATTGGCCGGATACAATTGGGGAGAAAAGGGGGGGGGGGTCCAAAAAAGAAAAATGGTTGGATTTATTTAACAGTGTTAAGCGCTCATTTGAATGAAAGCCAGCGGAAAGAAACTCTTTTTACATCTGGTTGTTACCGAATTATCACTAGAATAAACCAGACTTGTTTAGTAAAATAAACTAGGCTACTTTTTCAATTAACAAACAGATAAACAGGTCCTAAAGACCTGGGGCCTCACGTATCAGTCGTTACTATGGGTGTTACTATTGTTTGTACACACCAAACACACCAATGGATTTTTTTAGCCCTCCACCAATGGAACACACCAATGGAATTTGGGATTTCCATGGGTGTGCACGAACAAATTTGCCTATAGTAACGATTGATACACGAGGCCCCTGGTCACGGAGATCAACACTGACCGAAAGTAACCGAGACAAACAGCCTGGATGTGTGAGGAAGATGATGAGGAAGATGAAGACATGAGACTAAAACCAGGGAGAGCCTGTCACGTGATATAAGGCCTTGTAAACCTAGTCTTGTTTAAATGATGATGTAATGAACCATTGTTTTAAAGATTTCACTGATAAATGACTACTGTAGATGTGACATGACCAAAATACTGAAAAATGTTAAGTTAAAAAAAGGAGTATTGTTTTAAACGGACTTTTTCAGGTTGCTGTCTCAGTAAGAAAAAACAAACGAGAAAACAATAGCAAATTAATTTGAATTAAACGCCAACTTTACATTTTAAACTTTACACTGTAAGCTTTATATTGTAAACTTGTTTTAAACAACCGGCGAAACTTAAGATCAATTGTGTCTAAGTGTGTGTGTGTGTGTGTGTGTGTGTGTGTGTGTGTGTGTGTGTGTGTGTGTGTGTGTGTCCTGATGCGACCCCAGGCTGGTTGTCATGCTGCTCGGTGATAGGAGGATCTGTTTTTAGACATGTTGATTGGCTGGACTGTCACGTGACTCTCCCGGGTTGATTCACGTCCGTGTCAGGTCCTGTAATGCCTTGCTCAGCGGTCTGATGCCGGCGCCTTGTTGTGTGCTGTGGGTTCGAATCTGTTTTGTTACTGTTACTAAACACAAACACACACACACACACACACACACACACACACACACACACACACACACACACACACACACACACACACACTTTATGTCCTGTACACTTTTACAGAACATTAACGGTTTTCATGTGACACAACTTCGGCCCCTCTTTTTCTCCCCAATTGTATCAGGCCAGTTTCCCCACTCTTCTAGGCCATCCCGGTCGCTAATCCACCCCCTCTGCCGATCCGGGGAGGGCTGCAGACTACCACGTGCCTCCTCCGATACATGTGGAGTCACCAGCCGCTTCTTTTCACCTGATAGTGAGGAGTTTCACCAGGGGGACGTAGCACGTGGGAGGATCACGCTATTCCCCCCAATTCCCCCTCCCTCCCGAACAGGCGCCCCGACCGACCAGAGGAGGCGCTAGTGCAGTGACCAGGACACGTACCCATTCCGGCTTCGCACCCGCAGACACGGCCAGTTGTGTCTGTAGGGACGCCAGACCAAACCGGAGGTAACACAGGGGTTCGAACTGACGATCCCCGTGTTGGTAGGCAACGGAATAGACCCCTACGCTGTGACACAACTTTAATGTTTTTTAATAGTTTTTATTTGATGTGTTCCCCAAACTTTATTGCCTTTTTATGTATTTGATGTTCATTGTTTTATTTCCTCTTATCCGAGCAGTTTTTAAACTCAGTCTATTTTATTAACTGTCAGTAATTACCATCTAACCTCGTTTTATAGAACATACGTGTTCGTTGTTCTGTTTGTCTGTTTTATACGATGCTGCTCACGCGACGTCTTGCTGAGACGACATCATCATCTTGTCGTGTCTTTGTGTGTTTCCAAGTCCTTGGTTGGATCATAAGTTCACTCCCTTGGGCAGTCAAACGAAAGAAAAGATTTGATTCTGTTCTATTCTCTCTCAAATATCTCCTCATTAGGGAGAGCATGGCATGTACAAAGGGTTGGTGGTTCCTTTCCCCGTGTAAACAGATGGGTACAACAGCTACTAGTAAAACTGCAAGGGTTACGGTTCTCCTTCAACTGGGACGGGTCATGATGTGTATACTCATAGTACTACTGTACGTTTGATGGTTTGTGCATTAGAGGTACTGGTTTGTGCAGCAGAGGTACTGGTTTTGCATTAGAGGTACTGGTTTGTGCAATAGAGGTATTTGTTTGTGCAGTAGAGTTACCAGTTTCTGCAGTAGACATACTGGTTTGTTCGGTAGAGGTTCTTTAAGTGCTCACAGTGATAAAGAAGTACTCACTTTCCGAGGGAGCTCTTCTCCATCCTCTGTTCTTCATTCTCAGTCTGATGAGCATGACCCTCAATCTTCTTCTCCCAGAAGGTCTTTATGAACAACTTATCATGGATCAGAGCAACGTTCATCTGCAGAAGAGGTAGTTGTTTTTAAAAGTGTCACAGAATTACAGAAACCACGAACACTGATGAAATAAACAAGGATAAACAATAAAAGATCCAACAAGAGAGGAAAAACAGGTGGTGAATAATATTAAACTAAGCAGCATGTGGGGGGCAGTTCAAAGATGAAGATGAAGGTTTATAACCATGTGACTGTGTTTATATCTCCTGCTGTGTAAGAAATAAAGGTGCAGATTATCCTGTGTTTCAGTAGAAATGATCAGCGGAGGTAAACAGGATGTTCAGTGATCAGTCAACTCACTTTCTGGCTGATTAAGATCACGGTTACTGTCGGAATTGTTGTTTTTAAATGTTTGTTTTTCTGCTGTGCCTTTGTGTTGCCTGTTTATCAGGAGAAGACCTGAAGAGAGAGTCAACAAAAGGGTTTGAAAGAAAGAAGGAAATAGAGCTGCTTCCCAACAAGGCATCTCAGCCAGACCACTGGACCAATTCCAGACTGTCATGTAATGGAGAAGCAACATAGTTCTCATGTTCGGCTCTTTTGGAGGTATACTGGCGATTTTATCAGCGGCATTCCTTAAAATGTGGGTTGGAAACAGACGTTGCACTGAAATGAGAATATTAATTGTTGCTTAGTAGTGGGTATGATGATGTTGATGATGATGATGATGATGATGACAATTATTATCATTATTACCATTGTTACCAGTATGTGATGGATTTGTGTAGACTATGAGGAAAGTAAGACATATTTATTGGACTTTATTTCACCTGATCTGTTTTTAATCAACCACAGTAAAAAGATCAATTTTAACATAGTATATGGAGATTCAATCTTCAGAGTATTTACAACTCAATCTGCTGAAAATTGAAAACCAGACTTCATTACAAGAAATTTAATTTTGTTTGTTTTTTTTTCTCACAGATGAGTGACTTTCAAACCATCTCATCCAAACACACGCCATTAGATGGTTCGGATTGAACTGGAATGAGACGTATGAAACTTTTTAAACAAATAATATTCATCTCAATTTACAAAAAAAAAACTGTTTCAATATTCGTGAGTCTTGCGTTATGAGGTTATCATTAGCTTACAGAAAGGATATCAACATGTTGGGATATTTACAGAAATACTTCTCTATTTATTTCCAATTTTCTGTTGTATAGATGTTGACCATTGTTGCCCGCTTCCCTCACAGTTGATAATCTCTGATGTTAAAGGTCAAAGGTGAAAGAAGAAGTGCAGAGAAATTAGATTTGAGCCGAACCTTCAGAGTTAGCGGCAGTTCCTCCTCTTCAGCTGTATTCCCACAGACAGAGGCACAACAATGTCCGACTCCGCGAAACTGTGGACCCAGTAATGACACAGAGGGTAGGCCAGCTCTCGATGTGTGTGTGTGTGTGTGTGTGTGTGTGTGTGTGTGTGTGTGTGTGTGTGTGTGTGTGTGTGTGTGTGTGTGTGTGTGTGTGTGTGTGTGTGTGAGCATGAGCGAGAGTGCAAGTCTGTGTGTGTGTGTATGGTTTAAGATTGGTATGAGTGTGTGTGAGTGTATGTGTGTGAGAGAGCGAGATTGTGACTTCAAATGTGTGTGTTTTAGGAATGGTATGAGTGTGTGTGCATGTGTGAGTGAGCGAAACAGACAGTTGGTGTATGTGAAAGAGAGTGTGAATGAGCAAGAGTGTGGTGTGTGTGTATGTGAGAAAGAAAGGCAGAAAGAGGGAGAGAGCGAGAGAGAGAGAGACCTATGACCTTTAGCCAATCCTTTAATGGTCCAATTTTTCATTTACATTTAAAAAAACAGTAGACTTTTAACACACAGGTACTCTCATACACACTGAACAACCATCCCCATAGACAGAAAAAACAAAGATACAGACTGTCCCTTTTTCAGAAACTAAGAAGAAGTATTTGGTTTTCTACAGTGCACAGAACATCTCCATGCCCCCAAACATAAACAAATTCTTCCAAGTTTGAAATCATTTTGAAAAACGTGAACTCAATTTTCAGTTGAGCAGCCACTAGACCCCTGAGCACGAGTGTAGCATCTGTGGACTCTGTGCCTTTCATTTTGTTTCTTCTACTGAGCCAGATGCTCATTTTTGCCTGACCTATCAGAAAATTAACCAAGGTGACACATCCGCACTGTGCTCCCGTGTACCTAGGACCAAAGACAAATGGGCTGTCTTCCAAAACGTCTCCTAAACCTTTGAGCCACCGCTGCAGAACAGAGAAAAGAGTACTCAATCTGGGACATCTGAGCCATAAGTGCTGTAGAGTCTCTTCATCATTACAGAAAGAAAAGTGACTCCCTGCTCTAGGATCTATATGTTCCACATGTCTGTTCATAGCCACAGTCCCATGTACCACTCTCCACTGTAGATCTTCAATGTGTTTCTCTGGGGGGGGGGGGTTGTACAGGGACCTCCAGCTGCCTTTGGTAGATGAACCTGGTGTCAACACACCCAACCACCTTGACTCCTGTACACCGGCTAATGATGTTCTATTGAGAACCTTTACAGTCATTGCATACAAAACCTTATTTGATGTACTTGAGAAGTCCTGTAGTTCTGATGTTTTAAAAAACAGAACAGCCCTGTTTACTTCCTCCTGCTCCTCCACTGCAGCACGGATGGACAAAGATGGAAAACCAGGCCGCATATATGGCTGTTCCTGTCCACACTCTGCTTCTAGTGCCTCTCTGAAGAAACCAGCACTGATCACTACCTCCAACAGCCTCTCCATTAGACATTAGATATTTAAAACCAGTCTCCTGGCTCAGAATGGCACTGTCCTCCTCATCTGAGACATGGTATCTTAGTAAGTCCAGCTCTTGTGAGTGATTGCCGTACACTGATGGAGCTAAGCATCCTGCAGTGTATCAGCAGGTTATAGAACAGGGCTCCTCCCCTACACTCCCATAGATCTGGGACCAGTCTCTCTTGGTGTTTAAGCTGTCCTCCAAGCTCGGAGGACAGCCTGATAGAAAGATGTTATTGTGAACGCCATGTCAGCTAGTTCCAGAATCATATGGAGCAACACAGATGCTGTTTCACTCCAAAGCTGTTGTTTATGATATAGTAGTCACTGCACCATTTGAAGGGGAAAAGCTGTGATGTGACTGCGGAGGTCACTCAGGCCCTGACCACCTTCTAACACTGGTACGAACAATACAGCAGATTTGGTCCAGTAAAAGCCTCCCCAGAAGAAGTTCACCAGCCTCTTCTTTACTTCTCTTATGAGCATGTCTGGAGGTTCTACAACTATAAACCGGTGTCAGAACATCATGGCAATTGTGACGCACACAATATGTGGTCACATTTTGTATGGTGTTTTATTAAATTCCATTCATGGGAGAATGATAATAAGTTGGTTAATACTGATTCACTGTCCCTCCCAGCCAGTAGGGGGCCATGACTTTGGAACGTATTGAAGTTAATGGTTGTTGCTCGGCGATCGCTAGGATTAGTAATTCTATTGAGAGCAACTTCTGAAAAGCAGTATTAGTCCATGGGCCAGACGATATTTCGGTACACTCAAGGTGGCAAAACTTACTTATAATTTTTGGAAGGATCCATGTCTGTAGATGATATTTTGGTATGATAACCATTCCTGAGTGGCAGCTGTATCACAGTTATCAGCTCATGAAGTTAACCACCCGCTAAACTAAATTGCATTTTAGACGCTGGTGCATATCCTGGTTTAGCCTCATGGTCAGGACATTTTTCAATGTTCTATAATATTGTCTTTGGTATCATTTTAAAGGGGACCTTCTTAGCTTTCATTCAAGCCCTGTTGTGGATATTTCTCACAAATATAGAGGTCACTTGAGCTCTTCAACCCGTCAATAACACACATCTTTCTGCAATGTTCGCCTAAACTATATACTTTCTTTTAGCCCTGTGGCATCTAGGAATATCAGGGACACAAAACACAAAAACTGGAATACTCACAGGACTGTAAAGATTCAGGAAATGTATAATATACCCATACTATTTCATTGTGTGAGGTGATTGTGAGCCTTAAATGAGAACTAGACCAAAGCCAGTTAGGTCACAAACTGGTCTCTATACATTTGTTTAAATACACAATCAAAATACATGATAAAAAGGAATACCATAGTGAGGTAATGAACTATTTTAATATTTTAAACAACATTGACATTACATATACTTAGTCAATGATACATGTAATCCCATATCATTAGTGGGTATATGTAATGGTAATGGGTAGGGTAATGGGTATATGTGAATATGGTTACATTATTGTTATCAAGCTCTGGGTAACCAAGTCCAGAATCAACATCCTGTGCATCAATAGACTACTACCACAGTAATACCATCAGAATCATCACACTGTCATTCATCAAACTGCTCGTTTCTCTCATCATCTGACTCCCCAAGTTCAAAGTCCAGTTCTGGACCATCCTGCTGTTTTTGGTTACTGCAGGTCTGTAACCTGCACATGTCTGTGCATGGAAGTCCATTTGACAGGCACATGCAGCTTGGCATTTTGCATGAATGCACACACTTGCATGTTAGCATTTCCAAGACCACATCTGGTGCAGGTGGGGAGCGCATCCAGTAAATGGCCAGCTTGCCTTCATCGTCTGTCCATCCATACTCAGTAGGGCTTGGCACCACAGGGTTAGCCTGCAGACAGCACTTCCATATTGCTGCCTGATAGTTGGCTCGTTGAACATGCATAAAGAGACAGTCTCTACATGGTGGCAGCTGGCTGGACTCAACCTTTCCCCTTTTGGTGCAGAAGAGCTGGTAACGCAGTTTGTTCACCTCAGCAGTGCTGCTATTAGCAACATACATCCGACAGGTGAACTGCTCAATTTCCTGGAACAGCTCATCACTCACATTCCATGTCTGTCCCAGTTGACTAAAAGTCTCTTGGCAGGAAGTGTGCTTTCTCACTATCTTCAGGGCATTCAGCTTCCCTCGACCAGCAAATGCACTGACAGTGTCGCAGCCTGTGAAGGCATGTAAGCCAATTAGGCTGTCACAGATGCTGTCTCCAAGTGAACTTGCCAGTTTGGTGATGTCGACAAACCGTGTGCGGTTCTGAGTCCCACACTTCTGGTAGATGGGACAGGTGGTGATGTCCTTCTGGAAGCCAAGACAAAGCACCATGACATCAGTGTCCTCAGCTGTGATGATAACTGACTTTGAGCCCGCATTTGCTGCATGCAATGCATGCAGGAGCAGACGGGTGTCAGCTTCTTCATGTGTGGAGTGCAGTTCTGCTGCTTCCTCACACCCATCTTCTGTCAACTTGTAGCAGGTTTCCTCACAGGTCATGTACAACACCTTGCCATGCAGCATAGCTCTGTATCGTGGGAGTTTCCACTCTTCCACCAGAAACTTGATGAGACTGGTCTTGTTGGAGGAACTGCACAGAAGTTTTCTCCACTGCTGGACGTGGTGTCCCCCTGCAAGATTCTTGTACTGGAGAGTGATGTCTCCATCCCGGTTCAGTCGTTCAGCATCTTTGATCGAAGTCTGGTGATAGACATCAAAAACAACATCAATCCTCCCACTCTGTGCTCCCTCATGGAGGACCTGGGTCAAGGCTGACTCTGCCACCTGTGCAAAGGTTTTGTTGTTGCCATTCATTTTTTGGACCAGGCTCATCCCATCAATGATGGAAGTAGATGGGATTGGGATGTCTTCTGCAGGAGATACATTCTTTTCAAGCTCTCTGGCAAGTGCAGCCTTGTTTGTTTTTCGTAAGGACCCATCAGCATTTGCCAGTGCCCATGGTAGTGGGCCCAATGGGTAGGCAAGGACATCCTTCAGATTCACCTTCCTGCTTTCAGCCACCAGGATCATGTGACTGAAAAGGTTTCTATCTGCCTTCAGAACCACATCCTGTGCTTTCTTTCCATGAGCTTGTTTTGTGCTGACACTGGAGAATGTTTTCAGACTTTGCTTGGTCATCTTGTCGTGGAATTTCACAGGTGGTGGGTCTGCATCTAACCTTGTTTGCTGGAATGCTTGGTAGGCCTCTTCTCCTTTCTCAAGAGCTCTCAAGAGATCTATGGTCACATCAGGTGGAGCCATGTTGCCAGTGGAGAGGCTAACCAAATCAATCTCATCAGGGGACATAGGATTGAGCCAGTTATTCTCCATAAGGTCCATGAGAGACTGGACATCTGCTTCATCTCTCTTGATCCTTGGACTCTGTAGATTTGGATGAGACCATTTGCACCTGCCTTGACCTGTCAGGTCTCTCAGCTGTCTGAGGTACATGCTTCTATACTCAGCTGTGAGATAATATTTGGTCACAGCTCCTGGCTTCAAGCTGAATCCCTTTGTCCCTCCAGCTGTTTGGGTGTCTTTGTTCACCGTTTCTTCTATAGCTTGGTCAACAGGGATTCGGCCAAAGGGATTGGTGGAGCCCAGTTGGACTGAGAAGCCTCCTTCCATGAATTCTGTGTACACATCTGGGTGTGTGATGGGCAGCTCAGACATCTGGGCGTAGTAGTAGGGGAGGTAGCGTGCATAATTCATCCTGTCATAAGCAAAGCACCATGGGATCATTGCTCGAATGCTAGCCAAGTGTAGCATCCAGTCTCCCTCTCTGGATGCTCGGATGAGCCCCAACAAGATTTCATCCATGTCCAAATAGGACATCCAGAAGTTCGAGAGGCTGCCGTTTCCACCTCTAAGGAACTCACGGTAGACTTCAAATAGATCCATGATGCGTGTACAAGAGCTGCTCTCGAGGACCTCCTTCAAAGCATGTTGTGAGACTTCTTTCCCAAGGCTGTCAATGGTCTTCAGTGTCTCATTCAGGTGAACCATGTCATTCCTGTGAGTTTCTTCCAACCAGGACAGGAAACCATTCAAGGTCAGTCGCATGAGAGCCTCATACAGGAGCTTGTGTAGTCGCACTGCCCTGTTGTACTTGCGGCCATCCATAACACCAGCAATTGAGCCTTCTGCAATCATGCCAGACTCAATGCAGAGGTCTTTGAGTCCAGCATCTTGGAAACGCTTTCCTATTATTGCCAGCAGTGTGCAGATGGTGTGGAATACCCCAAGCCTAACGATGATATCATGGAACTTGTCATGGTGTTTCCATGTGATCTCGACAGCCTTTGCATACAGGGCTTGGTCAAAGACACAGACAATCTTCCTCAGGCCTAAGCACTGCATGATGCTCAGTGACTGGTTAAGCACCTCGTTGACAGTAGACATTTGTGTCGCTGGAGCATTGATGGTAGGCAGATAGCCTATATTGTCGGGGATGACCGTCATCTCTCCTCAAGTCAGGATGTTGAAGCCTGTCCAGCTGCTGACTGACTGTTCTTCTTGTTGTGACATGCGTGCTAGGACCCAAAGAAGGTTTTTCTCTCTGGCAAGCTTAGTATTGGCTGCAGTATCGGCATCTGACTTTTTGCTTTGTGGTGGCCCTACCCGTTGTCCAGCATTGTAAGTTGGTAACATTGGTGGGGGTCCATCAATGCTTCTCTTCTTTGTTTTGGGAACAGTGGGCATGGGTTGGACAGGAAGTGGGTTGACTGGCTTTGCTTGCACAGCAATCCCATTGACTCTGTGAGATGTTCCCTCACCACTGACAGTTTCTTCAAGACGGTCGATATTGTCCCAGGCTGAAGTTGTGAATATGCCAGGATGGATGTTAGCTGGAAGGGCAATGCCACTCCCTGATGATGAGAGTTTCTGGAGACACAGGGCAGTGTTGATCTCTTCCATCTGTGAATAGGACACACTGTGACCAAGTCGGTTGAGGATGTTTATCAACTCTACATTTCCTGTCAACGATTTGACACTGAATGGCAGAACAATGTGCTTGGAAGGCTTGGTATTTCCACATGTCACTGCATATACTATGTCATGGCCAAATGACTGCAGAAGGCACTGCACTCTCTGGGATGCATGATCAGGATCATTTGAGCCTGTGAGTAGAGAGTACAGGAAGATAATGAGCGACTCTGGAATGGTAGGACATTCTGCTTCTGGTTTGACTTCAGGCGGCCAGGTTTGAGGAACATCTTGACTTTTAATGTCTGCTCTCAATTTGATGGCTGCTTTGGCTATAACATCTTGTGCACTGACACTTTTCAGGGTCTGCAGCTCCCTTTTGAGAGACTGATTTTCTTTGGCAAGTTCCCTCATGGACAAGTTATCGGGATAGAGGAGGAATTTTCCTTTCTCATCAGGGAATATCTGCAAGGCTCCAGCAAACTCACTCTCCAGGTTTCGCCTTATGTGCTTCTTGGTTGATTCCTTGACTTGGGCAATGCCTTGGGAGTTCATTGAAGCTACCAGTCTAGAAGAGAGATCAGTCATTGTCATCACTTGAGGATTGCCAAAAAGCTCCATCCTGATGAAGAGGAACAGCTCATTGTATGCCTTATTCACAGCAGCTTCATACTGGGCTGCAGCATCATCATCTTCATTGCTGGCAACCTCTCCTTTGGAAACCTCTTCTTTGGTGTAAAGTCTATAGCATGACCTGTGGTAGTGCCCTTCAGCTGCTACAAGGTCTCTACTCACAATGGCAAGGATTCTGCTGTCCCTTTTCTTTGTGGCTGCACTCCTGATCTTTGCATCAGCTCGCAGTTCTCAACACTGCACCAGTACTTCTCGTATTCTGTCTCTTGGAATATTTGCTGTTTTTCTGACAAAATATGCACTCTGCATCATAAGTCCTAGATGTACTTGGAGCATGTCGAGCTACTCTCTTAGATTGTTTCTCTTCAGCAGAGACACAACTTTTCTTTTCTTTTGCAAGGAGGCCATCAAGAATTTGCTTCATAGTGAAGATACTGCGACACTTTCTGTGGTAGTAGATTGCTGGAATCTGTCCCTCAGGAATGTCTTTTGCCAGTTTCAAAACTGGTGCATGATTTCGTATCTGAGCTGCCCTGAGCAGAGTTCTCCATGAGTCGACACTTTGTAGTGAAACCAGCTTATCTGTATCATCAGAACAGTGGATAATGCACTCCACCCGTGGGCGCTTTGGTATTGGGTAAAAACTTGCTTGTTCACCAGTGGCCATATTCAGTCAGTTTTCACCTGCCACATACAAACAAATACATGTAACTTAGGTGTATGAACACTACTAAAACAAAGTTTACTTTGCTTCACCAGCGTCATATTACCATTATTTATCTTACATAGCCACAAATAGATACATTACCTAGTTGCTATGCAACAGCTGTATTTTGTCCACATGAGGCCGCTAAAATCAACACAAGATGAAAGTTCCTCGTAGCCACTTTAACTAATCATATTAACATATACATTAAAAGAACATGCTAACATTATGGGAAATTAGCTTACAATCTTCTCCAGAGTGAGACAAGAAGATAGATACCAGTTTCCTCTATATGTGTTTAGTAGAAAGCTATCTGGCTGCACGTTAGCCTAGCTTAGCACAATGAATGGAAGTACACAGTACTGGTTATCCTTGGTTGTTGGCCAACTAAGAACTGTCCCAGAGTTTAAGCTAGGCTAATCAGTACCAGGGGTGTTGAAATGATATATTTGTAAAAATCTGGGCAAATACACAATCGTGAAAGGCACAGAAACAGGTTTCCTGAAAGAAAAATGAAATAGCTGCTCATTTGGAAAGGTTATCATGTATTATTTTACTTCTGTTAGTGTACCAAATAAAATGGCACCAGTGAAGTTGTGTCACCTTGGGTGATATCGATATCTGGTCTGACCCATGGACTAACTGGCTTTGGTCTAGTTAGTTTCTTAGTAATAATGCCCTTCTAATTTAAGGCTCACAATCACCTCACACAATGAAATAGTATGGGTATATTATACATTTCCTGAATCTTTACAGTCCTGTGAGTATTCCAGTTTTTGTGTTTTGTGTCCCTGATATTCCTAGATGCCACAGGGCTAAAAGAAAGTATATAGTTTAGGCGAACATTGCAGAAAGATGTGTGTTATTGACGGGTTGAAGAGCTCAAGTGACCTCTATATTTGTGAGAAATATCCACAACAGGGCTTGAATGAAAGCTAAGAAGGTCCCCTTTAAAATGATACCAAAGACAATATTATAGAACATTGAAAAATGTCCTGACCATGAGGCTAAACCAGGATATGCACCAGCGTCTAAAATGCAATTTACTTTAGGGGGTGGTTAACTTCTTGAGCTGATAACTGTGATACTGCTGCCACTCAGGAATGGTTATCATACCAAAATATCATCTACAGACATGGATCCTTTCAAAAATTATAAGTAAGTTTTGCCACCTTGAGTGTACCGAAATATCGTCTGGCCCATGGACTATGGGAGGAAACAGAGACACGAAGATAAGACACTGGGAAATAAATAGAATGCAAGGAACGCTGGAGGGCTTGTCAGAGCTTTACCATAGGGTTCAGTACGTCGAAGCACGGAATGGTGTTCTGGGAGACTTCTTGTAGAGGGCTGCCTGATTGCCACAGGTGTGCCTGATGGATGATGGCAAACACCTGGTGCAGTGCAGCGCTCGTCTCCTCAGAGCGCGAGCCGAGCGCTCGGGTGTTTCCGGCACGTCCGAGCTGGGGGAGTGGCTTGAACGTGCCGGGGAGGCAGCTCGGGGCGGTGTAACCACAACATTATGAACTTAACTAAACCCCTTGTCTGGTCTGTATTGGGTGCCCCCCGATTTAACCATTACAATGGTATGGTCACGCTTGTGTCAGACAGAGTCGGATGTATTATCCGCGCTCCCGGATGTCGAACACGAGCGTAGAGGCGGGGTGGGCAGGGCACTTTACCGCAGCTTCAAGTTAGAGAGCCACGGACCAAACTGACTGTAGTTCAGGCGTCTGGCTTTGCAGACGCATTTTCGTAGCTATTATTATATGTATGTTCAGAGTTTCTTTGTTTTTTTGTCTCTCTTTTTTTTGAGTGATGTCATGCGTAAATATGTCATTATGGAATTTACAGCAAAACCTGTATAACACTTACTTTACATTATCTCAGTCAGAAGTAAATACGGTTTGAAGTTTATGAGCTGGAACGTCAGAGGCCTCCATAACAGAATTAAGAAGAAGAAAGTGTTAACTTTCATTAAATCAAAGAAATGTGACATAGTGTTTATGCAGGAGACTCATTTACTAGCACAATAATCCCAGAAGCTCGTAGTCCGCGGTGGTGTAGCGGACTAAGCATCGGCTTTGTGTCGATGCAGTTGCCCACTGGGGATTGGGGTTCGCGCCTCGGTCTCTTCAGATCCGACTATGGCCGGACTTGATGAAGCAGCTATAATTGACAACGCTGTCTTCGGGAGGGGGCGGAGTCGGCTTGTGTTCGTCACATGAATGCGTCTCTGTGTGTGTCGGAACAAGCAGTGGTACGGCTTGGATTCGCCTTGTCACGAAAGTGGGGAGGTGTCTCCTTCGAGACTGCCGGCCGGAGAGATGCAGTTGGTGTACGCATGATGTACGAGGGTGGGTGTTTGAATTAAAATAGGGATCGATTGGCCACTAAATTGGGAGAAAAAGGGAAAAAAAGAAAGGAAAAAGAAAAGAATCCCAGAAGCTTAGTACTGACTGGGTGGGCTTTGTGGTGGCTGCTTGTGGCAGTAGCAAGAGCGGAGGGGTAGCAACATTCATTAATAAGCAAGTACAATTCAAAGGCATATAGTCTAGTCAGTTAAGGCAAAATGGCTGCAAAAAGTCATTCACATTTGAGCCTATGTTTTTCTGTTAATTTAGAGTCCAATAAAGAAAAAAATGCAAGGAGCCCAAAATTTTAGGTGGGGGAAGTCTCTGAAATGGCCACGCCCACTTTTTAGGCCTGGAAATCAGTATCTCGGCTCCTGAATGTCGCAGAGAGCTGATCATGGGCTCAAAAGAAGCAGAAGCACCACATTTATATAAGCATTATGAACAAACATATACCCCAAAACCTTTACTTTTTCAGATATTTTAGGAAAACTAATTTTTACTGGTCACGTTTCACGTATCAGCTCCTGAAGGTTGTAAAAAGCTATATTTGACATGAATCTCATTCGCTGCCTATGTTATAAAGCATGAAGCACAATACACACACGAATCATGAGTTTAGAAAATATCTTAGTTGTCTTCAGCTCCATGTCATGAGAATAGCAGTATCATACACAAGATATCTTAACCCAGGCCAGGTTGCAGTGGGTGGATCCGATCAGCCCCTTTATGCCATCAAGAAGATGATACAGTGGGCCATGGGGGAAGAGTTTTCTCATTCATACTTCGCGTTCATGGGTGGGCTGCACCTTGAGAAGGTTTCTCTTGTCTGTGTTGGGCAGTTGATAAAAGGAACTGGCCTTGATACCATCTTAACCTCAGCTAATCTGAATATCACAGGTCTGACAACTGCTGTCTGCGATGTGAATTCCATAAAGAAGGCTAGATACTGTATTCAACTCCTGGCTGTGGTGCTGGCCAAGAAGAGAGATGAAGCATTTCAGGCAAAACGTCTAGAGGACAACAGTTTGACTTGGAGTAACTGGGTGGCCAATGAAAACAGCCCCATGTTTCACTACTGGAACAATGTTGTTGACACAATCAAGAAGGTTCTTATCTTCATAAGATCCTTTCGAGAGGCAAACTTCATCATGATGATCAGTGCACTTGAGCAGCTCATTCCTCTTTTCTTTGCACTTGATCATACACACTATGCCAGATGGGCATCAGTGTTTCTTCAGGATCTCAAAGAGCTCAAATGGAGACACCCATACTTGTTCAAGGAATTTCTTTCAGGCTCTTTCACAGTAAACACCAGAGACAACCCATTCTCAAAGATTGCATGTGATCAAAAGCAGGAACATAACATAAAGGTCATCAAGTCTGACACTGGATATGTCGATATCATCAATCGGGAAGATCAAGAGTTCTTCAGGAAACTCGAACTTGCGCTACCCGAAATCCAGCGCTACCTAGATGAGGTCGAAGGTCAAGATCCATCACACGGGCACAAAGAAATGCTGGATTCCTTCAAGGAAACATTTTCAAGCCACACACTCAAGGTGTACCAGGGTATCCTTACCAACCCGTTCGATGAAGCTCAGTTCATGAGGTTGAACTCATCCATTCCCTTCCCAGATGTCATAAGTAAAGACTCCAGTTTTGTCTTTACAGTCGGCAAAACTCAGCATGACCAGTTTGTGCAGGAGCGAATTGTATTAAGTAAGAAGGATGTCAATGCAACCATCTCACGAAATGCCCTGAAACTCCCAAGTTCATGTGCAAAAGTCCAACTCGCTAGCCCTGCAATCAAGCCACCCAAAGGAACCTTTGCAAAGCTGAAGGAGGCCTGCAGATCAAGAGAAGAAGAGACAAGGAAATTATTTGGTGGTGAATTCACAGGTGAAACTAATTGATATAAAGTCAGTTATTCAAATATTTTAGATGTTACTTAAGTCTTACCAGATTTTTAATACAGTGATATTCATTGATTCAATTTCACATTCAAGTTAATTGATTTGACAGTAAGCCCAAGAGTTACACTTAGCTTAACTATTCATTTCAATTTCAGGTTTACCCGACGCCTTGTCAACAAAGGATGGAGATATTTATCATAGCCAAAAGTCTCAAATTCTTAAGGACATCGGTGTACAAGTTCAATCTACATCCTCAGAAGGACTTGTGATAGATTTGTCTGTGCAAGTACGAATCATGGCAAAGTCTCTCACCAAAGGCATGACATTCCAAGACTTTGTAATCAAAGTGTTGAACAGCATTGCCAGGATCGGTCATGAGAAGAAAGCCAATCGTACTGACATTGTGGCTGACCTCTACCAGAATATGAGTATCAAGACTGCGACTAGGAAGAACCGGGGATCAGCAGGTAGTTCACAGATGGCTTTCAGTGAGAATGACACCATGCCAGAATCTAAGCAATTCTTTGAAGCTTTTCTGTCTAATGTAGACAACAAAGTAGCCCTGAATCTAATGTTCGCCAGGATTGCTAAGGCACGAGCATGGAACTGGGACAAGGAGTTCAGCATCACCTACGGCAGAAAGGTGCTTGCAAACTTCGGCGAAAGCTTCGAGATCCAGCTTTATGACAGCATAGATATGCTTGAGGAGGCTGACAACCGCATCGTTTGCCATGTGATGCACATGCTAAACAAGGGGATCAAGTCAGTTACAGTTAGAACAGTCGACTCCGATGTGGTAGTCATCCTACTAGGGTTCACTACACAGTTCCTATCAGTATGTAATGACTTGCAACTTATAGTTGACTTTGCAGTTCCTGGCAAACGCCAATTCTACTCAATCACAGAAGCACACAAGAAGCTTGGTGGAGATGTGGCCGATGCCATGCCTGTGTTCCATTCTTTTAGTGGCTGTGATTCTGTGAGCGCCTTCTTTGGCCACTCAAAGACTGCTCAATACAAAGCCTGGATAAACCACAGTAAGTCCACAGAACTCACTGCTGCTTTGAGAGGACTAAGTTGCTGCCCTAGTATCGAGACAGTTAAGGAAAGCATGGAAGTTATTGAGCCCTGGGTAATGAGCTGGTACAACAAGACTGGACTGTACAACTGTGTCAGTATAGATGAGCTCAGATTCCAGCTGTTCAAGCACTCAGTTAATGATGAGCTGAGAGACCTACCCCCAAGTCAGGATGCGCTTCTACAGCATCTGTTGAGAGCTACATTCCAGGCAGGATGGCTGTGGGGAAACAGCCTGCTACAACTCCCTTGTCCCCCTGTCATTGAATGGGGTTGGACTACCGAAGGAGAGGAACTCTTCGTCAAGTGGAGCACAGTTTCCACAAGAGATACATTGTCTCAAGTAACAGGGGTGTGTAGTTGCAGATCTAATAAGTGTACCTCATGTTCTTGTGCTGGCAGAGGGATGAAATGTCTCATTTATTGCAAGTGCCTCAGCAAGTGTTTGAATCCAGTCTGATGGGATGTGTGAGGTTAAAATAAAGATTTTTTTGGACCTCACATGGTTTGCTTTGTTTCTTTGGTGGTTACTGGGTTCCTCCTCTTATAACAAAGAGTCAACTTGAATACTAGCACTCCATGAGTAGATGTAACACTTTTACTCAAACAAACTGTATAGCCTTCTTGCACAGATTTGGCTAAAGTTGATTGCATGCTGCTGATCAATTCAATGGAAAAAAGAACATGTTCATGAATCGCTCAAAACGTGAAGGTTTTAGGGCATACAGTATATTTGTTCAGAGCACTAATATAAATAGTTATTTCCACATCTTTTGAGCCCAATATCAACTCGGGGCAACCTCCGAGAGCTGAGCCTGAGATATAGTCCCAGGGCTAAAAAGTGGGCGTGGCCATGTATGTGACCAGTGAAAATTAGTTTTTTGTAAATACCTGAAAAAGTAAAGGTTTTGGGGTATATGTTTGTTCATAATGCTTATATAACTGTGGTGCTTCTGCTTCTTTTGAGCCCATGATCAGCTCTCTGCGACATTCAGGAGCCGAGATACTGATTTCCAGGCCTAAAAAGTGGGCGTGGCCATTTCAGAGACTTCCCCCACCTAAAATTTTGGGCTCCTTGCATTTTTTTCTTTATTGGACCCTAAATTAACAGAAAAACATTGGCTCAAATGTGAATGACTTTTTGCAGCCTTGACCCCATATTTGCCCTTAACTGACCAGACTAATAAGAAAGAGTGCAGATGAGGCGGGGAGAATTCTGTTGATGCTTTGTGAGATCCAGGGTAATAGTATCATACTAGCAAATGTATACGCTCCAAATATAGACGATCCTGCATTTTTTTGGACTACTTGACAAGAAACTAAACGATATGGGAGACTATCCAATTATCATGGGTGGGGATTTTAATGAAGTAATGGACCCAATACTAGATCGTAGCTCTCCATCAGTCCGCACATTCAGAGCGCATGCGGTGCTCAAAGATATGTCCAAGACATCTGATTTGATAGCTGTTTCGTGGCTACAAAACCCATCATCAAGAGATTATACATTCTTCTCTCCGCCCCATAGCTCATTCTCTAGGATAGGTTTCTTTTTTGGTATCTCAGTCGCTAATATCCGCTATAGTATCAAGCAACATTGGTAATATAATTCTTTCAATATTTCTTCATGCACTGTCCTTTAGTATGCCAGTTAAATCAACTAGATAGAGATTAAACTCCAGCCTTTTATTAGATGAGCCCTTTCAGGGATCACGTAGATCACAAATTAATATTTACATAGAAACCAATTTACCAACAGCTCCATCGGCAGGAGTAGCCTGGGAGGTGTTACGGGTTGTGTAGGAGGACCCAAACGACCACACGGGAGGCGGAGGACTCTTAATAACGTTTAATGAAAATTAACAAAGGGAAAAAATAACGGGAGAGAAAAATGCGGGATGTGTATAGTGCTCAGGTAGTTTTGTTAGTGGGGTGTGTGAATACGCTATTGGCATACACCGAATAGGCCCCGACGAATTCCCGGACATCGGACCTCATGGTGGGCCACCAGAACTGTCGCTGGATGAAGGCCAGGATGCGATGGATGCCGGGGTGGCAGGTCTACCGACTGGAATGGCCCCATTGGAGGACTGGGGACCAAATCCTCGTCCGGAATGAAGAGACAATGTGGGGGTCCGTTTCCTGGATCGGGCTGAGTGCGTTGGGCCTGCTTCACCACAGGCTCAATGTCCATGGTGACCGCCCCCACCACCCGAGCCACAGGGATGATGGTATCCGGAGCCTCCGTGGTCCCTTTAACTGGGAACAAGTGGGAGAGGGCGTCCGCCTTGGCATTACGGAAACCCGGGTGGTAGGTGATGGTGTAGTCGAAACGACTCAGGAACTGGGCCCAGCGTGCCTGGCGGTCTTTGAGGCGTTTAGCCGACCTGATGTACATCAGGGTCTTGTGGTCAGACCAAATGATGAAGGGGTGCTGGGCACCCTCCTGTCAGTGGCGCCACTCCTCCAAGGCAGCCACAACAGCCAGCAGCTCCCTGTTGCCGATGCCATAGTTGGCCTCAGCAAGGAGGTAGCAGCGAGAGAAGAATGCACAGGGGTGGAGCTTCTCATCATCTGCAGACTGATGGGACAGGACGGCCCCGATGCCTGTGTCAGAGGCGTCCACCTCCACAATGAACTGCCTGGCAGGGTCAGGGTGAAGGAGGATCAGGGCCGTGGTGAACCGTTGCTTGAGGTCGGCGAAGGCATGGTAGACGGCGGAGGACCAGGCGAAAGGGTGGAAAGTGGAGGTGAGCTGGATGAGTGGAGCGGCGATCTGCCGATAGAAATTGGCGAAGCTGAGGAAGCTCTGGAGCTGCTTCCATGGGGTCGGCAGGGGCCAGGCCACAACGGCCTGGATCTTGCGGCAGGTCGAGAAACTCCACCAAAGAGGCATGAAAGATGCACTTCTCCGCCTTAACGAAGAGCCAGCTTTAACGAAGAGCCAGCTGTGCAGGAGGTGTTGGAGAACCATCCAGACGTGTTGGGGGTTCTCCTCCGGGGTCCGGAGTAGACAATAATATCGTCCAAGTAGAGGACCATGAACACGTCGATCATGTCCCGGAGGACATTGTTCAGGAGTGCCTGGAAAACCCCTGGGGCGTTGGTGAGGCCGAAGAGTATAACCAGCTACTCGAGATGGCCTCGGGGTGTCTTGAACGTCATCTTCCCCTCGTCGCCCTCCCGAATACAGACGAGGTGATAGGCGCTCCGGAGGTCTAACTTGGTAAGGGTGGTGGCCCCCATGAGGGGTTCGAAGTTGGAGCTCATGAGAGGGAGCGGGTATTTGTTTTTTACTGTGATGTTGTTGAGTTGTCTGTAATCAATGCAGGGCCGGAGCGCTCCACTCTTCTTCTTGACAAAGAAAAAACCCACTGCTGCCGGAGAAGAAGAGGGTTGGATGAGCCCCTCGGCCAGACACTCACCGATGTAGGCCTCCATGGCTGCCTTCTCAGGAAGGTAGAGGTTGTAGAGACGACTGGCAGGGAGAGGTGACCCAGAAATGAGCTCGATTGCACAGTCATAGGGTCGGTGAGGAGGAAGGGTGCGGGCGCGCTCCTTGTTGAACACCTCACCAGGATCGTAGTAGATGGGGGGCACCGAGGAGAGGTCAGGAGGAGAAGGAGTAGAGGGGGATGACCCGCGAGGGAGGCAGCGGGCATGGCATGAGGTGCTCCAGCCAAGGATGCATCCAGAGGCCCATGAGATAGGGGGGTTGTGGAGTTCCAGCCAGGGTCGTCCCAGGATGAGAGGTGTGTCGGGGGTAAGGCTAATGAGGAAGCGGATCTCATCTGCATGGTTCCCAGAGATGTTCAGAGTGAGGAGCAGAGTGCAATGAGTGATGGGACCCGTGGGATGGCCGTCCAGGGCAAAGGCAGTGATGGGGTTGTCCAGAGGGAAAAGGGGAAGAGCCGCTTTGTGGGCAAAGACCTTGTCAATAAAACGCTCGTCAGCCCCTGAGTCGATGAAAGCTCCGACCGAGAGAGTACGCCCCTGCCAGGCGAGAGTAGATACAAACCTGGCGGAGCGGGTAGGATACTGGGGATGAGAGATTCGGCTCAGCAGGTATCCCCTGATGACTGATGAGCCGAGTCCTTTTGGGGTCCTTGGGCAGGTCTCCAGCAGATGTCCCTTAAATCCAGAGTACATACATAACCCCCTAGCTCTCCGGTGTTCCCGTTCTGCCGCAGAGAGGTGGGTCCGGCTGACCTGCATGGGTTCCTCCTCCGATCCAACAGGAGCAGGGAGGGGATGCCGAAATGCAGTGGAAGTGGTCCCGGACGGTGAAGACCTTGTGGCCCTCTCCCTGCGACTTTCGCGGAGACGATTATCTATGGCGATGGAGAGAGAGATGATATGATCGAGGTCACGGGGTGCATCGCGAGATACCAGCTCATCCTTAAGAACCTTGCTTAGTGCATTGTGGAACGCTGCCTGAAGCTCCTCGTTGTTCCACCCACTTTGCGTAGCGAGGGTCCTAAATTCCACGGCGAACTCCGCCACACTGCATGTGCCTGTCGGAGCGTGAGGAGATGTTTGGCGGCCTCCTTGCCGCAGATGGGGTGATCGAAGACTTTATTCATCTCCGAGGTGAAAGCTTTGTACATGGCACAAGCAGCCATTCCTCTCTCCAGTTCAGAGCTACCCCAGGTGAGAGCCGAACCCCTCAGACAGCCCACTAGATAAGCGATGCGGGAGCGGTCAGTGGGATAGGAAACGGGTTGTTGGTCAAACACCAGGGCAGACTGGGTCAGTAAGGCTCGGCAGCCCCTCAAGTCGCCCTCATAATGCTCCGGTGCGGGAACGAACGGCTCCCAATGGAACGAGGCCGGCAGGGAAGCGGGGCCGGGAGCTGTGGCAATGGCTGAGACGACGGGTGGAGCGGAGGCAGCGGCTGAGCCGGTGGCAGTGGTGAGAGAAAGCACAGTGGCGGAGAGCTCCTGGATAGCCTGCTCCAGCTGAGCCTGTCTGGCTGCCTGGTTGGCGATAGTCTGTAGTTGCAGGGTTACCAAAGAGCGGATCTTATCCGGAAGAGACCGGAGCTCCTGTACCTGGTCTTGCAAGGCTTGATGGGCCGTGACCATCTCCCGGAGCTGCCCACGCCGAGCTGTGAGAGAGTGGGCTTGCGTGAAGAGGGCGCGGTGCACCGGGTCCTCTTGTTGTCCCCCGGGTTGAGTCTCCGAGTGGGCTGGGTTCATCTTGGCCACATCTTCTGTTATGGGTTGTGCAGGAGGACCCAGATGACCACATGGGAGGCGGGGGACTCTTAATAACATTTAATGAAAATTAATGTAGCCGGGTGGTAAATCTGTTAAATATGTTAAAAGATTTTCCACTTAAATTTAGTATAGTTTAACTGTTAATATATGTAATTGTTACACTGTCAAGCCATGTAAAATGTCATTTGATGTATTTAAATTGTGAGGCAGATTGTGAGTGTATTTTTATAGTTTTGGTTGTCATTGCATGTTTTGACCAGTAAGTGGCAGTGGCGGACTTTTATTGTAACTCCGTGCAAGTTATCCAAGTGCATCTTGGGTATTCTTTCTTTTTTTTCTTGTGTGGAGCGCCTGAAGATTGCGGTGTGACAGTGCTCTGACTTCGTAGTAAGTAGGTGTAAATATCTTGTGAAATATACCTGTAACATTATTCCAAACAATATTGTATGTCGGTAATTTGACAAGATGGTTTGATTTAGACGCTACTGGAGTTGATGTTCGGTGATTTTGGGCGCGAGCCATCGACCGCTGTTCGCCATTGCAGGCATGACAAGGTAATGTTGGCGTGAATAAAGCCACACCATGCCATTGTATTTGGGATGTAAAGGTTTTATATGCATTTTAATTCTGTTTAAAGGTAACTGACAGAGTGAGAAGTTGCGCGATCTTCAGGAAGTTCCACATGTCTTTGTTAAACCCTGTTTAACGTACATAGTCCACTGCCGTATTTTGCACCGTATTTTGTATTTATTATTTCCCTTTTTAAAATCTTTTCTGTTAAACTTGCCACATCTGTGAACATTTATGAGCTGTTTGCTCGAAAGACACAGGAATGTATGCACTCAGTAAAACGATCTGCATTCGAAGGTTCAAACAATAAAATTAAAGCTACAAGAACCCCGGAAGTAATTGTGTCCTGTGTGATATCTAATTCCACGGGCTACATTAACAAAGGGAAAAATAATAGGGGAGAGAGAAATGCGGGATGTGTATGGTGCTCAGGTAGTTTTGTTAGTGGGGTGTGTGAATACGCTATGTATAGTGACAGGCGACAATGTGTCTAGCTTTGTGTTAGTGTAAATTATCCTAAGTGTGTGTAAAATGTGAATGGGATGTTGGTGTTGTGTAAGTGTGCGTGTATCAGCCAAAGTATCAAGTCCGAGGGCAAAGGGGAATCGAGGAGTAGTCCGAGTTCAAAGTCTAAGTGGTAGTCTGAAGAGGTAGGTACCGCTGACCTGTTGCTCTGCGCAACAGGTCAGCGGTATCCTGTGGGAAGATCTGGCAATGAGTTTGAGAGAAGGCCAGGTTCTTGTAGGGGTAGAGGTGATTGCAGAAGGGGAACAGCTGAGATGATTGTAGATGGGGCACAGCTGAGGGAATGAGTGACCGGGGAAAGCAGAGCCGTGGTGCCAGTCTGCCAGCAGATGGCATCAAGTGGCGCCGTAGGGCGCGCCGTGCCCGTTTGGAGGTGCTGGGGACCTCAGGGTCTGAGTCCAGTGATGGGGAACGTGAATGCGCCCCAGCTCTGGTGGTGAGGAGTGGATAATCAGGCGAAGCTGAGCGCAGTGGAGGTCCAGAAGGACTGGAAGAGGTAGGTTGCGGGGGTTGTGAAGGTGAAACCGTAACAGGAGGCTCTGAAAGCCTTTTTTGAGAGGTCACATAATTCAACACTTTTCATATAAGAAGAAGCAAACTTATGCAATTTAAGGAGCTTGAAAAACAGATCAGAACTGCAGAGTCAAACTTTAAAAAAAAACACGTCAACAGAAAATCTTACCAGGTTGACTAGACTGAAGTACGAGTTTAATTCAATTATGACTCAGAGGGCAGAATTCTCTCTCTTTCGGGCTAGACAGAAATATTTTGAGGAGGGTGATAAGGCTGGTAGACTACTCACCCGATACATTAAACAGAAAGAAGCAATGAGCATTATTCCAGCCATTAGGAGGGAAGATGGGCGTCCTCTATCTGATCCCAAGTAGATAAATATGGCTTTTAGAGATTTTTATGTAAAACTTTACACCTCTGAGTCAGAGGTGGACAAAAATGACTACTTCATTTATGTCAACCCTCAATCTTCCATTGTTGTCAGAGGACCAGCGTGAACATCTTGATTCACCGATTACTATTGAGGAGATAACTGACGTTATCAAGCACCTGCCCTCAAGTAAAGCATCAGGTTTAGACAGCTACACGGCTGAGTTCCACAAGGCTTACGCCGAGGACCTAGCACTATTACTCCTAGACACCTATAACGAAGCTCGAGAGAAGGGGAAACTTCCTCCCTCTCTATCAGAGGCCATTATTACCCTTATTCCGAAAGAAGGGAAGGACCCTTTAGGTTGTAAAATTTTTTAGACCCATTAGTTTGACCCCCTGTGACAGTAAGATACTATCTAAAAATTTAGCTAATCGGCTGGACAAGGTTATCACCTCTTTGATTCATCCTGACCAGGTCGGTTTCATACGCTCCCGTTCCTCAGCTGACAACATTAGGAGATTTCTAGATATTGTTTTCTAAATTTATTTCTAGTTTTTCTCCTTATCCCACCCGATTAACCCAATGGCATATGGCCGGAACTCTTGTCGAATAACTCCCCTTGCTCACGTTTCCACAGGAAGGAGATAGTCGTTACACCAGCTTCCTTCAAACTCGTGTCGGCTGCTCTTGCTATTTTACACTCTGAATCCTCGCATTACCTTCAGGCCGCGAAGAAGACGTAGGGAGAATGCTTTCGGTTGCTTGGCTGCAGGTGCCCGGATGGGCCAGAGGGGTCGCTTTAGAACGTCGAGTCCCCGAACACTACACCGATCTACACCCACTATCCCTCGGGTAAGGGTGGAGATTTTTAGATATTATGTGGGCTACTCAGGATAACACCTCTCCTATGGCTGCCATCTCGCTGGATGCCGAAAAGGCATTCGACAGGATGGAGTGGCAATATCTGCTCTCCACCCTGGAATGTTTTGGTTTCAGCAAGAAGTTCATAGATTGGATTAGTCTCATATACACCCATCCCAAGGCATCTTTGCTCACCAACGGCATAATCTCTCCCTCATTTGAACTCGGAAGAGGCACCAGGTAGGGGAGGGGGACCCTCTCTCCTCTCTGCTCTTTGTTATTGCACTAGAACCTTTAGCAGTGGCTATCCGTAAAGAACCTACATTTCCAGGCATTCAAATTGGTGACAAATGTCATAAACTGATGTTGTACGCAGATGACATTCTTTTGTTTATGTCCAATCCTGAACGCTCTCTTTCCTCCTTATTCAAAATTATTGGCAAGTTCTCATCCATTTCAGGTTATAAAGTGAACTTGACAAAGTCTGAGGCTTTTCCACTTACGCCATATTGCTCCAAAAACCTCTTCCAATCAGGCACTTTCGCTTGGCCTAAGAAAGGCATCAATTACTTTGGAATAACACCCCCCCACTGTCTGACTTGATTAAAATAAACTTTGACCCCCTATTGGACAAACTGCAGGCTGATATGGAGCGCTGGTGTCCATTGTATATCTCTATGTGGGGCAAGGCAAACGTCCTTAAAATGAACTGTGCTCTGAAATTCAACTACCTACTGCAGGCTCTCCCGATCCGAATCCCACTACACTACTTTAAACAATTTGATCAACTTTGTAATAAATTCTTATGGAACAATAAACGCCCAAGAATGAGCCTGCGAAACTGCAGAGACTAGTGGACAGAGGAGGCCTTGCGGTGCCTAACCTGTTATTTTACCATTACGCTTTCACTCTCAGGCATATGGCACAGTGGTTCTTGCCCCCGTAGAGAGCTCCCCCGTGGCTCCATCTTGAGAGCACCATTTGCACTCCTCTTACACCCATGAACTATATCACAGCCAAACTAGCCCCACAGCATCGGTCACATCGTATTTTGTCCCATATTCCGTGGGTGTGGAAGAGAATATCTCAGATCTTTAAATTCGATCCCTTTCCACATCAGTCCGCCGGGATCTGGCTAAATCCCAAGCTCTGTATAGATAAATCACCCTTCCTCTGGAAGTCCTAGTTTCAGAAAGGTATCACAATCCTAGGCGACCTGTATCAGGAAGGAACATTGAAACCCTTTGAGGCACTTAGGCAGGAATTTGACTTACCACACACTCAATTTTGGAAGTATTTCCAGTTAAGACACCTGCTGGTACAAATTTTCGGCTCGCTGTCAATAGCCCCGTCTAGTGGTGACACTCTAGAGAGGGTCCTTAAGATCTTTGGACGTGGTCATGAGGCTTCTGTCTACTACTCTATGATCCGTACAGCCTCAGATAAGAAACTGATTTAAAGGTTTCATTTTCAGAGGCACAATGAAGAAGGAAGATTGTTGTGTGGAGTTCAGGCAGGAGTTAAGACAGGCACTGGGTGGTAGTGAAGAGTTGCCAGATGTCTGGGCAACCACTGCAGAAATAGTGAGGGAGACAGCTAGGAAGGTACTTGGTGTGTCATCAGGACAGAGGAAGGAAGACAAGGAGACTTAGTGGTGGAATGAGGAAGTACAGCAGAGTATACAGAGGAAAAGGTTGGCAAAGAAAAAGTGGGATATTCAGAGAGATGAAGAAAGAAGACAGGAGTACAAGGAGATACAGCGTAATGAGAGAGAGGTGGCAAAAGCAAAAGAAAAAGCGTATGGTGAGTTGTATGACAGGTTAGACTCTAAGGAAGGAGAAAAGGACCTGTACCGATTGGCTAGACAGAGGGACCAAGCTGCAAAGGATGTGCAGCAAATTAAGGCGATCAAGGATAGAGATGGAAATGTGCTGACAAGCGAGGAGAGTGTGCTAAGAAGGTGGAAGGAGTACTTTGAGGGGCTGATGAATGAAGAAAATGAGAGAGAGAGAAGGTTGGATGATGTAGGGATAGTGAATCAGGAAGTTCAGTGGATTAACAAGGAAGAAGTGAGGGCAGCTATGAAGAGGATGAAGAGGGGAAAGGCAGTTGGTCCTGATGACATACCTGTGGTTGCATGGAGATGTTTCGGAGAGATGGCAGTGGAGTTTTTAACTAGATTGTTTAACACAATCTTGGAAAGTGAGAGGATGCCTGAGGAGTGGGGAAGAAGCATACTGGTACCGATTTTCAAGAACAAGGGTGATGTGCAGAACTGTAGTAGCAAGTTGATCAGCCGCAGCATGAAGATTTGGGAAAGAGTAATAGAAGCTAGGTTAAGAGGAGAGGTTATAATCAGTGAGCAGCAGTATGGTTTCATGTCACGAAAGAGCACCACAGATGCGATGTTTGCTTTGAGAATTTTGATTGAGAAGTATAGAGAAGGCCAGAAAGAGTTGCATTGTGTCTTTGTAGATTTAGAGAAAGCATACGACAGGGTGCCGAGAGAGGAGGTGTGGTATTGTATGAGGAAGTCAGGAGTTGCAGAGAAGTATGTAGGAGTGGTGCAGGATATGTATGAGGGAACTGTGACAATGGTGAGGTGAGTGGTTGGAATGACAGATGGGTTAAAGGTGGAGGTGGGATTACATCAAGGATCGGCTCTGAGCCCTTTCTTGTTTGCAATGGTGATGGACAGGTTGACGGACAAGATCAGACGATGATGTTTGCGGATGACATTGGGATCTGTAGCGAGAGTAGGGTGCAGGTTGAGGAGAGCCTGGAGAGGTGTAGGTATGTACTGGAGAGAAGAGGAATGAAAGTCAGTAGGATCAAGACGGAATACCTATGCGTGAATGAGAGAGAGGACAGTGGAATGGTCAGGATGCAAGGAGTGGAGGTGACAAAGGCATTTGAGTTTAAATACTTGGGGTCAACTGTCCAATTTAACAGGGAGTGCAGGAGAGAGGTGAAGAAGAGAGTGCAGGCAGGGTGGAGTGGGTGGAGAAGAGTGTCAGGAGTGATTTGCAACAGAAGGGTACCAGCAAGAGTTAAAGGGAAGGTTTACAAGATGGTTATGAGACCAGCTATGTTATATGGTTTGGAGACAGTGGAACTGACGAAAAGACAGGTGGCGGAGCTGGAGGTGGCAAAGTTGAAGATGCTAAGATTTTCACTGGGAGTAACGAAGAAAGACAGGATTAGGAACGATTATATTAGAGGGACCGCTCAGGTTGGACGGTTTGGAGACAAAGCAAGAGAGGCAAGATTGAGATGGCTTGGACATGTGTGGAGGAGAGATGCTGGGTATATTGGGAGAAGGATACTGAATATGGAGCTGCCAGGAAAGAGGAAAAGAGGAAGGCCAAAGAGGAAGTTTATGGATGTGGTGAGGGAAGACATGAAAGGTGGTTGGTGTGGCAGAGGAAGACGCAGAAGACAGGAAGAAATGGAAACAGATGATCCGCTGTGGTGACCCCTAATGGGAGCAGCCGAAAGTAGTAGTAGTAGATTTTCAGAGGCGCAATGGGGAAGAATACTTAGGAATGGGAATAAATGTCATGGGAACTGCGAACAAGGCTGATCCAATTCAAAATTATAAACAGAGTCTACTGGATGCCATCTAGGCTGCGTAGAGTGGGTTTGGTGGACAGCTCAGTTCTGGAGGTGTCTTGACAAAGATGGTACTTTAGTACACATGTTAAGGAGTTCCCCAAAAATACAGGAGTTCAGGTCTGCTATACATATTGATTAAAAAAAAAATTACCGGCCTAGACATCCCTTTCTCTTACAGTCTGTTCATTTTGGGTGAACCCTCTGCATTAAGTGATTTGACTCCATCGCTTGCTGACAGGATGCAGACTGCCCTTAAGTTAGGATGGAAACTCGTGGTCAAAGAGTGGACAGCCTCCTCTGCACCAGCGCCATCTTTGTGGCACACTTCTCTTGGTCTGCTGGCTGCCCTAGAACAGTTATCATACAGTGCATCCGGAAAGTATTCACACCCCTTCACTTTCCCCACATTTTGTTATGTTACAGCCTTATTCCAAAATGGATTAAATTCCTTTTTTTTCTCATCAATCTACACACAATACCCCATAATGACAAAGTGAAAAGGTTTTGTAGAAATTTTTGCTAATTTATTAAAAATAAAAAACAGATATTGCATGTAAATAAGTATTCACACCCTTTGCTCAGAACTTGGTTGAGGCACCCTTGGCAGCGATTACAGCCTCAAGTCTTCTTGGGTATGAAGCTACAAGCTTGGCACACCTATATTTGGGGTATTTCTCCCATTCTTCTCTGCAGATCCTCTCGAGCTCTGTAAGGTTAGATGGGGAGCGTCGCTGCACAGCTATTTTCAGGTCTTTCCAGAGATGTTCAATGGGGTTCAAGTCTGGCCTCTGGCTGGGCCACTCAAGGATATTCACAGACTTGTCCCGAAGCCACTCCTTCGTTGTCTAGGCTGCTTGTCGTGTTAAAAGGTAAACCTTCACCCTAGTCTGAGGTCCTGAGCGCTCTGGAACAGGTTTTCATCAAGGATCTCTCTGTACTTTGCTCCATTCATCTTTCCCTAGATCCTGACTAGTCTCCCAGTTCCAGGCGCTGAAGAACATTGCCACAGCATGATGCTGCCACCACCATTCTTCACTATAGGGATGGTATTAGCAAGGTGATGAGAGGTGCCTGGTTTCCTCCACATGTGACGTTTGGCATTCAGGCCAAAGAGTTCAATCTTGGTTTCATCAGACCAGAGAATCTTGTTTCTCCTGATCTGAGAGTCCTTTAGGTGCTTTCTGGCAAACTCCAAGCGGACGGTCATGTGCCTTTTACTGAGCAGAGGCTTCCGTCTGGCCACTCTACCATAAAGGCCTGGTTGATGGCATGCTGCAGAGATGGTTGTCCTTCTGGAAGGTTCTCCCATCTCCACAGAGGAACGCTGGAGCTCTGTCAGAGTGACCATCGAGGTCTTGGTCACTTCCCTGACCAAGGCCCTTCTCCCTCGATTGCTCAGTTTGGCTGGGCGGCCAGCTCTAGGAAGAGTCCTGATGGATCCAAACTTCTTCCATTTATGAATGATGGAGACCACTGTGCTCTTCGGGACCTTCAAAGCTGTAGAATTGTTTTTGTGCCCTTCCCCAGATCTGTGCCTCATTACAATCCTGTCTCAGAGGTCCACAGACAATTCCTTTGACTTCATGGCTTGGTTTCTGCTCTGACATGCACTGTCAACAGTGGGACCTTATATAGACAGGTGTGTGCCTTTCCAAATCATGTCCAATCAATTGAATTTACTACAGGTGGACTCCAATCAAGATGTAGAAAAATCTCAAGGATGATCAGTGGAAACAGGATGAAGCTGAGCTCAATTTTGGGTGTCATAGCAAAGGGCGTGAATACTTATGTACATGCAATATTTCAGTTTTTTATTTTTAATAAACTTGCAAAACTTTCTACAAAACCTTTTTCACTTTGTCATTATGGGGTATTGTGTGTAGATTGATGAGAAAAAAAAGGAATTTAATCCATTTTGGAATAAGGCTGTAACATACCAACATGTGGGGAAAGTGAAGGGGTGTGAATACTTTCCGGATGCACTGTATAGGCTGCTTGATAAGGTGGAGGAATATCACTTGAAATGGGGCAGTGCCGTTCTTATATAATGAGCGTTTAATGGTGTTTCCAGCTCATAAAAATAACAGTAACATATTCAGATAAAATGCAAATAACTGAGATACATTTTATTATAATACCTGTTGACAAGCAATGCTGTAAACTTTAAGCACTCCATGCATCACAGTCAGGTTTTTTCTTCTTTTGTTTTTTTTTCCTTTTTTTCCGTTCTTTCTTTCCTTATTTCAGGATGTCACTCCTATCTTTTATTTATTTTTGGTCTGGTTGTGTTTGTTTTGTTTCTCTCGCATTCTGATTTAATATCCATGTCATTTGTAATTGAAATACTTGTATGTTTTGTTTATTGTGGAAAAAATAATCATAAAAAATGAGCATTACAGTGTGGGTGGACACGTAAAGCTACAGTCCTGAAGATTTACATGTTAGCAAATGTTTGTTTGTTTGTTTATTTGGTTGTATTATATTTTTCTATCTCTGGTATATTTATGTCAATATCTGATAGACAAATTTCTAAACGATGAAGACTTTAGTAGTAGTTCATTTGAATGGTTTTCTGGTAAAAGGTTCTGGTAAAAGGTTAGGGCACATGTTCAAGACAACTTAGAACGCAAATATTTCAAGTTGGAAATTTCCAACATGCTTTCCTGGAAAAGTCCTGGAAAGTGATCTTAAAAAGAGTGGGAACCGTGGAGTGGTCAGATGATTTCCTCCCAAAATTCAAAATGACTGGCAGGAGGGGTGATGCTTTCGAGAATCAGGAGTGACTCATCTGGCCAAAGAGGAACACGTGTGTGTGTGTTGTGTTTAATGTGACAGGCTCTAGTATGTCTTCACAGCTGCACAGCATCAGAATGTAGCATGGCTGGTCATGTTTCATTTGGTCTGATGAAGCATCACGTCAGTTCATAAGTAACCTCTTAGGGGAAGTTTGGGAGGTTACGTCACCTCTGTCAGGATATGTTCAAACTGACCCCAGATCAGATTAGATTCAGGAATCAATTACAAGTCATATAACCAGTCATGTTGAGGTTTTATATACTACTCTATTCTGCTCTGTTCTATTCGTTCTATCTGTTGTGTTCTGTTCTATGGGCTGGCTGTGGGTGTGTGATAACACGTTTGAAATTTCAAACCTCCAGAGACATGATACGATATTCGCAGTCTTAAACACACACTAACAGATGTCCAGACGTCCCGCTCTCCTCTCTCACTGAGACATAAACACACACACTCGTAAAATGAATTCTCAAGTCTGTGACATCGAAGTAAATTATTTTCTCCTCTTAAGCAATTAAACTATAAACACTTTCGGTTATGGTCATTTCCATGGAAAAGATAAGGGTTTTGTTTGATTTTATAAAGGGGGCTAATAATTTTGACCTTAACTGTATCTGGGTCACTTTCCCTATGAGGGTTTGTGTAAATATGTTTCTAATAAAAAGACAATCACATTCCTACACATATGACGGTTGTAGTTCTGTGACCAGGATATGACAGCTGTCACAGAGAGACCGACACACGTAGAGCTGGTCTCTTTCTCAGAATCAGAACCATCTTTATTTGGCCATGTGTGATGACACACACATGAAATTTGACTGCGGTTTAGTGGCTCTCGGTGTACTTACATAGACTAACACGTAGAAGGCAGTAGAGCATCAGGTATGGGGAAGATACATTTTCATGAAACAAATTTAGCTTAACCCAACGTTTTTCAAAGTGTGTGGTGCCCCCCCCCCGGAGGGACACAGAGGCATGATGGGCGGGGCCACGCATGACCGGGGGGGCGGTGTGCTACTGTTTTGGTGTTGTTGGTGACAAAGAACATAAGGTTAGAAAAACAAAAGTTCATGTAAGAGACCGTCATTGGGCTTGGGTGGTAGTATGGGAGGAATCGGTCCGTTGATTTGTAGGGCAAAGGACTCACATGAAACATGCGCAATTATAGAGGCCACTCATTGTAAAGTGTCGTGAGACCACCGCCCCTGCCAGTGGCATGGTTTTTGCAGGTATACACAAACTTAGGAGGAATAGTTTGATTAATCGACGACATTATAGAGTATAGATTATTGACTATTGCAAACTGTTTTCCCCTCTCACATGTCTCCTCACCCTACCCAGTCGCACGGACTTTCGATCGTGATACAGTCACGATTATGACCTGATTTACGTGATGTGGTCACGAAGGTTAGGGTTAGATCAGATCGTGACCACATCACGTAAATCAGGTCATAATCGTGATGGTATCACGATAGATTAATTAAAGTGATGCCGTCACGAAAGTCCGTGCGACTGGGTTGGTTCCAGGTAGAAGTCCAACAGGAGGGCGGGGTCGGCGATGTAAGACCGGGGCACCCAGCTCTGGTCTTCCGGACCGTAGCCCTCCCAGTCCACCAGGTACGGGAAGCCCCTCCCACGGCGGCGGACACGCAACAGCTTCCGGACCGGCCAGACCGGGTCGCCGTCCTGGAGTACACGGGGAGGAGGCAGGGCTGCGAGGGCACTGACAGACTTCAGCTTGGAAACATGAAACACGGGATGTGCACGAAGAGAAGGAGGGAGAAACAAACGCACCGCAGTGGGGTTGACGATCCTCTCCATAGTGTAGGGTCCCACGTAGCGAGCGGTCGTCGGGATGGGGAGGTCCTTGGCCAGGAGCCAGACACGCTGGTAGACCGGGGCTGGGACGCGACGCCGGTTAGAGGACCGTTGGCTCGCAGCAGGGCAGCACGAGCAGACCTCCACATGCGGCGGCATCGGCGGAGATGATCCCTGGCTGACGGGACTGCCACCTCAGTCTCTTGCTGGGGAAACATGGGGGGCTGGTAGCCCAGTGAACATTCGAAAGGAGACATTCCAGTGGCAGAGCTAGTCATGGTGTTGTGAGCATACTCAACCCAGGCCAGGTGCTTGCTCCAGGTCGAGGGGCTGCTGGTGGTCACATCTCAGGGCAGACTCCAGGCTCTGGTTGGTGCGCTCCGCCTGTCCGTTTGTCTGAGGGTGGTAACCAGAAGAGACTGACCGTGGCCCCAATTCCCCTACAGGAGGCCTGCCACACCTGGGAAGAGAACTGGGGACCCCGGTCAGAAACAATGTCCAGGGGAATGCCATGGAGACGGACCACCAGCAGTTCGGCGGAGGACGGGAGCGCCACGAAATGGGCCTGCTTGGAAAAACGGTCGACAATAGTAAGTATGACTGTGTTGCCCTGAGACACCGGGAGATGTGTGACCAGGGGCGACCTTACTCCGGGCGCAGGTGATACACGCCGCCACAAACTCCCGAACGTCAGCTTCAATGGTAGGCCACCAGAAGCGCCGCCGAAGGAAGGACAGTGTCCTGGAAGCGCCAGGTGAAAAGGCCCCACTCGAGAACCCTGGAGCGTACAGGGGCAGGCACAAACAGACGGTTAGGGGGGACGTTACCAGGTGTAACCAGGTTAAAATTAATGTTTTTATTTTATTTTGTTTGAGTATGAAATATCACCAAATCCTGTCTGTGTGCTATTATTTGTGTTTACTACATTTTATTTTATGTCATTATTTACTTTTATGTATGTTTTACAACGACCGTCATATACGTGTACTGTCGCTTTAAGAGAGAGGTCTTGTGGGTACACGGAAGAGGGAACGCGGGAGAGGCCATTTTGTTTTGTGGGAGGAGTCTCAAGCAGTGATCGAGCCGAGCCACGCGTGTTTCTTACGGTAGGACAGTTTTGCTGGTTGAGGAGAACGTAACCTTGAGTATCCCTGTAAGAAGATACTGTAAGCTGTGGGATAAAATACTTGTTTATCCTTTCTTACATCGGAGTCCCGTGGACGGTTTCTCCTTCTAACGCACACGAGTGGAGTCCGGGCAGTGGTTGAACTTCGACCTCCACGTCCGTAAGAAACACCGCTCCCGCTGGAGGACTGGACGGTTGTCGAAGGGTTTGAAACCAAAATAAATGGCAAGGTGGGCCAAATAGAGTCCTGTGTGTCCCCGCTCCTTCCTTGATCATGATGATGAGAGACTGAGGGCCCCCCACAACACCTGGGGCCCCACCCAACTAGAACACAACGCAGAGCTAATGATGAGTGATGGGCATGCAGCAGGCTGACCAGCATAGAACTGCCCCCGTTACACAGGGCTGGGGTGAGTTCGCTGGGCGGTCCTGACCAGAGAGTCGATGGCCCAGGTAACGACGCCCACAACACGGGTCGGAGGCAAGATGGTGTCCAGGGCACCCTCCTGGGTGCCATCCTTCGTAGATGCCCCCGGGTGGAACCGAGAGAGCGCATCTGCTCTGGAATTCTGTGACCCTGGACGATAGGACAGCATAAAATTGTATCGGCTGAAGAATTGCGCCCAGCAGGCCTGGCGGTCACTCACCCGTTTAACTGACCGGATGTACACCAGGTTCCGGAGGTCCGACCACACCAGGAAGGGATGCTCCGCCCCCTCGAGCCAGTGTCTCCATTCTGCCAGGGCGGCGTGGACGACCAGCGGCTCCCGGTTGCCGACGTCATAGTTGCGCTCAGCTGGTGTGAGGCGCCGGGAGAAAAAGGCGCAGGGGTGCAGACGGTGATCCTCTGCTGAGCGTTGCGAGAGGACCGCCCCCAACCCAGAGTCAGAGGCGTCCACCTCCACCACGAACTGGCGGGTAGGATCCGGGTGAGCGAGCACCGGGGCCTCGGAGAATCTCCTCTTGAGGTCTGTAAAGGCAGTCTGAGCCTCCGGGGTCCAGTCAAACTGGCGGAGGGTGGAGGTGAGGGCTGAGAGGGGCGTGGCGATGCGGCTGTGGTCCTTGATGAACTTCCTGTAGAAGCCCGCAAAACCCAGGAAGCGTTGCAGCTCTGACCGGTTCTGGGCCACTCCAACACTGCCTCAACCTTAGGGTCGGTCCGAATGCGCCCCGCCTCCACAACGTGGCCAAGAAACTCCAGGGAGGGGGTGTGAAAAGCGCACTTCTCCGCCTTGACAAACAGGCGGTTCTCCAGAAGGCGCTGCAACACCAGGCGAACGTGTTGGATGTGTTCGTTGAGAGAGCGGGAAAAAACTAGAATGTCGTCCAAATAAAACCACAACGAAAACATTGATCATGTCCCGGAGCACGTCATTAACAAGGGTCTGGAAAACTGCAGGGGCGTTTGTGAGGCCGAAAGGCATAACCAAGAACTCAAAATGTCCCAGATGCGTATTGAAAGCAGTCTTCGACTCGTCTCCTTCTCTGATGCGGACGAGATGGTAAGCACTGCGTAAATCAAGCTTGGTAAAAATGGTGGCAGCAGAGGGGTTCAAACGTGGAGCTCATGAGGGGTAATGGATAGCGGTTCTTAACCGTGATGTCATTAAGTTGTCGGTAATCAATACAGGGGCGGAGTGCCATCTTTCTTACCAGCAAAGAAGAATCCGGCCGCCATTCGGGAGTCGGAGGGGCGAATGATCCCGGAGGCGAGTGAGTCGGTGATGTACTCCTGCATGGCCTTCTCCGGAAGGGTGATGTTATACAGCCTCCCGGGTGCAGTGCGGGCACCAGGGAGGAGCTCAATAGCGCAGTCGTAGGGGCGGTGTGGAGGGAGAGAGAGCGCCTCGGTCCTGCTGAAGGCAGCCGCAAGGTCATGATAAATCTCGGGCACGTCGGAGAGATCTGGAGGCTCAGCCTTAGGAGCCCCAGGAGGATAGGAGGCAGAGCGGAGACAGTTCGCGTTGCACGCAACACTCCACCCGATGATCCGAGCGGAGAATCAGGCGATGTTGGGGTCATGCCTCTGCAACCAAGGCCTCCCGAGAACCGGTGGTGAGGAGGGAGCAGTGAACACACGGAGGCGGATTGTCTCGACATGGTTGCCCGAGACTGTTGGCTTGAGAGGCTCAGTGGTGTGGGTGATGCGCCAGAGAGCGCGTCCATCCAGCGAGAGGGTCTCAATAGGGGTGAGACTGATGCCAGCCTGCCGAGCTAGGGCCCCGTCGCTGAAACTCCCGTCGGCTCCAGAGTCGATAAAGGCGCCGATAGGCAGAGACTGCTGACCCCAGGCGAGAGACGCAGGGAATAAAAGAGAGGGGGGCGGCTTGTTCTGGGGCAGTGTCATGCAGCTTACTAGTAGCCCCTCCCCTAGTAAACTCGGCCTTTTGAGCGTGTGGTACAGTCCCGAATGAAGTGTCCGGCCTGCCCACAGTACAAACAGAGCCGGCCTCGCATGCGCTGTTCGCGCTCTGCCCCGGTGAGGCGTGACCGAGCCACCTCCATGGGCTCCACCCCAGGCTCAGGTGGTCGTGGGAGGGACTGGCGCTGAGCTCGAGCGCGTTCGTCTCGCCTTGCCTGGAGGCGTTGGTCCATCTTCAGAGCCAGGCCGATTAACTCATTGCAGGTCGCCGGCCAGTCTCTAAAAAGTCCATCCTTGACCTCCTCGCTTAAGCCCCGCCTGTATGCACTCAGCAGGGCCTCGTCATTCTAACGGCACTCTGCGGCCAGGACTCGGAAATCGACGGTGTACTCGGCCACCGAACGAGAGCCCTGTTTGATGGTGTGGAGACGGGCGGTGGCGTCACAGCCACCAATGGGGTGATCGAACACGTGAATTTCTCGGAAAAGGCTGCATAATCAGAAGACATGGCGGGTTTCTGGTCTGGGGCAGTCGTGGCCCATCTGAGGGCCTTACCCGTAAGCAGGGACATGATAAAGGCGACCCTAGCGCCGTCTGAAGTATAACGGCTGGGCTGGTGGCGGAAAACGAGCTCGCACTGGACTAAGAAGCCACGGCAGAGCTCAAACTCACCCTCATAGGACTAGGGGAGGGGGGGTAGTTTGGGCTCTCTATGAGCGGGCCCGAGAACCGGAGCTGGAACTGGTCCTGAGCCAGGTTGGTCCACTTGAGGCGCGGGTTGCGGTGGGCTTACCGTCACGTCCAGGCGATCCAGCCGAGCAAGGACCTGAGTGAAGGCGGCGGTGAGACGGTTCTCCAGCGCCGTCATCCGTGTGTCCTGTTGTTGGACTGCTGCGTTGAGTCCTACGATGAGCGGAGGATCACCAGATCCGCTGGGAGTAGCCGCCGGAGTTCCTGCTGGACCCGGTTCCATCGTGGCCAGATTGTACTGTTGTGGGTCGGAAAGGAACCAGTGCAGGGGTCCGGCAGGGTCAAGCCCGTAGGCACGTTTATTTCGGTTCAGGGAAGGGAAATGCGGGATGTGTATGGTGCAACTAGAGTCCTGGATGTGGGGTGTGTAAAAGACTGTGTGCAGGAATGTAAATGACTGGAGGGTGTTTGTGCGTGTTGGTGAAGCGCAAGTCCAGGAGTAGGGGTTCTGCGGGAGGCAGCGTGGGAGCACAAGGGAGGGGTCCGAGGAACACAAGGGACGCGAGAAAGACGGAGCCCGTGAAGCACCGGCACCAGGGGGTTCTGGGAAGACGGGAGAGAAAGACACAAAATTAGACTCAGGGATCACAACACAGGAATCGCAGGAGAAAAACACAGCCAAAGAGTCTAGCGATCTACTGGGTAACTACCGTACTAGATGGCACAATCTGGCAACGACTGCACGTCAGCGTCCTCTCTTATAGCTGGCTGCCGATTGGCTTCAGGTGCGCTGATCACCGATGAGCCTCTGGTGCAGCGGTCGGGAACCTATGGCTCACGAGCCATATATGGCTTTTCCGGTGACGGCATATGGCTCCCAGACAATTTTGAGTTGAAAAAAAAATCAGTTTGGAACTGATTTTAAAATACTTGTGATATTTCTTAATAATACTGTGTCATTTTAAAGTAAACAGAAATTAGTTTTGAAGGTAAATTTCACGGGTCACGGGTCACCCGTGGGTCGGGTCGGGAACCAATGGCTCGCGAGCATGTCCGGTTCATTGTAAAGGTGAAGAAATCAATTTTATCAGATAGCCAACTAGTTTATCCGCTTCAACCCTTGTAACGGAAAAGATGGCGAAAAGAAAAAAAGACGATGATTACCGTGCATTCCAGGCTGCGTGGACAGAGGAATTTGCATTTGTGGAGAGAGCAGGATCTGCGGTATGTCTAATATGCAATGATAAAATTGCATCGATGAAACGGTCAAATATAAAGCGGCACTTCGATACGCCATGCAGCACCAGAAGTCGCATTAAAAGTAAGACATATTTAATTGATTATACGTTAAAAAATACTATATAGCTCTCAATGAAATATATTTAGAAATATTTGGCTTTTATGGCTCTCCCAGTCAAAAAGGTTCCTGACCCCTGCTCTGGTGCGTAGCTGCGCTCTCAACGAGCGCGCTTATTGAGCCCTGTTGGTAGACTCAGGCGGAGACGCGCCTTGCGTCTGGACCACAAGATTTTGTTGGTCAATTTCAAATTTCGCAGTAACTACAATGGTTATAAGTAATTACAATGGTTTCAAGAGACACTATTTGGAAGTGGAAACAATGAACCATCCCAAGAAGACGGATTGGATGACACGACTACAATGCACGAACAGCGTCGACGAGTTCAGAGAAGGCGGAAGTATTACCTGACAACTGGACGAAACATCACATTTGCAGAGGCCTATCATTTCCAAATCATTGACCACTTGACTTTTTCAATAATTGTAATACACAATTTCAAGCGACAACATATTTTAAATTATAACAATAATTAATATTTAGAACGAACTTACAGGACCATGGAGAGACTATCAAGGTACAGCCCCGACAAATATGGAGGTAAATGTGCCATCACATGCAGTTGTGAAGTGATCTCCCCTTGAAAGGGATGAGTTGCTTAGCCGAAGGTTTACCTGCATTCTACCAAAGCCACGTGACCGGAAGTTACTTTCAACTTCGCTAACTCGTCAGTTAAGGTGCCCAAATCTCACTCCCCTTCACGTAAGTCAGCGGTCGGGAACCTATGGCTCGCGAGCCATATATGGCTCTTCCGGTGACGGCATATGGCTCCCAGACAATTTTGAGTTGAAAATTATTTTTTTTTTCAAAAAAATCAGTTTGGAACTGATTTTAAAATACTTGTGATATTTCTTAATAATACTGTGTCATTTTAAAGTAAACAGAAATTAGTTTTGAAGATAAATTTCACGGGTCACGGGTCACCCGTGGGTCGGGTCGGGAACCAATGGCTCGCGAGCATGTCCGGGTCATTGTAAAGGTGAAGAAATCAATTTTATCAGATAGCCAACTAGTTTATCCGCTTCAACCCTTGTAACGGAAAAGATGGCGAAAAGAAAAAAAGACGATGATTACCGTGCATTCCAGGCTGCGTGGACAGAGGAATTTGCATTTGTGGAGAGAGCAGGATCTGCGGTATGTCTAATATGCAATGATAAAATTGCATCGATGAAACGGTCAAATATAAAGCGGCACTTCGATACGCACCATGCTTCATTTGCATGGAAATCTCCAGCGGGGGACAGCAGGAAAAGGGCATGCGAGGAGCTACAGCGGAGAGTGCAGACGAGTCAGCAGCAACTACGTGTGTTGACCAAGCAAGGTGACGGGAATTCCGCTAGCTTTGCGGGGGCTTTGGCAATAGTAAGGAATGGAAAGTCATTCACAGATGGCGAGTACGCCAAAACATTCATGCTTGATGTGGCCAATGAACTGTTTGATGACTTCCCAAATAAAGACAAGATAATCAAACGAATAAAAGACATGCCCCTGTCAGCAAGAACTGTGCACGATCGTAGCATCATGATGGCAAATCAAGTCGAAGAAACACAAATTAAGGACATAAACGCCGGGACATACTTTTCTCTCGCGTTAGATGAGTCAACAGACGTTAGCCATCTATCTCAGTGCAGTATCATTGCCAGGTATGCTGCAGGTGACACACTGCGTGAGGAAAGCTTGGCTGTTTTGCCAATGAAAGGGACAACAAGAGGAGAGGATTTATTCATGTCTTTAATGGAGTTTGCTAAAGAAAAAAAACTACCGATGGATAAACTTATTTCTGTCTGTACTGATGGTGCACCCTGTATGTTGGGGAAGAACAAAGGATTTGTAGCGCTTCTCCGTGAACATGAAAAGAGAGCCATCCTAAGTTTTCATTGCATCCTGCACCAGGAGGCGCTTTGCGCTCAGACGTGTGGCCAGGAGCTTGGCGAGGTGATGTCTCTGGTCATTCGAGTGGTCAACTTTATTGTTGCCCGAGCTTTAAATGATCGCCAGTTTAAAGCTCTGTTAGAAGAAGTTGGGAATCATTATCCCGGTCTGCTTTTACACAGCAACGTGCGTTGGTTGTCAAGGGGGAAGGTGCTCAGCCGTTTTGCAGCTTGCCTGAGTGAAATCCGGACTTTTCTTGAAATGAAAGGCGTCAAGCATCCTGAGCTAGACAACACTGACTGGCTCCTGCAGTTTCACTATCTCGTGGACATAACTGGCCATCTGAACCAGCTCAATGTGAAAATGCAAGGTATTGGAAATACAATCTCATCCCTTCAACAAGCAGTGTTTGCATTTGAAAGCAAGCTGGAAGTCTTTCTCAGGGACATTGAAACAGGTCGTCTTCTGCACTTTGAAAGACTGCAACAATTTAGAGATGCATGCTTAGCAAGTGACTCCACTCAACATCTGGATCTCCAGCAGCTAGCTGGCTTTACGTTCAATCTCCTGCAGTCATTCAAAGCACGTTTTGGAGGATTTCGTGCGCGCACTGGTCTTTTCAAGTTCATCACTCATCCACATGAGTGTGCAGTGGACAAAATCGACCTGACATGCATCCCCGGGGTCTCTATCGGAGACTTTGAGCTGGAAGTTGCTGACCTGAAGGCATCAGACATGTGGATGAGTAAGTTCAAGTCACTTAATGGAGAGTTGGAAAGTCTTGCGCGACAGCGAGCAGAGCTGGCGAGGGAACACAAGTGGACAGAAATTAAAAATCGTCAACCTGAAGACCAGCTGATTCTTAAAACTTGGAACGAGCTTCCTGTGACATACCACACAATGCAGCGTGTGAGTATTGCCGTATTGACCATGTTTGGCTCTACATATGCATGTGAACAGTCTTTCTCGCATATGAGGAACATTAAGACCAACCTACGCTCACGTTTAACTGATGGAGGCCTCAACGCCTGCATGAAGCTCAACCTCACCACGTATGAACCAGACTACAAGGCCATCAGCAAAACCATGCAGCACCAGAAGTCGCATTAAAAGTAAGACATATTTAATTTATTATACGTTAAAAATACTATATGGCTCTCAATGAAATGTATTTAGAAATATTTGGCTTTTATGGCTCTCCCAGTCAAAAAGGTTCCCGACCCCTGACGTAAGTGGTTGTAGCTACGGCTGTGGCGGTGCTGGAGACATGAGCCAATATACTTCTATATACGCCAGAGTCTCCTGAACACGGAGAGACCAACCCCAAGTCGATCGGCGCTTTCTCGGCCGAGCTATAGCTTCTTTTCCGCACCTACTCCCACACCGGCAAATGCCTCCATTTTGCGTCTTGCCTACCCAGGCTAGGTGGTTAGGGGTAGGTGCAAAAAAGTGACCATAACTCGGTCGATAAAGCACCGATCGACTTGGGGTTGGTTTCTATGTGTTCAGGGGACTCATGCGTATAAAAACGTGTCGGGCTCATGTCTCTATCACCCCCACAACCGGAGCTACAACCGCTTATGTGAAGGGGAGTGAGATTCTGTCGGGGAGTGGAATTTCGGCACAACACCGGCGCTCAGGGCGTAGGCTACCCGGACATGAGCACCCTTCTCCGGTTACAGAGGGCGACGATGATCGGTACCTCTCGCGGCACCTTACCGCCGTGGGCTGCATAGCTACATTTCAAATTGTCGCTGGTGACACACATTACATAGATAGATTGACAGACAGCTATATTGATCGATAGCTAAATAGATATTTTAATGACCCCCGCTATAGCAAAGAACAGTGAAGATCCGCAGCAGCCTGCTAGCCCGTTGAGTAGCCTATCTTATAAGGCATGCTTCGTCAAGAGACTTCAGTGTGTTTCTGTCATTAGGATACTGTATGTCACAATGACATGCATATAATCTAAATATTGAATAAGGAACCTCAAAGAGGTTATTTCATTAGAGACCAAACATATGTTTGTAGGTGAAGAGGTTATAAGTTATAAGCCTTCTATCTTCAGTATGCTGGTGTCCAAGTGTTCCTCCATCCATCCATCCTTCCATTCATCCAACCATCCATCATCCATCTATCCATCCACCCATCCATCCACTCATCCATCCATCCATCCATCCTCTATGGAGTTTTCATTGTTTACTTCACCTTTTGACCCCAGCAAGATAAGGGTTGTGGCTATGGCTTAGTTGTGTCTGTGTGGGTGACAGGACAGTGGAGGGTCTGGGTGGAAGTTTTGCTATCAATCAATAGGCAAGAACTGATGAGACTTCCACTGAGAACACCACTGAGTTGTAATGCAGCAAAGGTTTATTATTGATAGATTAGTGACAATGTGTTCCCTGGGAAGGAGACTCTGAGGCCATATCTCTGGAAGGCAGCGTGTTAGACACATAAGCCCAGACTCAAGATAAGCAGAATCGCTGGCTCCATTGAATATGTTATTTGTAGTATTTCATGCAAGATTACATACACTGTACTCCAATAACACCATGTGAGAGGCAAATTAACATTGAAGTCTATGGGGGGGGGGTATAACTTCAAAACACTATTTCTCTGAAATACAGCACACTCCAGAACTAAGTCTAACATATATGTTTAGATCAATGTTAGATCTTTCCAAAAATGTGTTTGGTTGTGTTCTACAACAAAAAATTCCAACCCTGTGACTTGACAGTTCAACCTGCCATGGAACTTATGGCCTTTTAGACCATGCATGGTTTTTGGCTAGGGTTTGGAATTTGAGCTTCCTTTATGCTAGAGCCAAACCAAAGATATTTTCAGAAAGGCCTTTGCTTCCAGAAGAAAGCCTGCAAATATGAAAGATTTGAGTTGACCCTAGGCTCAGATATTGACCTTTGAACACTGACCAGAGGTCACATTTGAAAACGCATATTTCTGTAATTAAAATAGCCATCAAAATAAAGTAAACTCTTTTGGACAGCTCCGGACATGCACTTTCAGAGGGGTGGAAGTGGGGAACTGCAAAAATAATTTTAGCTACTTAAAATGGCTTAGAATCAAATTCTGGGCTTTGCAAGTGATGTAAACTCACACAGCGCAATTATGTTGTATGCGTACATTGGTAGAAAGAACATGTCTTGAGATTCCCACCTAAAATAGATTTATAACTTAGAAGATAATGCTATGTTTTATTAATAAACTTAATCACCCATAAGAATTTCAATACAAACATGCAACATGGCGCCCATATTTGTAGTTCAGTGAGATACTGAGCAGGGTTACGGTATATTAGGGTTACAATCTGAATGAATTATCGTTTCACTCTATAATTTTCTAAGATCAGAAGGTGCATTACCGTCCACAGAATGTGGGACAGACGCTGTTTCAACATTAGAAGCCCTCTGAGTGACGTTAAAAGCATAAAACATGCAGAACTATGTGAACAATTATGGCCAATTGGCTGTCCTCCACGTGGGGTGCCAGAACGCCGCGAACAATCTCAGCCAATCAGTAGTGTTGACCTTCCAAGTCTCGCGCGTGTTGCTAAGCAACATCATTCTGCGTAATGCGGGATTGTCTATTGATTCATATCTTCTCTGTAGGCCCACTCAACATTCTTTGTCACCTACGTCATTTCATGTTTTTAAGTAGCCTACACAGGAGTGGAAGCGCTAATTCACGTCGTCAAAGGCAACGTCTTCATAATAATATCTAAGTAAACATTATGCACTGAACAGCGTATTATAATCATAATATCTTCATTTCGTTAACTACATTTCCAAATGACTGGGAGGTGTAACTTATGCATCCTCCAGCTAGCTTATATCACAGCCTTAACTTTAATCAATGTTATCCCCTAGTAAATCGTAAAAAACTGTTCCACTGCTAAAACCATATTTATATGTATATGGGATATATAGCCTATATCCCATCCCTTGGTCCTTTCTGTGTGGAGTTTGCAGGTTTGCAGTCCTAATGGTGTCAACAAAAGCTGACACCTTACTGTCCTTGGCAAGAAACAGCCCTTCAAAAAATGCAGTGCTTTTGAAGCTAATGAAAAAAAACAACCATAACATCAGTAAACCATTCCCGTTGTCCTAAAGACCAAATTCAACAAAAAGACCCCAACCAAAAGACACACCCGCTGGATCGTTTAAAGTGGTAAAGCTTCCGGTTTCTATCAGCTGCTACAGCCACCATTTCTGGGGTACAGGCGGGGCAGGTGAATGGGGTCGCACAGCAGAGCTTGTCCTCCTCAAAAGAGCAATAGCTGAACTCCAGGAAGCTCCGCTGAAGTGCATCCCCATTGATTTGCCCTGACTGAAGTGTACATAATTATGAACATATGGGTATTGTCTATTTAACAATATAATAATAATTATGAAGACATTTGTTCTATTACACTTACTCTTCCAGCACGCCGAGTGCGATGTTCCAGCAACTTTGCAAAAGCTTGCCTGGAAAAGCCAGGTGAAATGACCTTCAGGTCTTGGAATGAGTGGAAGAGGTCAATAGGGTACAGGGTCTGGGAATGTGAAGCGGCTGGCCAGTAACCACTCTTGATTAGATCTTTTAAGATCCGGGGTCCAGCGTTGCAGGTAGATATTGCACACATGAACAGGCATGTGCAAGTCGAACCGTCCTAGTGATATATTTAAACAATTTAGACAATGACATGTCATTATGGTAACAGATACGAAGTATAAAAGGACAACTCTTTACCGTTTATGATGATAAGGATGACTTCTCTGCCTGGAGACATAGTGACGTCAGCAAGTTCACATGAGCATAGCTGTGGTGCGCGCACTGTGGGTAAAATGGAAGCTGACAGAAAATAAAATAGAAACATGTTATTTGCATAACAGACAGAATAGAACCATGTATATTTTAATGTCATACACTCTCACAGAAATAACTACCAATCAAAAATTTGAGAACATAAAATAATGCCTTAATAGTTAGTGAGTAAAAAAACAGAATATGTACCTTGCTTGTGTGAGATGTAGTGTCCAGTTTCCCCTTTAGTATAGCATGTGGATGGTGGGATGGCCTTGAGGAAGCCATCCACCATGCTGTCTCTGTTGTGGAGTGGCCATCTTTTATGGTGCAACACATCACAGGCCTCACACAACCACTCCTCGGGAAGGCAGTCTCTGCACCTATGCAAAGAAAAACAGATAATTATTTCATAAGCAAATAAGACGTGCCATATATTTTCAACTTTGCATTTGGTTGGAATAATTGGAGTAAGATTGAGCCATGTCCTTTTGCTAGGACATGTCCTTCCGTATTTATTCAGCCTATGATAACAGTGTGTAAACTAAACTATTTACAAAAACTGAAGAGAGCTGCAGACATCTGACTCCAACCTTATAACAGCAGCCTGTTGGCAGATAGAGCACAACTCCTGGCCAACAGCCTCAGTTGCCAGTAGGTATTGCAGGTGGTCTGGCCGAGCTTCCTTCCACTGTTCTTGGGCTGTCAGCTGACGCAAGGACCAAGACGAGGAGCTTTGCAGAGCCACAGCAGGCACATCAGTACGGAATGACCCAGAAGTCATTGACAGCCTCTCCATGTTTCGGTCTATGAAGGGAATGCAAAAGCACGTTGAATATGTTAAAGGTGCAATAGAGAACTTGTAATCTCTACTTCCATTTGAGTGCTCAAAAGCCATAAAGGGTCGTTGAAAATCGAACAATACCATGCCTGTATATGAATAATTACATCTGATCAGTTGCAAATTACAAAACATCTAAACTAAGGATTACTTGGATCAACAGGGTGAATGACAAAAATGTTATCTGTAGATGCAGTATTACAGACCAAGTGAAACATGTCTATGGTGCAATGAATGAATGGTGGCAGGGTGCTTTACTGAGATATAACCCCAAATAGTATAGCGTCCTATACCATGGCCAATTGATACCCTGTGTGGCATCTTTAAGATTTCAGGATGATGCGATCTATGTGTACAATCTTATCAAATTCTTCTTGAGCAAACGCTCTTGGCTGGGAATTCCCTGCAGTAGTCGTGGCCTGGGAGTCCTCCGTACCAGGGCATGTGACTGTAAAACAAGACATGCAAGAATAGAAAGAGATTAGGAGAACCCTAACATGTTTTGAAGGTTAAGGCAAAATAGCAACAATCTATTCACATGTTCATTACACTACAAATGACGACGCTCAACAACAGCTTGACAACACTGTTAGTCCCATCCTTGGCGTTGATTGGCTAATCATTAGAACCCGCAGGGTTTCCCACACATAGTAAATACTTTGCAGGCCGCCCAAGTATATTTATGGCTGCCAACGTATCGAAAAATATCAAATCTAGCAATAGCAGAGTCTGATCATACCCCACCCCTGCTACCACCACAAGTATATTTCAATCATGAAGGAAACACTGATCCTGTGATCACTTTGTAGTCAGAGAAGCAGTGACATGAATGATTAGTTACATTGTAAATCAATGAGACTTAATGAATTTCAAATTTGTTTAGGCGTTACCAGCAGTTGAGGCTCGACGCTGTCCTCCACATCTCCCTCTTGGCGTGCCTCGTCCTGCATGGTCCCTTTTTACTGGCTGAGTGACCTTTCTTTGCGCATTCTGTGTGTGACAATTCTTGTAAGACTGAAATTTAAAAATAATGATGAAGGCACTGTTTTGAAACTGAAAATGTAAATCCACACAAACTGCTATGAAAACACTAACCCTGGCTTCAGTTGGGATAGCATCATGCTTCACATGGAGTGCTATGCCCCTCCCTTCCTGGTAGGCCTCGTCCAGTAAGTGCTCATCCATGTCTTCAGCATAATCAATTTCATGCCTCAGAGCAACTGCAATGCGCCTCCCCTCCTGATAGGCCTGGTCCAACATGTCTCCAGTCAAGACAGCTTCATTGTTGAAAGCATGTCCAATGCGCATTCCATAAGTGTGGTCGCAGATGTGGTCCATGTTGGAAGCCATGGATGAAATAGACAAGAGCGTGAGAGATGGATAGCAAGAGTGTGAGAGACTGACAGACAGACAAGAGAGTGAGAGACTGACAGATAGACAGGAGTATGAGAGAGAAGGATGGATGGGTGGGCGGAAGGACAGACAGACAGACAGACAGACAGACAGACAGACAGACAGACAGACAGACAGACAGACAGACAGACAGACAGACAGACAGACAGAGGTTGGCTCTTAAAAGAGCCTTTGGGTTTAATAATATTGAGGGATCCAAGGGTGGGGCAAAAACAATGACTGGAGCTACAATGAAAAGGAAAGAGGGGTGAATACTACACTGCTCAAAAAAATAAAGGGAACACATAAGCAGTGCAATATAGCTCCAAGTCAATCACACTTTTGAGATATCAACCTGTCCAGTTAGGAAGCAACACTGATTTGTGAATCAATTTCACCTGTTGGTAAATTGTCTAATTTCCACCTGGTGGAAATTAGACAATTTGCAAGACAACCCCTATAAAAGGAATGGATTTACAGGTGGTGGCCACAGACCATTTGCCTGTCCTCATCTTTTCTGGCCGATCTTTGGTTAGTTTTTTTCATTTTGCTAGTGCCCTCACCACTAGAGGTGGCATGAGGCGGTATCTGCAACCTACAGAAGTTGCTCAGGTAGTGCAGCTCATCCAGGATGGCACATCAATGCGTGCTGTGGCAAGAAGATTTGATGTGTCTCCCAGCACAGTGTCCAGAGCATGGAGGAGGTACCAGGAGACAGGCCAGTACACCAGGAGATGTGGAGGGGGCCACAGGAGGACAACAACCCCGCAGCAGGACCGCTATCTGGTCCTTTGTGCAAGGAGGAACAGGAGGAGCACTGCCGGAGCCCTGCAAAACGACCTTCAACAGGCCACTAATGTGCAGGTTTCTGCTCAAACAGTGAGAAACAGAATGCATGAGGATGGTATGAGGGCCCGACGTCCACAATTGGGGCCTGTGCTCACAGCCCAACACCGTGCAGCCCAATTGACCTTTGCCAGAGAACATCTTGGTTGGCAGATTCGCCATTGGCGCCCTGTGCTCTCCACAGATGAGAGCAGGTTCACACTGAACACATGTGACAGATGTGAGAGAGTCTGGAGACGCTGTGGAGAACGTTCTGCTGCCTGCAACATCCTCCAGCATGACCGGTTTGGCGATGGGTCAGTGATGGTCTGGGGAGGCATATCCTTGGAGGGCCGCACAGACCTCTACGTGCTAGCCAGAGGTACCATGACTGCCATTAGGTACCGGGATGAGATCCTCAGACCCATTGTCAGACCATATGCTGGTGCAGTGGGCCCTGGGTTCCTGCTCATGCATGACAATGCTCATCCTCATGTGGCCAGAGTGTGTCAGCAGTTCCTGTATGTCGAGGGCATTGATGCTATGGACTGGCCTGCACGTTCCCCAGACCTGAATCCAATCGAGCACCTCTGGGACATCATGTCTCGTACCATCCGCCAACACGATGTCGCACCACAGACTGTCCAGGAGTTGACCGATGCCCTGATCCAGGTCTGGGAGGAGATCCCTCAGGAGACCATCCGTCGTGTCATCAGGAGCATGCCCAGACGTTGTAGGGAGTGCATACAGGCACGTGGAGGCCACACACACTACTGAGCCTCATTTTGAATCGTCTTGAAGAATTTCCACAGAAGTTGGATCAGCCTATGTTCTCATTTTCCACTTTGATTTTGAATATGATTCTGAATCCAGACCTTAATGGGCTAATGATTTTGATTTCCATTGATCATTCTTAGGTTATTTTGCTCTAAACACATTCCTCTGTCTAATAAATAAAGATTTTCAGCTGAAATATTTCATTCATCGAGGTCTATATTGTGTTTTTAGGTGTTCCCTTTATTTTTTTGAGCAGTGTATATTGCCACATACAGTAATACTCATCCAATGTTGTCTTTTTTTGGAGGTTAGAAGAAACCCTCATCTTCTCCGACCGGTCGAGCTACAGTATACCGGTGATCAGAGTTGGCTAATGCAGCTGTGAGCTAGCAACTCGTGGCGAAACATGGGCTCGTGTCATGCTATTGCTATGTACAAGCTATAAGGACTGTTAGTCAACTACGTTAGCAAGTCAGTTACACGAAATTGTTGTGTTAGCCAGAAAATGTCATTTGTGAGGCTCTCCATTCTCCAAAAATAGCACCCCCCCTTCCCCACTTTGCAACGCATTAGCTCTGCGGACTATGCTAGCTAGCTAACATGCTTGCTAGCATGCTAGCTAGCTGACATTATTAGCGATCTAATTCCACTCTCAACTATTTGGACCAAATGTTTAGGCCATACTTTGACAAACAAATGAGTAACATAGCAGAAACGTATGGATTGTAGCCAAAACGCTCTCAAACAGAACTGCACATGCTACTATATGCGTAAGATAAAGCCTGATGGATATTTCTTCAACTTACCAGAGAAAAGGTCGACGTCGCAATAACAGTAGTGCCGTTGTGCGCGTGGGACATAGTGATTGGCGCGCGAAGGCGCAGTTCCAATAACAACTTGTCCTTCCTTCGTTGTTCCCCTGGTCGCTCAATCCCTTCCTAAAGATACTGCTTTCAAGGATCTATGTCCCATACATCTCGATGTGGAGCATTTTCTTGAGAGCAAAGGCGTCCCCCATAACCATACAGATTGGAGATTGTCTGACAATAAAACGCGCTTTATAAGTTAATTTCATTATTATTATTATTATTATTACAGTGCACGTTTTGTGTTGCCGTTCTAGAATGCAGTAGACGCGCGCACACAAGTCTATACGGTACCTTTTAACTACTATGTAAAATGTGGGCTACCTACAATTCAACCTGTGTTGCCACATACATGGCTGCTATGTTAAGTTTGTTGAGGCAAATTAAATAAATAAACAGTTTACAACATTAAGTAAGAATTCACATTATATCAATAATACACAGACCGCCCGGCTCGTCCCCACTATTCGCGAAATAACGTCATTCACGTACTGACGGCTACCATTAACCACCGCTTCTCCATAACGTTACTCGGTTGGACCAAATAAACGTAAGTTTTGCATGTTGTCATGTCTTCCTGAATGACAAAATACAATCCATCCATCTATTTTATCTTATTTCCTCCAAATAAAACATGTGTTTTTTTCCACCGGAAAACTATAGCCGGACAACGTAAACCGGGAACCAGGAACTAGACGCCCGTTATATAGATACGTTATTTTCGTATATAGTTACGAAATGTATTTGATTAAATTCGTATGTATTTAACGAAAACGTATGAGACTCGGTATTTAACGGAAACGTATGAGACTCGGTTGAGCCACTAGCAAGGTCCAAGGTGGAGTACGAAGCAGCCCCTTTTAGGGTGGTTAAGGACTCCTAAATCCGGGGGAGGGGATAGGCATCTTTGTGGGTCACTGCATTGAGCTTTCTATAGTTGATGCAGAAACGCCACGTACCGTTCTTCTTTTTTACTAGGACAATAGGTGCAGCCCACGGACTGGTGCTCTCATGCACCACTCCTCCATCCAGCATCTGTTTCAGAAGGCTGCGCAGTTCCTGGAAGAGGGCTGGAGGAATCGGGCGAAACCTTTCTCTAATAGGTGGGGCAGTGCCTGTGGGGATGTTGTGGAGTACTGCGTCTGTACGGCCAAAGTCTTCCTCATGGCGTGCAAACACCTTGGCCCATCTCTTTAGCAGGTCCGAGAGTTGTTCAGCCTGAGCTGGGGTCGGATCCTCCCCTTTCAGGACTTCCGCTGGTATAGTGTCTGCTGATCTGGCTGCTTCGGGGGTCGTAATGGTCACTCCCACCTCTATGGTGTGGGGCTCTTTTAGGTTGAGGGTAATGTCCTTTTCTCCTCTAATGTCTTCTGGATCGATTGAGTAGATGGTAGCCAGGGGCCGGTCCTGAGGGAGTTCCACAGGATACAGGTTAACATGTTGTACTCTAATCAGACAATGACTCCCTTCAATATGAACCAAGGCCAGAGCAACCTGCCATTCCGCTTCATCCTGCATCCCTTCCATTAAGCCACAAAATGGTTGTTTTACAGCAGGGCCACGTACCTCAGTCCATACCACCATCTCGCTTTCCGGGGGGCTAAGGACTGGTGATTGTGGCCGGAGGCGGACGGTACTTATTCCCCTCTTGCAGCTTCCTGAACTTTGTTGCAGAGGGTAAATGCCTTCTCCCACTCCTTCCGGGCCTCCGATCTCATGGTGGTCTGAAACTTAACATGTTGAAGGGGAGTAGCTCCAAAGAGTTATTGCCAACAGGCAGTGATCATATTCATTCCTAACACTCCCCGATCGCTCCCCAAACAATCATCTCTTACTAGGACGATTCCCCTTTGTGGGATCTTTACCCCTCCTACCTCAAATTCCAAGACAACGTATCATACATATGGGATGGACAGCCCTTTAGCAACTTTCTGAGTCAGCCAGTCAATGTCTTTTGGGTCGTATCGTGTCTGGTTTTGAATCCACTTCTGAAAGAAAGATTCACTAAACAAAGTTACTTGAGATCCTGTGTCTAATAGACATGGGATAGTGACACCTATTTCGACCGATACTGATGGGCAGTTTCCAACTAGAGTTGAGGATAATGGTGGGGGTTGGGGCGATGGACAGGGCCCAGCCACTTGCCCTACAGTGGCTGGGGAGGATAGTTTAAAGCCGGTGCATGCTCACCTTGACGACAGCGTGCTGCAATGTGACCACTTCCCCCACAAAGATAGCAGATGGGGCGGCCCCTCTGGTCCCACTGGTAGTTTGGGGCAGCTCTGTCACCCCGCCTTGGAGCACCACACTCTCCTATCGGGTACTTGGACAGCCTGTAACTGGGTACAAATCTCTGCGAACAAGGTGTCGGTTAAGGTTTTCATTTCACCTCGCATTTCGGTTAGTAGTTCTGCTCGTACTTCCCTCTTCCACTTCTCCATGTCGATAGGCCTGGGAGGTGTTTGGTAGCAAGCCCTTCCCCCCTAGATGTCCGGCCACTTCCTTCCAAGGCCTGGCCCTCTCGAGTGGCCTCGGCAAATGACATGTTAGGGGCATGGCGAAGTTGTTTGTAAAGTTCTTGGCTGTCCGGGCCTGCCACCAACCCCTGTAGCCAAGTCTCAAGTAGAACAGTGTCTGTTAATGTTTCACCTGTGTTCTGCTCTACTCTTTTTGCCAGCTCCTTCAGTCTAAGAGCCTAGTTGTTAATAGCCTCCATTTCTCCTTGTTTGCATCCAAAAAAACGGGTCCTCAGCCGAGTTGCTGGCGTACTTGGCCCATACAGTTCTCGGAGAAACTTAAAAATTTGAGTCACATTAGCTCTGTCAACAGCAGGTACAATCAGGATCTCCCTTTTCGCCTCACCTTCTAAAGCATGCAACACACAATCCAGCTGTGGTTTTGGATTTAACATTTGTGATCGATTCAGAAACTGAATTTGGTCTTGCCATTCAGTATAAGAAGCAGCATTGTCTACCCCTTTAAATTTAGGCACCCATGGTGCTCCCATCATCCATGGCATTAACACTGTATTTATTTGGGAAGCTGCAATGTTTTGTCCTTCCTGATTACTCATCTTCCTGAAAAGCACTGGGCGTCCTGCCGATGCAACGCCAAATGTCACAATTGAGGTGGCTCAAGTTCTTTTGCGCTTTTTGTGCAATTTCAGGACAGACGACCAACAACATGTATTTCTTGAGGTAGCAATATAAAAGGAAAAAGTAAAAAAAAAACAATTTAAAAGAATTGTCCATTGAAATACATCCATAAAAATAGTGTCTTTTGTGGTCTTCCTATAGGCTACAAAACATTCCAAACAGTGTGTCTAGATCCGTGGTCCAAAAGGTTCCTATGATCCAATATTGCAAGGACTCCTATACTCCATGTAGGCTACTCATCCCAATTTTGTCAGTCCGAGGCATCTGGTCTCCTCTCAGGGAGCGCCTTCACGTTCGTTGGATTAGTCGTCCCTCGTCGGGTGGAAGCGGGATTCCGGGTAGGCGGCTGCGACAGCCAACCGTGGCCGCACTCATTCTGTCTCAAGGTCCTGCTTGGTCTCCTCATTGAAAGGAGTCTCTCAATTTACTACACCTGGGCACAATCAAGAAAATCGGGAAAAGGCATGCAGAGCGTTACTCAATTCATGAGGAGAAGGTGTATCATTGGTTGAACGTCGATCTGCGAAACATGTGAGAGAAAAGGGCAGACTTTGTCACCAAGTGACACTAACATAGAAACAAAAAAAAGGGACTGAAATACTCAAAGTAAATGGCAAAAAGCTCACCTTCAGGCTGGATACCGGTGCAGACTGCAATGTTTTGCCTCTCACAACCTATCGACAGGTGGCTGAAAAGGATGCACAACTAATTGAGTCCAGCAGTATGTTGGTTGCATATTCCCGCCACAAGGTAGTGCCATTGAGCAAGGCAAATCTAAAATGTGAGTACAAAACTGAAGTGTATGAGTTGGAGTTACAGATAATAAAACACAACTTCCCAGCTATCCTGGGTGGTGATTCTTGCGCTCAGATGAGACTGGTAAAAAGGCTCCACAAGGTGGGGAAGGAAGTGGAAACAGACATCGTAAAGGATTACAATGATGTGTTCACAGGTTTGGGACGTGTGCCTGGGCAGCATCACATTCAGACAGATCCGGCAGTAACTCCAGTTATCAACCCGCCCAGAAAAGTCCCTTTAGCACCAACGGACAAAATCAAAAGGGAACTAGATAAAATGGAGAACCTCGGTGTGGTTGAAAAACAAACAGAGCCCACTGACTGGGTTAACAGCATGATTACTGTCAACAAGCCAAATAAAAAACTAAGGCTCTACATAGACCCCCAAGACCTCAACAAAGCCATAAAGAGGGAACACTATCCCCTGAGGACAGTAGAGGAGGTTGTTGCCGAGATGCCAAATGCAAAAGTCTTTTCTGTATTAGACACAAACCTTGGATTCTGGCAAATACAACTAGACGAGGATAATTCTGAGTTGTGTACCTTCAACACACCATTCGGTCAGTACCGATTCAACCGGCTTCCTTTTGGTTTCTCCTCAGCTCCGGAGGTTTTCCAAAAATGCATAGTGCAGAGACTGGAGGACCTAGAATGTGTTGTGAACGTCACTGACGACATCCCAGTGTGGGGTGCTGACAAGGAACAACATGACAAAAGGCTGAGACAGCTTCTGGACAGAATAAGAAGGAGCATAAATCTCAAGCTCAACAAAGACAAGTGTAAAATTGGAATGACAGAGATACAATATATTGGTTACATTCTGAGTACAGAGGGCCTGAAGCCAGACCAAGAAAAAGTCAGTGCAGTAGTGGATATGCCACAGCCACAGGACAAAGCTGCAATGCTGAGGTTCCTAGGTATGTTGCAGTACCTCTCAAAGTTCATCCCGAACCTGTCTGATGTAAGCGTTCCACTCAGAAAGCTCTTGGAGGGGGATGTTGAGTGGCATTGGGGTGCACAGCAGCAACATAGCTTCGAGCAGCTGAAGAAACTGGCAAGCAGTGCCCCAGTTCTCAGGTATTATGATGTGAACATGGATGTTACATCAGTGGATGCAAGCTCTGAAGGATTGGGAGCTGTAATAATGCAGGATGGACAACCCGTTGCTTATGGCTCGAGTCTCTTACCGACACACAAAATAGATATGTGCAGATAGAAAAAGAACTGTTAGCCATAGTGTATAGGTACGAAAAATTCTAACAGTATCTGTATGGAAAAAAGGTACAGGTGGAGTCTGACCATAAACCACTTGAGGCAGTGTTCAAAAAAGGACTACACAAAGCTCCTCCCAGACTACAGCGGATGCTGTTGGCACTGCAGCCTTTTGACTTGTGTGTAACCCACAAACCAGGAAAAGAATTGCACATTGCGGATACACTCAGCAGAGCTTACCTGCAAGAAAAGCCTGAACAGCTACTTGAAGAGGAAATAGATGTTAATCTTGAAATAAAGAAATGCTGGACGTTCAGGAAAGAACTCGGCTGCTCAGAAGGACTTGTTTTCAAAAACTCCAGACTCGTTGTCCCTGAAAAACAGCAGAAATGTTTAAAAAAAAATCAATGAAGCCCTTCTAGGGATTGTCAAATGCAAAGAGAGTGCAAGAGATGTATTATTTTGGCCCAGGATGTCCAAACAAATTGAGGACATTGTGATGAAGTGTAGCGTCTGTAACACTTTCAAAAAGAGCAATGTGAAAGAACCACTGCTGTGCCATGACATTCCAGATCGATCATGGGCAAAGCTGGGTGTGGATCTTTTCCATTTTGATCAAGGTGATTATCTACTCTGTGTAGATTACTACTCGAAGTAACTTCAAATTAGAATTAAAAGGATCCTAAATTAGAAATAGAATATCTATCTAAAATATCTGAAACTCAAAATAGTGGTTTAATAAGGGTTAAATCATAAAACAAGAGGTTTCAAGGAATTTATCCATTCTCATTGTGTTATTGCGTAATTGTGTATGTTTCTCTGTCTATGTTTACAATTCTTTATATAAAAACAAGCTGGCAGTTCAAACTTTATTCCCTGATCTGTGGTCTGCAATCATTTGATGCTAGTTATAAACTGCTCCTACGAACCTACAACTTGTCCTAGTCAACTGTCAACATCTACAGTGCTACATAAGACTGTCTCCTGCCCAACTGTTAATGGGTCGGCGACTGAAGACAAAACTACCAGCAACTACGCAGCTGTTGAAGCCTCAGCTGTACAAGGAAGTGCATGGACAAATGAGGAAAGGACAGTTCAAACACAAAAATACTTTGATTGAGGCGCGAGAGACCTGCCTGCACTACAGGAGGGTGAGACTGTGAGATTCAGAGTGGGCAATACATGGCAGCCAGCTGTCATGAAACATTGCCATGTTCAACCTGTTTGTGATCCAAACACCTGAAGGCAGCACCTTTCGCAGAAACAGGCAACATCTGCTAAAGAGTAGAGAGGACAGACTTCCAGAACTGGACAGAACAGGTCAGGAACAGGAGGACTTCACGGCGTCTGCTAGTGAACCAGCAGACATCACAGTGATGCCAACACCTGTCGCTTCTCCTATAAGAGAGACTGTAACACCGGAGGTGACTACAACTACAACAGGGCCAGTAAAGATCTCACGCCCTGGGAGAGTGATTAAACCTCCACAAATTTATTCACAGTAAAAAAAAAATTAAAGGAGAGTGAATGTAATGGTGAATTCATGTTGTTACATTACAGGTCACATACTTGTTTAATGTTTGTACTGAGTTGAAAGTAACATTGCATAGATTTTTTGTTGATTAGTAAAACAGGCCAAGTGAAAAAGAAAAAAAGAGAACGGAAAGTTAATGGCTTTAAGTTAAGGATAACCATATCTCAGATGAAGCACTTAAATGCTTTAACAATGCTTAGATTGTTATTTGAGTTTATTAATACATGATTGGGGTTTATTTGCTTTGGTTACATATTTAGGTGTTCTGCTTGAAAGAGGGAGATATGATGTGTAGTAAATAGGCTTAGCCTGTGGTAGCGCTGTTGCTGTAACATACCCGTTGAATGACATGTAACACTAGACGGTAAGGCTGAATCAACGTACTCTCCGTCTGAGTTATTGTGTTGCCTCATTGTTAATCTAATTAACAATACATATATGACATTGTCCAGCAACAGGTGGAAGTTGAAGGATGAGAGGTGGCTGGCCAGACAGAGGAGCAGCAGGCGTCTGACAGTGAAACTTAGGAGGGACATGACAGGGAGCAGAGTGTAGTTGAAGCGGTAAGCATGAAGTAGCTTCAGTAACAGGGACTTGCAGGAGGGTAGTGTATGCCATGCCATGATGACTATTAATTAAAATAATGATACTAAGTTAAGATAATCATAAACGGAAGTCAGTCAGTCATTGTCAAATTTTGGCGGCCTGTCCAGGGTGTCTCCCCACCTGCTGCCCAATGATTGCTGGGATAGGCTCCAGCATCCCCGCGACCCTGAGAGCAGGATAAGCGGTTCGGAAAATAGATGGATGGACGTTAGCATAGTTCCCTCATGCAGTCGCAATTTAGACTGACTATGATTCTAACTTTAACCAGGCTAGCTAATGATATTTTTTTCAGCATCGTGTTGACTAAGCCCACGTTGCTGTGAGTGACTTAGGTCCATATCGTATCATCATAATATTATTACAATTATTAGGGTAAGAGTTCCCTTGATAAATATGCGCGAAAAGGCTATAATATACAACACATGTAGCTCTACTGTGCAAATGTATGCCTGCTTATTAGCATACCGAGAAAAAAACAACGTTTTCATTTCCAACAACAGGCAACAAAGTTGTCATATGTTTATTTTCAGCCAGGTATGGTAGCAATATATATGGTATTGATTACTACTATTACTAGCCTATCTGTGGGGTATCTCTCCACCTACAGTTCAAATTGTTTGGTGCTGCTGTCCATTGAGCTTGCACCTTCACGTGGTAGGCACATGAACTGTAGGTCAAACTCCCCAAACAAACAAGTCCACCATTGATTTAATTGGCCTATCACATACAAATATCTAACAATTACTCCTCTCTGAACAGTAAAAAACAAAACAAAACAAAAAGATGATCTATTAACTGTGAAAAACGTATGCAATATTCATCATCAATATTTGGATACCTGAAATCTGTATTAGCTGAATAGTTAGTATCAAAATAAATTAGATGGAAGAGTTCCATGTATTATTTGAATAAACAACTAGTTGCTCATTATCAGTATGGTATTGTTTAAATTGTACAGCTTTTAGCATCTTTGTTGAGGAATTCCAACAATTCTGGACCTGAATGTATAATCATGTTAAAGGTACACTAAGTAACTTTTTATGGCCCTTCAAACATAAAACAAACTATTTTTTAGTATTTTTCACTCTGACAGAGCTCTCGATACAAAGGGATATCAGTTTGTGAGAGCTAAAATTAGTTTTAGATGCACTTTAAAGCTATAAAATGTTTGTTTACATTTGTATTGTTTGTAAACATTAGCGCAAATCAGGCTTGTATTTTGAGTTATGGTGCAATAATAACAATTAAAAGAGCAAATTGTCCATCTAGACATTGTACTCTTCAAGAATATAGAACTATATAACCAAAATCAATACTCGAAAAAGTTACTAAGTGTACTTTTTAATACCTCAACCAATTAATTGTAATCATCTCTCTCTCTCTCTCTCTCTCTCTCTCTCTCTCTCTCTCTCTCTCTCTCTCTCTCTCTCTCTCTCTCTCTCTCTCTCTCTCTCTCTCTCTCTCTCCTTATGTCTAGTCAAGCCATGTTGTTGAGTTAGCAGTGGGGGAGAGAGACAGGGAGCAACAGGCTGTAGACTACTTTGCCCGCCCCGAGCCTGCTATCATGCAGGTGTTTTTAAATCATCACCCCAAACAAGATGTTAAAAACCCTGTGGTGAAGAAGGTGTTCACCAGTAGAGATGACACAAGCAGGAAGTGGCTGACATATTGTAATGAACGTCACGTTTTGTTTTGTTTTGTATGCCTAGCCTTCAGCAAGGCAACTGACTCCAGCCTTTTCGTGACTGGAATGTCAGACTGGAGACATGTGCACCAGAGAACAGAAGAGCATGAAAAAAGCATGGCACACAGAAATTGTGCCGAGGCTTATTTTTTTAAACTGCTCAAAAGCTGACATCAACAACCTGCTGGGGGGCAGACAGCTGACATCGCTCAGAGATCAGGTCAAGAAGAGGCGTCAGGTTTTGGAATGGGTAGTGGAGGTCGTAAAAGTTATAGGGAAGTGGGGCCTAAGCTACAGACAGGAGGAGAACGAGGCTGTGTATACCCTGGATGACGATTGCATTGACCATGGACATTTTTTGGAGCTGATCATTTTATTGGGAAAATATGATGTGTGCTTGAAAAAGCATCTCAGTAATGTGATTGAGAAGAGCAAAAAATTGCATGAGTCAACAGGATCAAGAGGCAGAGGTTCCCTCATCACTCTACTTTCTAAAACGACTGTCAACTCTGTGATCTATACAATCCGGAACTTAATTCAGGAACACATCTCCATTGACATCCAGAAAGCTGGAATGTTTTCTGTCCAGCTGGATACTATGCAGGACATAACTGCGTAAGACCAATGCTCAGTCGTTTTGAGGTATGTGACTGACGTTGTGAGAGGCTTGTTGCAGTGGTCCGGTGCAGCGCATCCACTACACAGTCTTTTGTCCAGTTGCTAACAGGGGTCCTTGAGCATTTGAAACTGGACACAAGCCTGTGCATTGGGAATGCCACACATGGGGCTTCAAACATGCAGGGGCAGTACCAAGGCTTCTCTGCCCTGCTGGCATCACAGTCCCCCAACCATGTGCATGTATGCATATGTCCTCAATTTGGTGCTGTCTGATACCATTCAAATAGTGATTGAGAGTGGATCGCTGTTTGATGTCCTTAGTGACACAGCAGTGTTCATCAGCGAGTCATATCAGAGAGTGAACCTGTGGGCGAAGGAGAGCCATGACAAGAGGCACAGGCGCATCGCTTCAATTGGAAAGACACGTTGGTGGGCCGAGCACGATGCCCTGAAGAAAATATTTTGGATCATTTGGACAGCCTCAAGATGGTCTGTACATTGTTGTGCTGTCCATGCTCACAGCCATACAGGAACAGAAAACAGTGAAAGGAAATGTACGCACCAAAGCCAGAGGATACAAAGCGGGCCTACTTAAGTATGAGACCATACTGACAGCACAGTTATTCCTCAGGATATTTGAGCATACATCTCCACTGTCAAAATACCTGCAGACTGGAAGGATGGACATCCTCTCCGCCCATAGGATGGTCATGTCAACAGAAGATCCCCTCAAATGGATGGCGAGAGATTTCCAGGCTGTCAAGGATGCTGTTGATGACTTTGTTAAATGGGCAAATTAAAAAATCAAGGAGCAGGATAAGGAGACAAACATGGAAGTGGAGGCTGCACTACCACAGAAAATATTAAAGAAGAAGATAGCCATGCCGGGAGAGATGGCTCGGGATGAGACCTTGGTTGATGCAGAGAGAGCCTACGAGGTAAAGGTCCATAACCAAATTACTGACACAGCTATTGAGGCCATCCACTGAAAATGTCTGATACATGGCAGTCTTTATGTGGATTTGTCATTTCTGGATCCCCAAAACTTCCCCCTGATCCAAACCAACGCTCTCCCTAAATCTGTGCTTACAGGCCTCAGCAAGTGCCTGGTTAAATTTGACAGCAGGGCAACGGTTGACAACCTGCAGTCGGAGCTGAAAAACTTAGCAGGCCAGTGGGACAAGCTGAAAGAATCACTATTGGATGAATATGTGACCAGGACAGTGGAGGATGGACCTGATGGAAAGGAAGAGGACATGGAAATCGTCAACAAAAGCTGTGCCTCCTGCAAAGAGTGCCTACTGTGCTGCTATCAAATTCTCCAGAGATTCAACATGCTCACAGATGCATATCACCTGCTTGGACTTGCATACAAGTTCTTGTTGACACTTTCAATAACCCAGGTGGCCTGCGAACGATCATTTTCAACTCTAAAATACGTAGAAAACAGACTGAGGAGCAGCCTGTCTGCTAGCAAATTGGAGGCTTTCATGTTGATGGCCACTGAAAAGGACATCCTCGTGGCTTTGTACACAGACGCTGTAATTGACAGAGTTGCAGAGAATTGTGAGCTACTGAGGAAACTGCTGTTATAGTTAGGTGAGATGAAATTATTGATATTATAAAATTATTCATAATAATGTAGCAGCTTTTTAGCCTGAAGATAATGTCATCATGTGACTCATCCCACCCTCTCTCTCTCTCTCTCTCTCTCTCAGGATGTCCACACAGGTCCATTGTTGTTGAGGGTGTTCAGAGGGCCATGAAGCCTTTTCCACTAAGTATACAATACATGCAACTATCTTTCTACATTATTCTAGATTAAAGATGCCAGTAATGTGATAATTTAACTCAATGAATTACCATTCTCACCCTTCTCTCTCTGCCCCCCCCCCTTGCTCTTTTAAAGGTTGCATTGTTTGAGGAGGATATCTTTGCTGTCCATTGGTGTGGAGTTCACCGGCAACATTTTGACATAGTGAGTATACAATCCATGCAACTCTGTTTTTTATTTTCTAGAAGATACTCTGATCATCTGAATCTGTCATTTAATCATATATAATTTATCATTGATCATGTCTCCTCTCTCTCTCTCTCTCTCTCTCTCTCTCTCTCTCTCTCTCTCTCTCTCTCTCTCTCTCTCTCTCTCTCTCTCTCTCTCTCTTTCTCTCTCTTCCACCCTCTCTCTCTCCCCCTTCTCTCTCTCTTCCCCCCTCTTTCCCTCTCTCTCTCTCTCTCTCTCTCTCTCTCTCTCTCTCTCTCTCTCTCTCAGGATGCCATTGCTGTTGAGGGTGTTCAGAGGGCCATGCAGCCTTTTCCACAAAGTAAGTATACAATGCATACAACTACCTTTCTACATTATTCTAGATTAAAGATGCCGGTACTGTGATAATTTAACTCAATGAATTATCATTCTCCCCCTTCTCTCTCTGTCTCCCCCTCTTGCTCTTTTAAAGGTTGCCTTGTTTGAGAAGGAGATCTTTGCTGTCCATTGGTGTGGAGTTCACAGGCAACATTTTGACTTACCTGTATACTTCATACATACTCATTTACTTAAATGTTATTAAATAATTTGAAATGATACTTTGACTTCTAGCAGAGCTTTTTCTTTGACAATTACTTGTACTTCTAATTGAGTATGGAGATTGTGTACTCCACGGCCACCTCTGATCACCAGGGAGTCAGTCAAGAGCGAGTGATTACACTGGTCCACTTGCACTGGTACACTTGTCCACGTCACTTACTACTCAGCTTTGTAGCAGTTTGTGGGAATAGTACAGCAGGTACGCATATTTAAAGGGACCGTAAGGATAGTGTACTGGTGTGTGGTGTCCAACCAATTGTGGTGGGCCGGTCTGGGCCAGCCCTGATCTCCTTTGATGAGATGTCTGCAGTGGTTCAGCAGCTCAGTTATGCAAAAGCCTCTGGAGTCGATGGACTTCCTTTAGAGTTTTACAAGAGGTTCTGGACTCTAATTGGACAAGACTTACATGAAGTATTTAAAGGCTGTTTGGATTCTGGGACTTTACTTTTGAGATGTAGAAGGGTTGTCCTAACACTGTTGTTCAAAAAGGGAGATCTGGGCTTACTGAAAAACTGGAGACCGGTTTCATTGTTACGTACAGTCTATAAAATAATTGCAAATTGTATTTTAAATAGACAAAGAGTGTATGGATACTGTTTTACATTATAGCCAGACAGACTGTGTTCCTGGCCATACAATCGAGGATAATCTGTTTTTGATATGGGACATTATTGATATATCTAAGCTCCAGGAGCTGGACATTGGCCTTCTTTCTATAGATCAAGAGAAGGCTTTTGATAGGGTTGATCATTGTTATTTGTTTAACTTCAAGGTTTTGGTTTTGGAGAAAAAGTTATTTCGTGGATCAAGTTGTTGTATTCTGGAGCCAGTGTTCTGTTAAAGGTAGGCAGTTGACTCGGCCGACCTGTCTCTGTTCAGAGATAAGGTTGTCCCCTATCTGGAATGTTGTATTCCCTGGCCATCGAGCCTCTTTTAAGTGATTTCAGGCAGGGTCTCTCGGGGCTAACCTTTTCAGAGAACATCACTAATTTGGTTAGTTTGTCAGCCTATGCTGATGATAGCACAGATTTCATAACGAGTTAAAATTATGTTAAAATTCTGAAGCAGAAATCTGCCTTTTACGAATAAGCTTCTTCCGCAAAAGTCAACTGGTCAAAATCTGAGGGATTATTACTTGGGGAGTGGAACACAAAAGAGAAGTCAATATTATCAGCTGGGCTGCAGTGGTACACCGAAGGGATGAAATGCTTAAGTGTTTTTCTGGGCAGTGACCACTTTCTGAGTAAAACTGTGACAGGGACAATGCACAACTTTACAATTGTACCAGAGTTAGCCGGCAGCTAATTTGCATCTGCAGTCTCTGGGCAGGCAAACAAACAACAGTTAATAAAGAAGTAAAAACATAACAATACATAAGAAAACAATTGAACAGGCAGACAAAGAACAATCAAGACAAAATAAAAACACGAGTTGAAAAGACAAGTGCCCAATTGTCTAGATGGACTTGGATCCATTCCCAGTTCTATCAGGGGAGAGTCTTGATTGTTAACTTGATTGTGTTGCAGGTCCCGGGTTGCGGTCATGCAAGCAAATTATATTCCCTGCAATACAGGAGAAATAACTTGACAGGGAAACGTATGCTGCTTTTCAGAAGTTGCTCTCAATAGAATTTATTCAAAATCAAATGCATAATCAAACACTTGTTTGTATTTTCTCTTTTTTCCTTTATTTAAATTTTATATAAAGATATACATTTGTATAAAATATGAAGGATTCACAATTACCACAAAATACTATAAGAGTACACATAAGCACATTTCCCTTTAACTCAGTGAGCTCACATTAACTCTGCTATACCACACATATGTATATACTTTAATAAATACCATAATACAACATACCATTACTGCATTCTAACACTGTATTAGATCACCTCCTACAGTACAACATTACCGAATAGTATTTATGGCTGCATTATCTAATACATCATAATAATGTATTAACAATATGATGTGGCATAACTCCATGTATAGTGCAATATGACCAGTTACCAGTGTGCTGCATAGTTTTACTCTTATTCAAAACTGTGGACCTTTTATACTGGTAATATAACCATTGCATTCCATTGGCTTTAAATGTATTAATCAATGTAGTGGCTTTAGTCAGGTAAGTATTTGACTTGTTAAATTTCATGAAATTAACTTGGATCCACCATTGTATTAACGTAGTGACTTGCTAACGTGCTCGAATAGACTATCATGATGACGCAATTATTGTATTTAGAAATCACGTCAGGACACAGCGCTGTCACTCGACACAACCTCTACGTTGCATTCTTTATTTAGACTAACACAGCATCACAGGCAGACTCGATCAAACAACCCAGAGCCCGCAGGCATCACCAATCGATCCCAGCACAATATAACAGCACCAAATCAAATTCAGCACTGTCGATGTGTGCAGCCATAACATCCCCCCCCCCCCCCCCCGGCAGGATTTCAAACATGAAAGGTTGACACAAAGTCCTCTAGGTGGCCAGGGCGTAAACGTGTGCGAACAGGTCGCGAGGCGGCCTGAGGCTGGGCAGGCCGAGGTGGGGAGGGAGAAGGCAGGGGAAGCTGAGGCCCAGGAATGTCTGGGGCCCGTGTAGGAGCTGCATGAAGCCCCGGGGCGTCTCGCCATGCTGAGGGAATGGCTAAGGTTGTGTCACCAGCTGTGTGTGGCGGAGCTGACACCTTCCGTAGATGACTGGAGTGCCACCGAGTGCCATTGCTGAGGAGGTAGGTGGCTGGGCCCAGCTGACGGGTGACTTGGAGAGGAGAGGACCAGTATGAAGCCATTTTATTGTCCCTGTGGGGCCTGCGGACCCTGACCCAGTCTGACACATTGATGTCTGGCAACCTGGTTCGTTTTGACTGGTCAAACCGTTGCTTCATTCGCGTCTGCTGACGAGTGACTGAGGCTCTGACCCCAGAGGGAGGTGCCTGGGGTGTGGAGGGGCGGAGCCTGTCAAGGGGCATGCACAGTTCCCGGCCTACCATGAGAGAGGCTGGGGAGATGCCTGTGGTCGAGTGCTGTGTGGCCCGATAGTGCAGCAGAGTGTGACGGATGGCCTGTGTGAAAGAGCACCCTTGGGCCATGTGTGCTCTGAGGCCATTCTTCAGTGACTGGTGAAAACATTCAACGCCGCCATTGGCCTGGGGGTGGTAGTACGCAGTGCATATATGATGGATGCCCTTGTTTCCGAGATAAGCAGTGAACTCAGCAGAGACCAGCTGAGGGCTGTTGTCAGTGGTGATGGTCTTTGGGAGGCCCCAGCGAGAGAAGAGAGAGTCCAGGAAGTTGATGATGATCTGTGAGGTAACAGTGCCGGAAGTGGTGAGTTCAGGCCATTTTGAGTGTAGATCGTAGGTGACCACCATGAAGCGTTGGTGGTGGGGAACTCCATGGATCTCACCACAAATGTCCAACTGCAGGTGTTCCCAGGGCTGAGAGGGCCAGGCGAGAGGTTGCAGGGGTGGGGGAGCCTGGTGGCCAGTCTTGCCACTCACAAGGCAGGCAGAACAGTCCTTCACCAGAGCCTCAATATCTCTGTCTATCCCCGGCCACCACACCAGGTCTCGGCAGCGCTGTTTCAGTTTCACAATGCCCAGGTGGCCTTCATGCGCCATATTCAAAACACGCGCACGGAGAGCAGCTGGGACCACTGTGCAAAACCCACGTGCCACGCAGGTGTCGTTCCAGCAGGAGAGCTCCTGTCTGACTCGGGCGAACGCAGCCAGCTCCTCTGGGACCTTGTGAGGCCAGCCGTTCTGGATGTAGGTGCGGAGCTGGGAGAGGACAGGGTCCTGTTCGGAGGCTGCCCTCAGCTTCTGCAGAGAGACAGTGGCCTGAAGGGGTGTGTGTAGCATTTGGGCAATGTCCTTTTCCACACAGTCAGTATCCGTCTGTGGAGCTGGGGTGGAGACAGAGCGAGAGAGCAGGTCGGCGACAACATTGTCTCTGCCTGGGGTAAACTGCAGGCTGACGTTGTTACTGGCGGAGGCAGTCGGACCAGCGGTGCAGCCTCAGGGGTTTGTGGCCTGTCCCAGATGTGGACAGCAGCACTGTCAGGGCCTGGTGATCTGTCCTGAGGGTGAAGGAGCGGCCATAGAGGTAGAGGTGCCACCTTTCACAAGCCCAGATACAGGCTAACGCCTCACACTCACCCACGGAGTACCGCTGCTCAGTCAGGTTGAGGGCATGGGAGGCGAAGGCGATGGGCTTCTCCACACCGTTCTGGGTTTGAGACAGCACAGCCCCTATCGCTGTGGCTGACGCGTCACAGGTCACAAAGGTGGAGCTGGAGATGTCGAAGTGAGCCAACACTGTTGGTGAAGTCAGCTGAGTCTTGAGATCATGCACAGCGTCACTGCATGCCTTTGACCACACCCATGGCTCGTCTTTACGCAGCAGTTGGCGCAGGGGGGCTGTGGTCGCAGAGTACTGGGGAAGAAACCTCAGGTAGTAACTTGTCATACCCAGGAAGGAGGCGACTTGGGCGGCCGAGCTGGGCTCAGGGATGGCCTGAATGGTGTCCACATTGGATTGTAGTGGAGTTACACCGCTCGCTGACAGCTGGAACCCCACAAACTCGATGGCTGGCACAGAGAGGATACATTTCTCAGCATTGAGAGTTAGCTTGTACTTGGACAGGGCTGTGAAGACCATGTTGAGGCGCTTGTCGTGGATTTCACTGGTGGGCCCGTGTACCACTATATCGTCCAGATAAATGGCCACGCCCAGTATGCCAGCCAGCACGGAGACCATAATTTTCTGGAAGCAGCTAGGGGCGGAGCTGAGACCGAAAGGCATCCTGGTGTAGCGAAAAACTCCTGCATGTGTCACAAAGGCTGTGAGGTTTCGCTGCTGGGGTGGAGGGGCACCTATAAGTACCCCTGTCTGAGGTCGAGTTTGGAGAACACCTCAGAGCCATAGAACTGAGCAGTGAGTTCTTCTGAGGTGGGCAGTGGATACTTATCAGGGACCACTGCCTTATTTACTGCACGTAGATCGACGCAGACACGCAGGCCCCCCGACGTCTTCTTAGCCACCACGAGGTTTGAGACCCAAGGTGACACGTCCACCGGTTCAATGATGCCAGCTTTCAGCGGTTGTTGCAGCTCGGCAGAGACCCCATCACGGAGAGCCAACGGGATGCGGCGCAGTGGTTGGATGACAGATTTCACAGCAGGGTTGAGGAGAGGTTGATGGGCGAAGGCGGAGAGTCAGCCCAGCCCAGCCCCATAAACAGCGATGGCCACTTCTGCTGCCAAGGCGTGGCAACAGTCAGGATTGCTGCCCCCCTTGTGTCTAAGAGGGAGAACCCCAGAGCGGAGAACAGGTCCAGGCCCATCAGGTTGGCCCCACAGCGTGCCACATGAAAAACTGCATTGGGCACCAGCTTGGTTCCATAGCAGGCAGTCACTTGGAGAGAGCCAACCAGATCGATTTTGGAGTCACCATACCCACAGAGGACAGCTGAGAGTGCGGACAGTGGCAGTGAACCGAAAAATTGACTGTAGGTATCAACATTCAGGAGAGACACAACTGCACCGGTGTCCAACAGCAGGGGGATGCACACATCATTAATGTTGACTGTGCATGATTTGAATGACACTGGCCCAGAGCTCATAGTCCATGGGCCAGAGCCCAAAATTTCCTATTTCGGTACACTCAAGGTGGCAAAACTTACTTATAATTTTTGAAAGGATCCATGTCTGTAGATGATATTTTGGTATGATAACCATTCCTGAGTGGCAGCTGTATCACAGTTATCAGCTCATGAAGTTAACCACCCCCTAAAGTAAATTGCATTTTAGACGCTGGTGCATATCCTGGTTTAGCCTCATGGTCAGGACATTTTTCAATGTTCTATAATATTGTCTTTGGTATCATTTTAAAGGGGACCTTCTTAGCTTTCATTCAAGCCCTGTTGTGGATATTTCTCACAAATATAGAGGTCACTTGAGCTCTTCAACCCGTCAATAACACACATCTTTCTGCAATTTTCGCCTAAACTATATACTTTCTTTTAGCCCTGTGGCATCTAGGAATATCAGGGACACAAAAAACAAAAACTGGAATACTCACAGGACTGTAAAGATTCAGGAAATGTATAATATACCCATACTATTTCATTGTGTGAGGTGATTGTGAGCCTTAAATTAGAAGGGCATTATTACTAAGAAACTAACTAGACCAAAGCCAGTTAGTCCATGGGTCAGACCAGATATCGATATCACCCAAGGTGACACAACTTCACTGGTGCCATTTTATTTGGTACACTAACAGAAGTAAAATAATACATGATAACCTTTCCAAATGAGCAGCTATTTCATTTTTCTTTCAGGAAACCTGTTTCTGTGCCTCTCACGATCGTGTATTTGCCCAGATTTTTACAAATATAGCATTTCAACACCCCTGGTACTGATTAGCCTAGCTTAAACTCTGGGACAGTTCTTAGTTGGCCAACAACCAAGGATAACCAGTACTGTGTACTTCCATTCATTGTGCTAAGCTAGGCTAACGTGCAGCCAGATAGCTTTCTACTAAACACATATAGAGGAAACTGGTATCTATCTTCTTGTCTCACTCTGGAGAAGATTGTAAGCTAATTTCCCATAATGTTAGCATGTTCTTTTAATGTATATGTTAATATGATTAGTTAAAGTGGCTACGAGGAACTTTCATCTTGTGTTGATTTTAGCGGCCTCATGTGGACAAAATACAGCTGTTGCATAGCAACTAGGTAATGTATCTATTTGTGGCTATGTAAGATAAATAATGGTAATATGACGCTGGTGAAGCAAAGTAAACTTTGTTTTAGTAGTGTTCATACACCTAAGTTACATGTATTTGTTTGTATGTGGCAGGTGAAAACTGACTGAATATGGCCACTGGTGAACAAGCAAGTTTTTACCCAATACCAAAGCGCCCACGGGTGGAGTGCATTATCCACTGTTCTGATGATACAGATAAGCTGGTTTCACTACAAAGTGTCGACTCATGGAGAACTCTGCTCAGGGCAGCTCAGATACGAAATCATGCACCAGTTTTGAAACTGGCAAAAGACATTCCTGAGGGACAGATTCCAGCAATCTACTACCACAGAAAGTGTCGCAGTATCTTCACTATGAAGCAAATTCTTGATGGCCTCCTTGCAAAAGAAAAGAAAAGTTGTGTCTCTGCTGAAGAGAAACAATCTAAGAGAGTAGCTCGACATGCTCCAAGTACATCTAGGACTTATGATGCAGAGTGCATATTTTGTCAGAAAAACAGCAAATATTCCAAGAGACAGAATACGAGAGAAGTACTGGTGCAGTGTTGAGAACTGCGAGCTGATGCAAAGATCAGGAGTGCAGCCACAAAGAAAAGGGACAGCAGAATCCTTGCCATTGTGAGTAGAGACCTTGTAGCAGCTGAAGGGCACTACCACAGGTCATGCTATAGACTTTACACCAAAGAAGAGGTTTCCAAAGGAGAGGTTGCCAGCAATGAAGATGATGATGCTGCAGCCCAGTATGAAGCTGCTGTGAATAAGGCATACAATGAGCTGTTCCTCTTCATCAGGATGGAGCTTTTTGGCAATCCTCAAGTGATGACAATGACTGATCTCTCTTCTAGACTGGTAGCTTCAATGAACTCCCAAGGCATTGCCCAAGTCAAGGAATCAACCAAGAAGCACATAAGGCGAAACCTGGAGAGTGAGTTTGCTGGAGCCTTGCAGATATTCCCTGATGAGAAAGGAAAATTCCTCCTCTATCCCGATAACTTGTCCATGAGGGAACTTGCCAAAGAAAATCAGTCTCTCAAAAGGGAGCTGCACACCCTGAAAAGTGTCAGTGCACAAGATGTTATAGCCAAAGCAGCCATCAAATTGAGAGCAGACATTAAAAGTCAAGATGTTCCTCAAACCTGGCCGCCTGAAGTCAAACCAGAAGCAGAATGCCCTACCATTCCAGAGTCGCTCATTATCTTCCTGTACTCTCTACTCACAGGCTCAAATGATCCTGATCATGCATCCCAGAGAGTGCAGTGCCTTCTGCAGTCATTTGGCCATGACATAGTATATGCAGTGACATGTGGAAATACCAAGCCTTCCAAGCACATTGTTCTGCCATTCAGGGACAAATCGTTGACAGGAAATGTAGAGTTGATAAACATCCTCAACCGACTTGGTCACAGTGTGTCCTATTCACAGATGGAAGAGATCAACACTGCCCTGTGTCTCCAGAAACTCTCATCATCAGGGAGTGGCATTGCCCTTCCAGCTAACATCCATCCTGGCATATTCACAACTTTAGCCTGGGACAATATCGACCGTCTTGAAGAAACTGTCAGTGGTGAGGGAACATCTCACAGAGTCAATGGGATTGCTGTGCAAGCAAAGCCAGTCAACCCACTTCCTGTCCAACCCATGCCCACTGTTCCCAAAACAAAGAAGAGAAGCATTGATGGACCCCCACCAATGTTACCAACTTACAATGCTGGACAACGGGTAGGGCCACCACAAAGCAAAAAGTCAGATGCCGATACTGCAGCCAATACTAAGCTTGCCAGAGAGAAAAACCTTCTTTGGGTCCTAGCACGCATGTCACAACAAGAAGAACAGTCAGTCAGCAGCTGGACAGGCTTCAACATCCTGACTCGAGGAGAGATGACGGTCATCCCCGACAATATAGGCTATCTGCCTACCATCAATGCTCCAGCGACACAAATGTCTACTGTCAACGAGGTGCTTAACCAGTCACTGAGCATCATGCAGTGCTTAGGCCTGAGGAAGATTGTCTGTGTCTTTGACCAAGCCCTGTATGCGAAGGCTGTTGAGATCACATGGAAACACCATGACAAGTTCCATGATATCATCGTTAGGCTTGGGGTATTCCACACCATCTGCACACTGCTGGCAATAATAGGAAAGCGTTTCCAAGATGCTGGACTCAAAGACCTCTGCATTGAGTCTGGCATGATTGCAGAAGGCTCAATTGCTGGTGTTATGGATGGCCGCAAGTACAACAGGGCAGTGCGACTACACAAGCTCCTGTATGAGGCTCTCATGCGACTGACCTTGAATGGTTTCCTGTCCTGGTTGGAAGAAACTCACAGGAATGACATGGTTCACCTGAATGAGACACTGAAGACCATTGACAGCCTTGGGAAAGAAGTCTCACAACATGCTTTGAAGGAGGTCCTCGAGAACAGCTCTTGTACACGCATCATGGATCTATTTGAAGTCTACCGTGAGTTCCTTAGAGGTGGAAACGGCAGCCTCTCGAACTTCTGGATGTCCTATTTGGACATGGTTGAAATCTTGTTGGGGCTCATCCGAGCATCCAGAGAGGGAGACTGGATGCTACACTTGGCTAGCATTCGAGCAATGATCCCATGGTGCTTTGCTTATGACAGGATGAATTATGCACGCTACCTCCCCTACTACTATGCCCAGATGTCTGAGCTGCCCATCACACACCCAGATGTGTACACAGAATTCATGGAAGGAGGCTTCTCAGTCCAACTGGGCTCCACCAATCCCTTTGGCCGAATCCCTGTTGACCAAGCTATAGAAGAAACGGTGAACAAAGACACCCAAACAGCTGGAGGGACAAAGGGATTCAGCTTGAAGCCAGGAGCTGTGACCAAATATTATCTCACAGCTGAGTATAGAAGCATGTACCTCAGACAGCTGAGGACCTGACAGGTCAAGGCAGGTGCAAATGGTCTCATCCAGATCTACAGAGTCCAAGGATCAAGAGAGATGAAGCAGATGTCCAGTCTCTCATGGACCTTATGGAGAATAACTGGCTCAATCCTATGTCCCCTGATGAGATTGGTTTGGTTAGCCTCTCCACTGGCAACATGGCTCCACCTGATGTGACCATAGATTTCTTGAGAGCTCTTGAGAAAGGAGAAGAGGCCTACCAAGCATTCCAGCAAACAAGGTTAGATGCAGACCCACCACCTGTGAAATTCCACGACAAGATGACCAAGCAAAGTCTGAAAACATTCTCCAATGTCAGCACAAAACAAGCTCATGGAAAGAAAGCACAGGATGTGGTTCTGAAGGCAGATAGAAACCTTTTCAGTCACATGATCCTGGTGGCTGAAAGCAGGAAGGTGAATCTGAAGGATGCCCTTGCCTACCCATTGGGCCCACTACCATGGGCACTGGCAAATGCTGATGGGTCCTTACGAAAAACAAACAAGGCTGCACTTGCCAGAGAGCTTGAAAAGAATGTATCTCCTGCAGAAGACATCCCAATCCCATCTACTTCCATCATTGATGGGATGAGCCTGGTCCAAAAAATAAATGGCAACAACAAAACCTTTGCACAGGTGGCAGAGTCAGCCTTGACCCAGGTCCTCCATGAGGGAGCACAGAGTGGGAGGATTGATGTTGTTTTTGATGTCTATCACCAGACTTCGATCAAAGATGCTGAACGACTGAACCGGGGTGGAGACATCACTCTCCAGTACAAGAATCTTGCAGGGGGACACCACGTCCAGCAGTGGAGAAAATTTCTGTGCAGTTCCTCCAACAAGACCAGTCTCATCAAGTTTCTGGTGGAAGAGTGGAAACTCCCACGATACAGAGCTATGCTGCATGGCAAGGTGTTGTACATGACCTGTGAGGAAACCTGCTACAAGTTGACAGAAGATGGGTGTGAGGAAGCAGCAGAACTGCACTCCACACATGAAGAAGCTGACACCCGTCTGCTCCTGCATGCATTGCATGCAGCAAATGCGGGCTCAAAGTCAGTTATCATCACAGCTGAGGACACTGATGTCATGGTGCTTTGTCTTGGCTTCCAGAAGGACATCACCTGTCCCATCTACCAGAAGTGTGGGACTCAGAACCGCACACGGTTTGTCGACATCACCAAACTGGCAAGTTCACTTGGAGACAGCATCTGTGACAGCCTAATTGGCTTACATGCCTTCACAGGCTGCGACACTGTCAGTGCATTCGCTGGTCGAGGGAAGCTGAATGCCCTGAAGATAGTGAGAAAGCACATTTCCTGCCAAGAGACTTTTAGTCAACTGGGACAGACATGGAATGTGAGTGATGAGCTGTTCCAGAAAATTGAGCAGTTCACCTGTCGGATGTATGTTGCTAATAGCAGCACTGCTGAGGTGAACAAACTGCGTTACCAGCTCTTCTGCACCAAAAGGGGAGAGGTTGAGTCCAGCCAGCTGCCACCATGTAGAGACTGTCTCTTTATGCATGTTCAACGAGCCAACTATCAGGCAGCAATATGGAAGTGCTGTCTGCAGGCTATCCCTGTGGTGCCAAGCCCTACTGAGTATGGATGGACAGACGATGAAGGCAAGCTGGCCATTTACCGGATGCGCTCCCCACCTGCACCAGATGTGGTCTTGGAAATGCTAACATGCAAGTGTGTGCATTCATGCAAAATGCCAAGCTGCATGTGCCTGTTAAATGGACTTCCATGTACAGACATGTGCAGGTTACAGACCTGCAGTAACCAAAAACAGCAGGATGGTCCAGAACTGGACTTTGAACTTGGGGAGTCAGATGATGAGAGAAACGAGCAGTTAGATGAATGACAGTGTGATGATTCTGATGGTATTACTGTGGTAGTAGTCTATTGATGCACAGGATGTTGATTCTGGACTTGGTTACCCAGAGCTTGATAACAATAATGTAACCATATTCACATATACCCATTACCCTACCCATTACCATTACATATACCCACTAATGATATGGGATTACATGTATCATTGACTAAGTATATGTAAATGTCAATGTTGTTTAAAATATTAAAATAGTTCATTACCTCACTATGGTATTCCTTTTTATCATGTATTTTGATTGTGTATTTAAACAAATGTATAGAGACCAGTTTGTGACCTAACTGGCTTTGGTCTAGTTCTCATTTAAGGCTCACAATCACCTCACACAATGAAATAGTATGGGTATATTATACATTTCCTGCATCTTTACAGTCCTGTGAGTATTCCAGTTTTTGTGTTTTGTGTCCCTGATATTCCTAGATGCCACAGGGCTAAAAGAAAGTATATAGTTTAGGCGAACATTGCAGAAAGATGTGTGTTATTGACGGGTTGAAGAGCTCAAGTGACCTCTATATTTGTGAGAAATATCCACAACAGGGCTTGAATGAAAGCTAAGAAGGTCCCCTTTAAAATGATACCAAAGACAATATTATAGAACATTGAAAAATGTCCTGACCATGAGGCTAAACCAGGATATGCACCAGCGTCTAAAATGCAATTTAGTTTAGCGGGTGGTTAACTTCATGAGCTGATAACTGTGATACAGCTGCCACTCAGGAATGGTTATCATACCAAAATATCATCTACAGACATGGATCCTTCCAAAAATTATAAGTAAGTTTTGCCACCTTGAGTGTACCGAAATATCGTCTGGCCCATGGACTAATTGCACATTCACTAGGATTTACCAAACAAAGCTAACGGTTGGTCTGTGTATGTTCTCCATGTAACGTCACATGAACGCAAATTCGGCCCTTTCAGTTTGGATTTGCACAGGCTCTCTGAGATAACTGACATGGCTGCCCCGGTATCTACCTCCATGTACATCCTAACACCACTGCATTTTACCATCACCTTGTAAGGTTTCCCATACTCACACTCAGTCTTTACTGAATACAGTCTCATATCAGTTCGCTGTACAGAATCAGTCCCTGAATCCGCTTCGCGAGTTGTGTCTGCCTGGTCCACAACGTTCACCTCCGGGCCGCCTCTGGTCCAAGGCGGGCGGGCAGACGAATGTCCAGCAGACCGCCTCCGTTGGTCCCTACCGGCGTCGGTGCGCTTGTTCCGACAGGCTCGCTCCAGATGTCCGTTCTTTCCACATCCGCGACACTGGAAGTCTTTGAAGCGGCAGCTCCCCGGTCAGTGTCCTTTCCCGAGGCACCTGTAGCAGTGCTGGTGGCTGTCGCTGACCTCCCTCTGGTTCCGCGCAGTCCTGGGCTCTCGGTGTCTCTGTATTCCGACATGATCCGCTCGCATATGCACAGATGACTGTCCCTTCTGCCTGCTTTCTAATCCAGAATTCGTGCATTCGAAATTGTTCGTTAATTCCACCATCTTTTGCCATCTTAATACCTCGCCAATGGCTGCATTCAGTAACTTTCGACGCAGCTCTTTGTTAGATGTCCCACACACGAACTGATCTCGGAGCTGCTCCTCCAGGCTCGCGCCAAAATTGCATGTAGAAGCTAATCCTTTCAAGCTAGCAATATAATCAACTAAAGTCTTTCCAGACTGTTGTCGACGGCTTCTAAAAGCAAATCTTTCCGCCTATAAGTTCTTCTTTGGCGTATAAAAATCCCGCAACGTCTGTAGCAAGGTTGCAAAAGCAACTTCACAGAACTTTTCCGGTGATATCAAGTCCTTTAGCAAGGCAAAATTCTTCGGTCCAACCATGGACAAAAATACGGCTCTTCTCCTATCTTGCTCAATTTTGTTAGCAGACAAGAATTGCATAAGCCTTTCTTCATAACTGTCGAAGATTTCTGCCGTTTGATCGAACTGCAGTACTATATTTGTACTATACAGTGCCATCGCGTACGTTAGCTGCTAAGCTGCTAGCATCATTCAAAAATTACCGGTTAAGACGGGAGCAAGCCGTTGCACATAAAAATAAAGAGGAAAATCCCATCCTCGTCGCCAAAACTTGTCATGTATCTACAAGATAACTGAATTATACAACGATCAAGTTGTATCTTCCTCTTTTATTTGCTAGACCGTAGTAACTTTACAAAACGGCTGCGTTAAGCAGGCACGAAAACACTGAGTGACCCTCGTGCTCTGTCTTCTTCCAAGGGCGTGCACCAGAGTGGCGCGCGTACATTTATACAACATACACAACCAATAGACATAGAGGGTCAGAGATCAAACATAAAATACATATAACTGCAAATAAAATCATTTGCTTTCGTGTGTATCTCCATACACTACACTGCCTTTCGCTAGCATCCTCTAGGAAGCATAGTCGGCTCTCGACTTGAGAAATGCAGTTGGTAAATTCAGCCAATTTGGTGTCTGTAGCTCTTGTTGTTACCCATATAGCCTCTAGCTTCTTGTCGTGGGCGTCAGACTTTTCAAAGATTAATGCAGTGAGTTTAGCAAACTCTTTGGCCACTTCACCGGGGATGGAGCTAGCAACGGGTGCATCAGCGTTTGATGTGTTGCAAGGCGGCGATGCCCTCTGGTTAGCTTGGGTAGCGTTAGCCGCTTTGTTACCCTTCACCCCACCGGGGCCAGTTCTTGAGGGATTCCTAGAATTTCTCGTAGCGTTTGGCATCGTTGCACTATATTGCCAACTTTTTGCCCAATAAGTCAAAGAAAATTGACTCTTTGTCAGTTTTCGAAGCTAATTATTTGCAGGGCGGGACACAGCTCCCCCTCACGCAGCCATTCTCGTTAACCACGTCACGTGACTCTAATGCTCACTTTTGAGATTAATGGTGCACATATCTGACATGGTGATTTTGAATGACCTGGCCAAGGGGCAGCATGTATATAGAAAAGAGATGGGGTCAAGAACTGAGCCTTGAGGAACACCACAGCTCATTTGAGCCACCGGGGAGGTAGAGTTACCATAACAACAGAAAAATTCTGATGGTGAGGTAAGAGTGTAACAAGCTAAGAACCAAGCCCTTGATGTCAACCCAAGTCTCTAAGCGATGTAAGAGCATGTTGTGATCGACGATGTCAAAGGCAGCACTAAGTCTAAAAGGACTTAAATTTAGCAGTCATTTCTGTCTACAGTCAGCAAGGTCATTAGTGACCTTAATTACAGCTGTCTCGATACTATGAAGTGCTCCAAAACCAGACTGGGAACTTTTAATTACTGTACTGGTGTTCATAAACGAACTCAACTGAGAAGAAATTACTTTCTCCGGAACCTTAGATAGAAAAGACAATTTGGAGACTGGTCTGTAGTTATTTAGGGACAAGGGGATCTAAATTAGGTTTCTTCAGCAATGGCATGCTTAAAACTGTCTGGAAAAGAACAAGAGGCCAAATAATTTATTACAAATTTGCAGATTAACGGGGCGGATAGTTGAAAATACCTCATTGAGTATCTTAGTGGGAATGATGTCTAAGATGCAGGAGGAGGAGTTCATATTGGAGACTGTACTCTACAATACTAAAATTGTAATCGGTTGAAACTAGGTAAAAGAGGCAGAATTAACATGGGGAATGGAACGAATGCAAGAGCCTGGCTGGATTTGGGTCCTGATATTCTCCATCCTATTTACAAAACAAGTGAGAAATTTTCGGACAACTCAATATCAGGTTCAAAAGGAGAAGTGGGGGGGACCATTAATAACAGAATCAATTACCATGAAGAGAACTTAAGGATTGTGGTGATTAACATGATTACCTTTTTGACATGTCGTAAAGAAGTTTTATTTTGGGGTTCTGAGTCACTTTCTAAGCTGTGATGCCATCAAACAACTTAACTGCATGCAGACAGAGGAGGTGAACTCAGACACACACACACACAAAACACAAAAACACACACAAAAACACACACACACACACACACACACACACACACACACACACACACACACACACACCAGAGGGTCACATCGCTGCTGGGTAAAAATAGCATATTGGGTCACACACACACACACACACACACACACCGGGGGGGGGGGTCACATCTCTGCTGGGTAAAAATAGCATATTGGGTCACACACACACACACACACACACACGCACGCGCACACACGCACGCACACACACACACACACGGCTGTGTGCATTTATTCTCAGTAAACAAGTCGGTGAAAAAGGACAGAACCAGCGAGGCCGTCTGAACATCAACACATCAACACAGGTATGGACAAATATTCTTTATCATGACGTCTTCTCACGTGACCTGGACCTCTGACAGATCACAGAGGAACTCTTTCACGTTTCATTATGTCATGGCCATTTTTTTAGCCTTTATTTGATCGTGAAGTGCAGACAGACAGGAAATGTCGCAGAGAAGAGTGGTAACGGTGTGCTGCCTGATACAACCTGAGTCAAACTGAAAGCCATGTGAATCAGAAGGCCCAGACAGATCTGGGTCAGACACCATGATGGGCCAAACTCTGTGACAAGCCTTCTGGCGGTCCACAACTTTGTATTTGACAGTAAAGGTCTAAATACTGGGACACTGAGCTAATGTTTATGACACCAGCTTATTCCTGTTTTAGTGGTTTAACGTGGTTTGAATAATGAGGATTAAGAGAGACCATACTGAAAGGCAGGCAGATAGTCACTTTCCTTAAATTTCTTTATTGACATCATTAAAAACACGTCGACAGTTTGACTCAAACTCAACTTCACTGTGCCCAAAGGTAGTATACGTGGCAAAATGTCAAAGTATTCAGAATTCTAAAGAGAGGAGAATATGAATTAAAGTTAGACTCAGTGAACATAAATTAGAAACTGAAAGTGGAAGACACCAAAAATCTTTAGCATGCAATAAGAAGTAAGACTGTGTCAACACTGGTTGCCCGGGTAGTGTGGCGGTCTATTCTGTTGCCTACCAACACGGGGATCGCCAGTTCAAATCCCCATGTTACCTCCGGCGTTTTCTGGCGTCCCTACAGACAGTGTTTGCGGGTGGAAAGCCGGATGTGGATGTGTCCTGGTCGCTGCAGTAGCGCCTCCTCTGGTCGGTCAGAGAAGAAGCTGTTTATATCTGTTTGTTTTGGGGTACAATGCTCTGTAGCGCCTGCCGGGGGGGGGGGGGGGGGTTGGAGCAGGTTGTGACCAGGCATAGCCGCGGGAAGTAGGGGTGCTGAGAGTGCTACAGCACCCCCTGGCGTGGAGCCCAAGAAAAATGGGGGGGTATTAAAAATAAATAAATAAAAACGTTTTAATAAAATAAATAAATAAAATTGATTTTATTCATTCATCTATTCATTAAAATTAATTGGAAATATTGTCTTGACTGTAAAAAGTAAGTGGCTAAGCCACAATGACAACAAACAACAATTGTCTCATGAATGATGGCACCCGTCAATGACTGTCAGGTCAATTGTCTGAACACCAGTCCATATGGCGCAAAAACGCATTTCTGAGTGTTTTGGGAAGCCCAAAAAAGACAAAAAGAGATTTAGCCTCGAGTTGGCGGATCAAGCGGAGGAGGAGAAAGCAGACCTGGAGCCTAAGCCGAGTAGGCCTACCAGCAGCAACTGCAGCACCTCCAAAGCGACCGCCACGCCTGCCCCGGGCCTAGGAGCCGCGCTAGTTCAAGCTAACATCGCGGCAGTACCAGGACAAAATACAAGCATTAACGTGGTTTCAGTCGAGGCAATCACTCCACACTAACCAACCAGCTTCAGATTTCCTGGAAGGCAGTTTGGAAAAGAGACGTTTTCTCGTTCATTCAATGCAAACTGGTTCAACAAATGGATGTGCTGCATTATATTGAGGAAGGTGATCGCGTTGTCTGTTTTAGCTGTGTGAAAGCAGTGGAGAAACGTTTCAACAATGAACATAGTGTAAGGTTTGACAGCAGTTTTGTCAAGCAGTTTTGTCAAGGGAGGCTTCACAAACTGGCGGAAAGCCATAGAAAAATTCAACGAGCATGAAAAGTCAACTTCATAGTGATACCATTCAAAAAATCGCTGCTCTACAAAACACCCCAATTACTGCCCTTTTATCTCAAGACACAGTGTTCTTCCTGGGAAAGAAGGGGGTGGCTTTTCGGGGTGACAGCACCCGTGATGGCATTTTGTGTGAACTGATGCTTGAACTACTACAGCCTCCCAGGAGAGAGACAGTGGATTGAGAGGAGTTATAACTGGCTCGCGGACACAATCCAGAATGAAGTCATTCAACGTGGGATTGTATCCCGTGCCAAAAAATAGCCCGTACTGCCCCATTATTACTTGAAATGTTTAATCAGTCTCACCACCAGGGCTCGCTGCCGCCTACCCTTACGCAGGCCTCTATTTTTCTGATTTTTAAGAAAGGCAAGGATCAATTGAACTGTGGTGTCATATCGTCCAATCTCGCTTTATCTGTCTTTGTCTTTGCTTGGCGATTAGAACTTGTTATGCCTTCAATCATTTCAGAAGATCAGACGGGATTCATAAAGGGGAGGCACTCTTTCACGAATGTACGAAGACTTCTCAGCATCATTCACACTCCACCCTCCACTGAACCAGAGATGATCATATCTCTTGATGCTGAGAAAGCCTTTGACAGGGTTGAGTGGGCCTATTTGTTTTCTATGCCACAACAATTCGGCTTTAGTGAAGGCCTTGTTTCATGGATTCAATTACTTTACTCTTCCCCTCACACATTGGTGTGTACAAACACCCACCGCTCCGAATCCTTCCCCCTCTTCCGTGGGATGCGCCAGGGATGTCACTGCTCTTGTTAGCAATTGCTATCGAGCCACTGTCAATTGCTCTGAAGACAGAGAGCAGGCTTAAGGGAATCCGGAGGTGGAGTACAGAACATAGAGTCTCGCTATATGCCGATGACCTGCTTTTATATGTGCTTGACCCCTTGTCCAGTATCCCTCATGTGCTTTCTGTCTTGGAATCTTTTGGTGTGCTCTCGGGTTATAAACTAATATCCAAAAAACCAATTGGCTGCAGATTTACCAATGTCGTCAATACCCTTCAAACTTTCTAACTCAGGATTTAAATATTTGGGCATCGTTATTACTAGATCCATTCGTTCACTACGGGAACAAAATCTTACAGCACTAATGGCAACAGTCAAATCTGACCTACAGAGGTGGAGTCATCTACCGCTTTCTTTAGTGGGAAGGTTACAGATTATCAAAATGAACATTTTACCTAGGTACTTATCTGTTTTCCATTGTCTCCCTATCTTTTTGCCTAGATCGTTGTTCAACTTTCTTGATGGCATTATGTCCTCGTTTATCTGGGCTGGTAAGCATGCAAGAATTGGTAGAACCTTGCTACAGAGAGACAGTTTGTTAGATGGGCTTGGCTTACCCAACTTCTTTGGCTACTACTGGAGCACCAATGCACACAAGGTCATGCTCTCGTTTGTTTCACCTCAGAGTAGCTGGTATCAGACTGAGGCTGACCCGTGCTCCTCATCTTCACCCCAGGCCTTGGCATGCAGCACCCTGCCCCTCTCCCCCTTGCAGTGCACATCTAATCCCATTGTTATTGGGACTCTGAGAATCTGGGTACAGATTAGGTGTCACTTTGGGTGGCTCACTCTCCCCCAGGTGACCCCTATTTGCAATAATCATTTATTTTTGCCAGCTGGAATTGACCCTAAATTTACCTATCTAAAGAGGAAAGGCATCCACCGCTTGAAAAACGTGCATTTAGACAGCCTGTTCACCAGCTTTGATCAATTACGTGCAGCTTTCAATTTAGGCAGCTCTGATTTTTTTTAGATATTTTCAGCGACGGGATTTTGCTAGAACCCACTCCCCCTAGTTCCCCCAAATCCCGCCCCCCAATGGTGTAGATTTTATACTTAGAGCCAGATCCTTACCCAAGGGCCAGGTCTCCTACTTGTATGGCCTTTTATCCCCAGTGGATGAGTCTATCATTAACAAGGTAAGAAACGATTGGGAGAATTAATTGCAGATTACCTTCTCTGATAATTTCTGGGAAGAAGCCCTAAGAGCTGCCAACTCGTCCTCCAGCTGCGCCAGGCTTAGCCTTATACAGTTCAAGGTAATTAATAGACTCCACTATAGCAAAGCTAAACTTTCCAGATTTTACCCAGATAGACTAGATGATAGATGTAATAGATGCACACAAGCCCCCTGTGATCTGACCCACATGTTCTGGTCGTGCCCCAAATTGAGTTGATTCAGGCAATTGCTTTTTGATTTGCTCTCAGAAATTTTAAAAATCGAAATCCCTCCCTCCCCTCATGTAGCTATTTTTGGTAGACTTCCAGATGAGATCACTGCAACAGCCATCCAAACCAACATTATCATGTTTACCTCCTTGATCACCCATAGGAAAATTCTCCTGTTATGGAAGTCCACCCTGCCACCTTCATTTAAATCATGGCTGCTCGATATTCTGCCTCTCCTAAAACTGGAAAAAAATTAAATTTACAATGAGAGGTTCCTCTGATAGATTTTACTCTCACTGGAGACCATTCATCAACTGTGTTGACCAGCTTCCCCCTGGTAGGGTGTCGCAGTAATGGTATGCCTTATGTCTGTCTGCATCGGGCGCAGGTTTCGCTGTCTGTCTGCCACATGGCCCCCCATATAAGATCCCTGTATATGAAGGGGAATACGAAGGCTCTGCGTGTGCAGTAGAGTGCATGTTGTGTCTTCCTGACCTTCAGATCTTCAATAGTCCATCATAACGGCCTGAATGTCAGCAACTACCAACTCTTCTTTTCTAGTGTTTGTTTATATGTCTGTATTATTATGGTTTTTACTTTTTGTTTGCTCGTGTCGCTGTGTATGCGAGTGTTCGATTTGACTTCATGCTTTACGTACTGTTTCAATCCCATGAAGGAGGAGTGTGGGGCGGGAATCATAGTTGGCTTATAGGGGCCCTGGTTTGAGGGAAAGCGGGTTTGAAATTATAAAAAAAAAAGAAAATACCTGTTCTTTTGTGGTTGTGCTGTTGTGCTAAATCCTTGTCCTAATAAAATATTGTAATAAAAAAATAGTCCGTACTATGGACTCACAGCTGATGGTACCGCCGACTCCAGTACAATAGAGCAGTTCTCACTGACGCCGCAGTATGGGGATGAGAAATTGGAGATTCACTCTGAATTAATTGGATTTTACAATGCCGCCGACAGCAGCGGGGAGACCCAGTTCAAGTGCATCAAAGATGTATTTCTCAGGCTGAACATCCCAGTTGAACGTCTCCATGATAATTTTTTGGAGGAGCTTCTAACATGTCAGGACGGTTTTTGGGTGTTCAGGCATGGCTAAAAGAAACATGCCCTGAGTCCCTCTTCGTCCACTGTGCCAACCATTCCTTGACCTAGTTCTTCAGGAGGCTGCGTGTGAGGTGGGTCTCATCGCTGGTTCGATGAGCTTTGTTCAGGGCATAGCTGTGGTAATCCGTGAATCAGCAAAACGTAAGGAGCTCAACGAGTCCATGTTTGGCTGCAATGAGCTAGTTACCATACTGGCCATATGTCCAACAAGATGGTGCATACGAACAGTAGCTATCAAACGTGTGTGTAATGCCTACAGAGAAATCATCAAAACACTGGAGTAGCTTAAGGATGACAGAAGCGTGAGGGGAGAGACCAGAGCTAAGCTTCATTGCTTGCTCAAACAAGCAATGAAGACTAGGACCTACTATGGCCTCCTCTGTTGTGAAGCAATATTCGAGCCGTGCGAGTCGGTGGCCAGGAGTTTGCAGCATACCAAAGCCAGCGCACTGGGTGCGCTTGAGTGTGCCGAACTGCTTGGAAGGCGCATGGAGGCCCTTCGGCATGATACAGTGGTGGATAACATGCTACAACAGACTGTATCCACAGCGGGACTTAAAATGCCAGGTAAGCACAGGTTGACAAAACCCCAGCCTGCTATTGATACACAGGAGCCAGAGGCAGACGCACAAGTTGCACAACACTCATGGAGATGAGAGTTCTATGAAGCTGTGGACTTGGTCACAGCAGAAGTAAAGAGAAGACTTGATCAAGATGGTATGAAAACAGTAGCTCTCAGAGAAAAGGTGCTTATAAGGCAGCCAAGAAAGAACAAATAGTGGATATAGATTCCCTTCACCTTCCCTTGCACTTTGACAAAGCCGAGCTGAGATCCAGCTGAACATGATGGGAGACCTCTGCAGGGATCCTCCCAAGACAGTAAAAGACATCGCAACAACCTTGTCTAAACTCCATCCACAAACAAGGGCTCTTTTCAACGAAGTTGAAAACCTCATCAAACTCTGTCTAAGTCTCCCCATCTCGGCTGCTTCATGGGAGAGGACATTTTTTGCTCTCCACCTTCTGAAGACATGGTTACACACAACTATGGCGCAAAAAGACTGACCCACCTTGCTCTGATGCATGTTCATGGAGATATATTGGACAGTTTGGACATTGATGCCCTCATGAGGGACTTAATCAGTGCCAACCCGGAGAGAAAGGCCACATTTGGAGTTCTGCATGCAGGCCGGCAGTAAGGCAAGACAATTATATATTTCTTGATTGGAGATTGTGGCTGATAGGTCTGTGTGTAAGGGTTGATTTTTATATGCTGTTGCCGAGCAGCCTGCAGTTGTGTTTAGAGATTGCATGTGGCTGATAGGCCCATGTGGTATTATAGTTGGATTTTTAGGCTATATGCTGCCGCCGCACAGCCTGCAGTTGTGTTTTGGAGATTGTGCTTTGGCTATAGGCATACATATTATGTGTGTTTATGTGGGGGGGGGGGGTTTGTTGTTTTTTTTTATGCTGCTGCCGAGCAGTCTGCATTTGTGTGGTGAAGTGCTTTAATATGTCATGCATAAATGAGTGTTGATGTTCAGAATCACGGTCAGTGTATAAGCACTCCGCATAGTGCGTGTGTGAGTGTGTGTGTGTGTGTGAGAGAGAGAGAGAGAGAGAGAGAGAGAGAGAGAGAGAGAGAGAGAGAGAGAGAGAGAGAGAGAGAGAGAGAGTCTATTTGTCCCTCAGCAGCAACTAATCTTGCATTCTATTCATTTATCAATATTTTACTTAAGCGTCTAGGCTATGCAGTCATAATGTCAATCCTGGCAAAACCTGACCCCCCCCCTTTTTTTTTCTCAGCCCCCTCTGCTCAAAATACATTCCCGTGGCTATGGACCAGGGTGTGATGGGTCTGCAGTGATGCCGCCTGCCCAGTTTAACAGTCTGGCAGCTGAGCTCTGAATGAGCTGGAGGCGGGAGATGGACTTTTGACTGAGCCCTGAATACAGGGAGTTAGTTACAATAATCCAGATGTGATGAGATGAATGCATGGATGACCTTCTCAAGGTCCGTTTGAGATAGAGAATGTTTAACTTTTGCAATGTTCCTAGTTTGGAGAAAGCAAGATTGTACAACCTTGGTGATTCGTGTGTCAAACCTGGGCTTGGAGTAAAAAAAGACACCCAAATTGCAGGCAGCGTGTGTAACATTGGAGGACAGGTTCCCTAGACCAGGGGTTTCCAAACTTTTCCATGCCAAGGACCCCTTAATAGCCGTAGCCTCTGGCTGGGCCCCCCTATTGCGACATGACTTAAAAAGAATGAAATTACACTGGCAAATATAAAAAGTCAAACATACAGCTTCTTAATATTTCCTTATTTTTATGAATGCGATATTAATTTAATTTACATTTCAAATAATTTCTCAGTTTGTATTGTATTCAATATTATTTCTTTTATTAACCAAACATTCATTGTCATTTGTGCTTTACAATATTCATCAACAGTTCTTTCTTTTAGTATTTTTTCTTTCTTATTATTCATTTAATTTCCCCAAATTACTATTCAATATTTCTTTCTTTTTTAGTGTAAACATTCAGTGTCATGTCAGTTTTACAATGTTCAACATTTCTTTCTTTCAGTAATTGTCTTTCTTATTATTAATGTTATTTCCCAGACTTGTTATATTCAATATTTCTTTCTACTATATAAACATTCTGTTTTAAAATATTCAACATTATTTCTTTCTGTAATGTTCTTTCTTATTGTTCATTTTGTGTGTGCGTGCATGTGTGTGTGTGTGGGGGGGGGGCTCACTAGTGGGAAGGGTGGGCTTGGTGGCTCCTACACAGTTTATCCATCCTGGGTTTTAGGTCTGTGAGTGCCATACGCATGTCATTGTCCACTTGCAGACGTGCTCTGTGCTTTGTTTTCAGTCCTCTCAATGTGGAGAATCCTGACTCGCAGGGGTATGTGGGGGCAAATGGAAGAAGGGATTTGACAGCCCTCTCAGCCAGGGTAGGACAGTCCATTCTCACATACAGCCAGTACTCATGGAGTGGAAGAGCATCAAATTTCATTTTCAATTCCCCTGAATTTGACATATCCAGACTGGCACCTTCTCCAGGTGCAAAGGGGTCTCTAATCTCGTCTTGGTCGGAATTGTCAAGGTCAGGGAAATAGTCTTTGAAATACCCCTGCATGTGCTCCAGGTGGGATTGAATAAGTGGTGAGGTGGTGCCTGAATCAACACCGGATGACAGCAGCTCTTGGTGAAGATGTGGGAGCATCTCCGTCACTCCCTCCTGGAGTTTGCTCGACCACAATGTGATTTTCTTGGAAAAAGCGCGCACTTTGTCCTGGACATGTGTGATCTGGTTCCGTTTATTTACACGCTGGAAAATGTCCGACAAATATGCAAGTTTCTGAATCCATGATGCATCTGAAAAACAGTCCGCCAGCAGCTGATGGTTTTCAGACGAGAGGAATTCAGCGATTTCCCTTCACAGCTTAAATACGCGACTGAGAACAGCCCCCCCCCCCCCCCCGTGAAAGCCAGTGTACGTTGACGTGGAGCAGCAAACCCTCAAATCTAGCGCCCATCAATCTAGCGCCCATCTCGTTACACAAAAGAGCGAACAGTCGGTGTTTCAGGGGGCGCGCTTTTATGAAATTGACGATGTGTATTAACGTCCTGTAATACCTGATGAAGGTCATCATCGATCCGTTTCGCTACGAGCGCCTGGCGGTGGAGCATGCCGTGCGTGGCCACGGCATTGGGAGCCTTCTGCTTGATGAATGCTGTCACTCCACTCTTCTGGCCGGTCATGGACGCTGCCCCGTCAGTAACACCCCCCCCCCCCCGACTCAACGATACCACTCAAGTCCATTTGATACAATGTTGTCGTGTATCTGCAGGATAACTGAATTATACAACGATCAAGGTGTATCTTGGTCTTCCTCTTTTATTTGCTAGACCGTAGTAACGTTACAAAACGGCTGCGTTAAGCAGGCACGAAAACACATGAGTGACCCATGTGCTCTGTCTTCTTCCAAGGGCGCGCACCAGAGTGGCGCGCGTACATTTATACAACATACACAACCAATAGACATCGAGGGTCAGAGGTCAAACATAAAATACATATTACGGCAAATAAAAACATTTGCTTTCGTGTGTATCTCCATACACTACACTCCTCCCCTGAAATCTGAACCCAGTACATTTGTAATGTCCGTAGACGCCTTGTCTTACTGACATAAGAATAATTCAAGAACGAGCCGACTTCGTAGGTTCTTAACTGTGTAGCTTTTACTAGCGTTCATCCGACATACAACCTTCATAACATGCGCTTCTCACTTCCTGTATACGTCACGCGCACTGCACGTACACCCGTGAGTAGGTCAAGTTAAACACGTGACCTTTCATTCATTACATCTCCCCCTCTAAGATGATTTTCTAACCTGTATATCACCCCCCTTTTCACAAAAAAAATAAAAAATCCCCCACAGTACACAAGTCCATACGCCTCACAAATCCAGCCGGATTGCTGGCTTGCTCACCCTGCCAGAGCGAGTAACATATGGTGTGGAAGTTGGCCTTTCTGCTGCTCGGGACTCATCCATGTTTCCATTCTCCCCTGGAGTGACATGGTCAGGATCCCTGCTGACAAAGGTGAGTGTTTTAGGTGTGGCCAACAGGTGGCGCCTGTTCCTTCTGTAATGTTCACCTTGAGCTGTCTCCACTATGTAGGATCTGGGAGTGGAGCTCTGACTGTGAACAACTGCTGGCATTGTCCATGTTTTCTGTCCATCAGGTTTGGTGAGTACTGCGTCACCCGAGTTCAGTGGGCGCAGTGTCCGCACGCCGTTCCTGCGGTTGTAGTAGAAAGCCTGCCTCGATTTGGCTGCGGCGTCAGCGGTTTTGATCAGTTCCTCTTTAGGCCAGGCCGGTTTCAGGTTATGCTGCAATGTGGGTAAGGTGGTTCTGAGTCTCCTACCCATGAGCAATTCCGCTGGACTGGCTCCTTGGCATTATTTCCTCCATAGTGGGCAGCACGTATTTCTCACGTTTCACCGCTCGATTCAGCCTCCTGAGGTCAGCGCAGCAGCGAACCTCTTTCTTGTTCGGTTTCAGCACCGGCACCATAGCGGCGCACCATTCTGTGGGCTGAGTCACTTTTTCAATAATGCCCTCATTTTCCATGCGCTGCAGTTCTTTCTTAACCAGTGGTACAAGTGGCAGCGGTATCCGTCTGGCTATATGCACCGCGTATGGCTGGGCACCCTCCACCAGAGCTATTTTCACTGGGTCTGTTTTCAGCAGTCCACTTGAACCGAAAACTCCACTGACCTCATTCATCCGCTTCACTAGACCCATCTCCACTGCCTCTGGACGACTCAGCAGACAGCTGCCTCTCCCCTTGATCACATACACTGGAAAGGAGTATTGTTTCTCCTTGTAGTTGGTTGTGGCTTGAAACTGTCCTATGCAGCTGATGTTTCCACCTGGGCTTATGAAGCATGTGTCAGGAGGTCCCAGTTTTATGTTTGGCTTCAGCTTTTTAAATGTCCCTTGGTTGATAACAGTAGCGTCAGCCCCCGTGTCAATTTTAAAGGTTATTGGTACATCACTTATTGTTAAACTAACAGTCCAATCTTCCTGACTGCTCTCTTTGCCAACTTCTCCCAGAAAGTACAGCTGTTTAACCTCTTCAGTGACTTCTCTCACCGCTTTAGAGTGACATACACGCTCCCAATGTCCCTTTTTATGACACTTGTTGCACTTACTGTTCGTTGCAGGACACTTCCGCTCATCGGTGTGCTGCGTCTTGCCGCACCTCCCGCATTCATCTACTTTGTTGGTTGCAGGTCTGCTGCCACCATGACGCTGTCCGCCCTTTTTGTTTTGGCGTCCGTCCCGCCGTCGGACAACATTGACGTTAGCCAGCTGGGCCTCTGGTTGGTTAGCTTGGAGGCTTAGCTGCTTTGTTATTGCCTCCGCCTGGCGCACTTGTTCAATGACTTTCACCAGAGTAAGGTCCGCTGTGAGCTGGAACCTACGGGAGAGCACTTTGTCTTTTATGCCCACTACCAGACGGTCTCTGATATGTTCATCCCTCTTGTCCCCAAACTCACAGTGTTCAGACAGCTCGTACAATGTCCGGATGTACATCTCCGTTGTTTCTCCTGGCTGCTGGCTATGTTGATAGAAGCACGCCCTCTCATGTATGATGTTACGGCGGGGAATAAAGTAGCCGTCGAACTTTTTCAGTACGATATCATAGTCCACTTTATCACCCTCCGCCGCGAAGTCAAACGAGCTGAATATCTTTTCAGCCTCGCTGCCCATTGCATAAATCAGCGAACTCACTTGAATCTCCCCGTCGTCTTTATCCAGCTTTGTCGCGAGCCTGAAGCGCGAAAACCGTTGTTTCCACTCCGGCCATTCAACGGGGCAGTCAAACTTGAATTCACTCGGCGGATAAAACTTAGGCATGACCGCTCGTGTTCAGATACACAGACTATTCTGACACCATGTAATGTCCGTAGACGCCTTGTCTTACTGACATAAGAATAATTCAAGAACGAGCCGACTTCGTAGGTTCTTAACTGTGTAGCTTTTACTAGCGTTCATCCGACATACAACCTTCATAACATGCGCTTCTAACTTCCTGTATACGTCACGCGCACTGCACGTACACCCGTGAGTAGGTCAAGTTAAACACGTGACCTTTCATTCATTACAACATTTACAGTACAAATTTTTTTTTACATCTTTTCAACATGACATTGTTATAACAACAACTGGGTTCTCACAGATGTAACCTATCAGAGGCTTCACATGCCGCTGCGGCCTTTGGACACCCTCTGCAACTGAGGAGGGAGCAGCATCACTGGATCCTTGCTGCACAACCCTCTCAGTGGATTCTGGAACGTCTACAGGCGTTGCTACACATGCATGTGATACATGTGGAACAACCTTCAGATCATCATCAGATTCATCTGACACATTACCGTTCTCAATCTCAGTATTGATCATTTGATTGACATGTCTCTTGTACACCTTTCCATACACTTTCACAAGATATGTGGCAAGACCAAGTGCCTTTACAATGCACCCAGGCACCCATTTAACACCTTCCCCTCCCCTGTGGTTTCGAACCAACACCTTCTGTTTTGGTAGGAAGTGTCTGACTTGTGCCAACTTATCTGCTTGCTTGGACTGTTGACTGTCCTGTCTCTGTTGCATGGACTCTGGAAATTAGGTTTGGTGAGAGACAACCTGGTTTCGAACTGACGTCTGAGAAACAATTCTGCAGGTGTGTTCCCTGTAGTAGACTGCGGTGTACTCCTATAACAGAATAGGAGATTGTGTATGCAGTGCTGCAACGTCATGTTGCCACTCTTTCCCTTTCCAAGAGCTGTTTTCAGGTTCTGCACCAAACGCTCTGCAGCCCCATTACCAGCTGGGTGGTAAGGAGAACTCTTAATGTGTTTCACCCCATTGTTTTTCAGGAATGTTTCAAACTCGGCAGATACAAATTGTGGTCCATTATCCGACACAAGCTCGTCTGGAAGACCCCAAGTGGCAAAGTATCCCCTCAAAACTTCTATGGTCTTTTCGGATGTAGTGCTACTCATCAAAGCTACTTCTGGCCAACATGAATAGCTATCAGTGACCACTAGGAAGTGGAACTTTCCCATCTGAGCATAATCTGTGTATCCTCTGCCAAGGACGGTTAGGCCAACTCCAGTTGTGAACAGGAGCTGTGGCAGGCTGGTGTCTGTTTAACTGACATGTCTGGCAACTATTTACCAGTGACTCTATGTCAGAATCAAGGTTTGGCTACCAAAAGTGACTACGGGCTAATGCCTTCATCTTTACCATTCCCTGGTGATTTTCATGCAATTCACGTAAAATCTGTGGCCTTAACACCTCTGCTATGATTACCAGGAAACCCCACATCACACAGTCAGATTCAACAGTCAGTTCAGTGTTTCTTATGAAGTATGGCCTTAACTAATCTTCATTCAAATGCTTTGGCCAACCATTCAATGTGAAGTGCTTCACTCTCTGTAGTACTGCATCAGTCTTTGTCTGTTTTGCAATCTCTTGTGAGGACACTGGCACTCTATCCAAGAATGAGACCCTGAACACAAAACTATAATCTGAGTCTGCCTCTTGAGTCTGTAGTGGTAAACGCGATAGTGCATCTGCATTTGCATGTTGTAAGGATGGCTTGTAACGTATGTCATACTGGTGTGCTGCTAAAATTAATGACCACCTCAGCAGCGTAGCTGCTGCCAATGTAGGCACTCCAGTCTTGGGCCCTAGTATCTTTAGGAGTGGTTTGTGGTCTGTAAGCAGAGTAAACTTTCGTCCAGACAGATAGTCATTAAACTTGGTCACCCCAAAGATGATATTAAGTGCTTCTTTCTCTATCGGGGAATAGCTGACTTCTGTTTTAGTGAGTGTCCTAGACACGTAGGCTATAGGTTTCTCACTGTTGTCTGGAAACTGATGTGAAATCACGGCACCTATGCCGTAAGGCGAAGCATCACATGCCAAAATTACAGGCAGTTTAGGATCATAATGTGTAAGCACTGACGCAGCTACAAGCTGTGCTTTAGTACGCTCAAACGCCTCTTGACATTTTCTTGTCCAATCCGACTCTTTATCTTTATGTAGGAGCTCAGTCATAGGCTTAAACTCGCTGGACAGGTTTGGTATAAATTTGCCAGTCAATCTTCGTTCCAATCCTCACCTATGGTCATGAGCTTTGGGTAGCGACCGAAAGGGTGATATCGTGGATACAAGCGGCTGAAATGAGTTTCCTCCGTAGGGTGTCTGGGCTCAGCCTTAGAGATAGGGTGAGGAGCTCGGACATCCGGAGGGAGCTTGGAGTAGAGCCGCTGCTCCTTTGCATCGAAAGGAGCCAGTTGAGGTGGTTCGGGCATCTGATTAGTATGCCTCCTGGGCGCCTTCCTTTGGAGGTTTAACGGGCACGGCCAACTGGGAGGAGACCCAGAACTCGCTGGAGGGACTACATGTTCAATCTGGTCTGGGAACGCCTTGGGATCCCCCAGAAGGAGCTGGAGGGCATTGCTGGGGTGAGGGACGTCCGGAGTGCCCTACTTAGCTTGCTGCCACCGCGACCCGACCCCGGAGAAGCGGCTGAAGATGAGATGAGATGAGATGAGATGAGATGAGATGAAATATGATATGATTGTGATGTGATGTGATGTGATGAGATGAGATGTCATGTCATGTCATGTCATGTCATGTCATGTGATGAGATGAGATGAGATGAGATGAGATGAGATGAGATGAGATGAGATGAGATGCGATGCGATGCGATGCGATGCGATGCGATGCGATGCGATGGGATGGGATGAGATGAGATGAGATGAGATGAGATGTCATGTGATGTCATGTGATGAGATGAGATGAGATGAGATGCGATGGGATGAGATGTCATGTGATGTCATGTGATGAGATGAGATGTCATGTGATGTCATGTGATGAGATGAGATGAGATGAGATGAGATGCGATGCGATGCGATGAGATGAGATGATGAAATTGGTCTAAAAATTGCTTAAAATGAGAGGGTCGAGAGTCGGCTTCTTCAGGAGAGGTCAGACTATTGAGTGTTTAAAACTGGAAGGGAATAAACTGATGAAGGAGGTTATCCATGTTGACCAGACTTAGTGTGTGTCCAGCAGAATAATCCCTGACAATATTACTTTAATTAGCGACGTTTTTGACATCTCTAGTTCATTGGGAGTTGAAACTGGTCTTATTTTCATAGCTCAAGAAAAGGCTTTTGACCGGGTTGAACACCAGCACTTGTGGCAAACTACGAAAGCTTCCGGTTTCCGCCCAGGTTTTATAGCTAAGTTCAAAGTTTTATACAGTGATATTGACAGTGTACTTAAAGTTAACGACACACATTGGGTCAGGTGGTGGAGCTGGCTGGGCTCAATCTTGACAATGCTGCTGCACTAGTATCTCACCTGGGAGTGAAATCTACACACATTAGTCAGCTGCTATGGAAGTGCAATGGTGAGCTCACAGAAAAAGAAAATGAACTTTTAACATCATACTGCAGTGGTTTTATCCATCCCAATATTGAAGATCCATTTCCTCTTTTAAAATTATTCCTCATCTGAAAAATTGCACGGTGCCGTTTTTAGATTTGGGGATTTTTTTATTTTATTTTTTTTAAATTCAGGTCTAAATGAACTTAAAGGAGTGAGCTCTGGAGCATGGAATCAAACAGACTGAGTTTCATCATCAAGGCCACATATGATGTCCTGCCCTCTCCCATAAATCTAAATCTCTGGTTTGGAGAGAATCCATCTTGCTCCCTGTGTACAGCCCCAGCAACCCTCAAGCATATCTTGGTTGGCTGCAAGACCAGCCTTACCCAAGGCAGATACACCTGGCGACACAATCAGGTGCTCAGGTGCTTGGCAGCTGAACTCAATTGCAAGAGGGTTTCCATCAATGCCCAACCCTTCAACAACCAGGAAGGGCCCCGGCGGTTTCCAGCTTTCATTCGAGAGGGGGATAAACTGAAGGCCAACCCTTCACTTCCCAACTTAGGCTCACTAAACTCAGCCAGGGATTGGGAAATACGAGTGGACTTAGGCCAGAAGCTCATCTTCCCAACAGAGATCGCAACAACCACCTTGCGACCAGACCTCGTCCTCTGGTCCAATTCTAACCAGCTCGCTTACATCATTGAGCTCACAGTCCCCTGGGAGGATGCAGTCGATGAAGCGTACGAGCGTAAGAAGCTGCGGTACGCCAACCTAGCAGCCGAAGCAGAGGACAGAGGCTGGAAGGTGAGCCCTGTGGAGGTGGGTTTGTAGGGGCTTTGTTGCCAGCTCCACAGCAAAACTCCTGAGGGAACTAGGAGTCAGGGGGCAGGCCCACAGGAGAGTGATCAAAGAGCTAGCCAACACTGCTGAGAGGACTAGCCACTGGATCTGGCTCAAAAGGAGAGACGCCGTCTGGGCTGCCAGGGTGAACAGCTAACCACAGGTAACACACCCAGGACCGATCAGCCTGTGGTGGGCCTGCCTCAGCGGAGGGTGTCTTGTGATAAAAGGCCGAAACACCCTGTGATGCTGAGGTACACAACTGATGATGTGTCCTGGTGGTGGCAATGTCACCTTGGCAGACATCTCCAGTTTGATCTCCACTGAATCTGTTGCAGTGCAAACACTAGGGATTTTAACAACCAGTCCTTTTTTGAATCCTGAAAAAAGAAAAACCGTGTGGTTGGACTGATACACCCTGGAGAACCCAGCTGGGCTTGGGGGAGAATGTGGAGGGTTTTATACAAACCACTGTTAATGAAAAAGCTGGAGGTCTGTAGTAGTGGAGGGTCTTGCATGACATAGTGGCGGTCAGCGCTTTTGTTTCTGTGTTAAACCCTAATGTGAATGACAACTTCCCCTATTCTGCCCAGAGAGAAACAGTTTTCCATTGTTTCTTAGAATGTATGAGGCTTACACCCCTGTTTCTGCTTCTATAAAAATTAGCTATATCATATGGGGGAAGTTTTTACAAACAGAATGTTATTCTTGGTTTTAAAATATAGCCAACAGTTAAAATATAAATGCCGACTCTTGAATTTCATTGCAAGACAGGCAAAAATGGCTGTTTATGTGATCCGGAAAAAAGAATTAAAGAGTGTGTAGAATGTTATGTTGTTGTTTGTCGTTTACCAGGATGGTCAAGGCCAGTATAAGGTAGATTTTAACTATTTCAGGACAATGAAGGATCTGGACAAATTCACACCCATCTGGTGTTGTACAGGGGTGCTGTGATCAACCATAGAGGATGAGCTGGTTTCTGCTGTGGAGCTCGGATCAAAAGGGTCTTGGCTGTTTCCCCTTTCTTGTTTTATGTTTTGAGCTGTTGTTGAATGAACACTTTTGGGCATGTTAGAGATGTACTATGTTAAGTACTGGTAAGTTAACAATTTGATTTAAATACTTTTTTTTTTTAATTCTCTCCATTTCTCTCTCCACCCCTCAGTGTCTGTCTCTCTCAGTTGATCTGTGAATCGGTTCTGTGGTGGAAAATGAAGTCTTTATAGGACATGTTAATGTGAAGGAAATACTTTGTTCATATTGTTAAAAAGACGTCATATTGAAGTCTGTCATGTTAAAGTTTTAAAATTCAAATTCTCTCTCTCTCGCCCCCCCTCCCCCCCCCAAGGGTAGAGATGGGCTTGGAGAGGCAGTTGGACATCTCTTTCTATGACCTCTCTCTGATCCGGGGTATCTGGGAGGTACGGGTGAAGAAACACAGACAGAAACAGAAGAAAGAGAAGGAGAGGGTGGAGAAGAGTGCACTCACAAAGTAAGACCCCCGCCCCTGCAAAAAAAAAAAAATCAGTTCCACCCTTCAACTGTTCATAATAGATTATCCTAAACCTAACAAATTAAAGATTTGGGATAAATGTAGGATAATTATATTGAAAATGTTGCGCAAGGGGACTGGAGCGTGTGCTCCAATTATCGGGGCATCACATTGCTCAGCCTCCCTGGGAAAGTCTACTCTAGGGTGCTGGAATGATATGGAAGTAAAACGGTGTCAGAGGTCCTCAAAGCAAAATGTCATATTGAATTACATGAACTGAATAAAAACATATAGAGTAACAATGCTTGAATTATTTTGCATTGCAATTTGACACAATTCGAAATAAATTCCACAGCATTTATGATGCTCGATGTTTTTTGCATTGCATTTTGACACTTGTTGAAAAAAAAAGCAGCAATAACAGTGCTTGATTTTTTTCTGCGCTACATTCATAGTTGTTGCAACCTATATTTCGATTGAAAACAGAATTCCAGCATTAGAAATTCGAAACATAAATATTCCAAAATACAGCTCTAAAATACTCGGTTGTTACATAAATTCAGGTTGCTAAAATTTGGGTCTTAAAAATCAGGTTGTCAAGAGCTGTGTATCACAGAAAGAGCAATAGATTGCCAATGGAACTGATTGTACCATAGACATGTTGCGCGGACACTGTTTCAAGTTCCCGTGGTGATGGGATTGTGTGGAAGCTACAAATGGAAGTCAAAGACTGAAGAGAAGATGAACCAAGTGGTAAGTTAACTTATACTATTTTTATCAACAGGACAGTAGGATAAATTACTGCAATGTTGAATTACATTTCAGTTATTCAGTTATAGTAGGATAAATTAGTGCAATGTTGAATTACGTTTCAGTTATTTTCTTTTAAGATGTTTAGTTATTTTTCCAGCGTCAGCAAACTAATGTTAGCTTTTCCTCACAGCTAGGTAATGTTAGCTCTTTATTGTAGCGGCCTAGTTTATGACCAATCTGGCTAACACTAAATTATCCACCTGCTTGGAGACTGCGTAGTTTAAGTCGGTTTTTACCTACTATGCTTAAATGAACTAGTCATGACTGATGGAGAATGGCTATAACAATTGCCTAGCTAATTACAGTACTTATGGGGGTATTAAACTCAATTTTGTTTTTCTTTCAGCACTTACTCATGGGCTATGTTTAGAGCGGTTCTGCTCTCATTTGGACCACGCTGTTGGGCATATTCCTGTAGACATGGACTACTTGGAATTTATTTGCTCACAGGAGTTTGTTTTTTTTAGCTCAGTTTCCGAGTTGGTGAACATTCCACTTAAAAGTTTAGCAGGAATTGTAGAACTTCTTACATTGGTTCTGCCAAATATGGCCAGGAGGGAGACTCCCACGGTGATAATTCAGCAAGAACAAGGTGCAATGGGGCATCCACGTCTCGAGGTCTCACCAACTTAACTTTGCTCGTCATAGTATATTGAATGACTACCATATCATACCATAAATGTATAGTAATAGTAAGAGTAACAGCAACAATACATTAAAATACATCCTACTGTCCTGTTGATAAGTTAACTTGCTGCTTGGTTCATCTTCTCTTCAGTCTTTGGCTTCCACTTGTAGCTTCCACACAATCCCATCACCACGGGAACTTGAAACAGTGTCCGTGCAGCATGTCTATGGTACTATCAGTTCCATCGGCAATCTATTGCTCTTTCTGTGATATGTGGATTAGACAACCTGATTTTTAAGATCCGAATTTTAGCAACCTGAATTTCTGCAACAACCGAATATTTTAGAACTGAATTTTTGGAAGGCGAATATTTATGTTTCGAATTTCTAATGCTTGAATTCTGTTTTCAATCGAAATATAGGTTGCAACAACTATGAATGTAGCGTAGAAAAAAATCAAGCATTGTTATTGCTGCTTTTTTTTCAAAAGTGTCAAAATGCAGTGCAAAAAAATCAGGCATTATAAATGCTGTGGGATTTATTTCGAATTGTGTCAAATTGCAATTCAAAATAATTCAAGCATTGTTACTCTATATGTTTTTATTCAGTTCATGCAATTCAATATGCCATTTTGCTTTGAGGACCTCTGGCACCGTTTTACTTCCATAGAACGAAGGCTCCGACTGATTGCCGAACCTTGAATCCAGGAGGAACAATGCGGGTTCCGTCTTGGCCGTGGGACAACGGACCAACTCTTTACCCTTGCGGAAGTGCTGAAGGGGGCATGGGAGTTTGACCCGCCAGTCTACATGTGTTTTGTGGATTTGGAGAAGGCTTACGACCATGTGCCCCGGGCTACTCTGTGGGGGGGTACAACGGGAGTATGGGGTTCCGGGGCAGTTGCTACAAGCCATCCGGTCCTTGTATAACCAAAGTGAGAGCTGTGTCCGCATTCTCGACACAAAGTGAAACACGTTGTCGGTGGGTGTCGGACTCCGCCAAGGTTGTCCCTTGTGTCCGATTCCGTTTGTGATATTCATGGACAGAATCTCAAGGCGCAGCCAAGGTGAAGAGTGTGTCCTTTTTGGGAACCTCAGAATGGAATCTCTGCTCTTTGCAGATGATGTGGTTTTGTTAGCTTCGTCAAAATGCGCGCACTGGGGCACTTTGCAGGTTTTATTCCATGTACAGCCAGTGTTAGTAATATGTCCAGCAGATAGGCTGGATGTTAATCATTCTCTCTGAGGTCTGTGTGTGTGGTTTTATGGATGTGAGTACATGCACAGCCGAGAAGACAGAAAACAGATGCATGTCACTATTTGACCCCTAGAAAGGTCAAATTTTGTACAAACAGTTGTTAAATATTTCATTGCATGTGACACAAGATCATTCTAATGTTAAAGCTCATTCATAATGATGATATCTAATAACACACACACACACACACACACACACACACACACACACACACACACACACACACACACACACACACACACACACACACACACCACTTTAATGATAAAGGATAAACACATACACACAAATAGGCCTTGCCATAGGAATAACCAGCAGTTGTAGTACTCTCTCTGTGTGTGTGTGAGTGTGTGTGTGTGGGTGTGTGTGTGTGTGTGTGTGTGTGTGTGTGTGTGTGTGTAGGATTAACCAGCAGTGGCAGTATCGTATCCACTGTAAATCTCTGAAAAGTAGTGAGAAAGAGCTGCTTCATCATTACCTGGAGAGATCTGCACTCACTCAACATACCGGTATAAACCATCTGTCTGTCCGTCCACCTGTCTGTCTGTCTGTCTGTCTGTCTGTCTGTCTGTCTGTCTGTCTGTCTTTCTGTGTGTGTGTGTGTGTTTGTCTGTCTGTCTCTCTATATGTCTGTCCGTCTGTCCGTTTGTCTCACTGTCCGTCTGTCTGTCTGTCTGTCTGTCTGTCTGTCTATGTGTCTGTCTGTCTGTCTGTCTGTCGGTCCATCCGTCCGTTTTTCTCTCTTTCTGTCTGTCTGTGTGTTACCCATGGTTCAAAGATGGGACGTAGCAGAGATGAAGAGTAGGTGTAAAGCAGATATGGACGAAATGATAGTTGTCCCGTTTTCTGTGTGGTATTGGTAACATCATTATTAGACTGTAGTGTGTTAATAATAGTGTTGATAATAATAGTGTTGCTAATAGTGTTAATAATAGTTTTAATAATAGTATTAATAGTGTTAATAATAATGTTAATAATAGTGTTAATAATAATAATGTTGCTAATAATGTTAATAATAGCTTTAATAATATTGTTGAAAATAGTGTTAATAGTGTTAATAATAATGTTAATAATAGTGTTTATAATAATAGTGTTAAAAATAGTTTTAAGAATAGTGTTGATAATAGTTTTAATAGTGTTAATAATAATGTTAATAATAGTGTTAATAATAATAATGTTGCTAATAATGTTAATAATAGCTTTAATAATATTGTTGATAATAGTGTTAATAGTGTTAATAATAATGTTACTAATAGTTTTAATAATAATAGTGTTGCTAATTGTGTTAATAATAGCGTTGCTAATAGTGTTAATAATAGTGTTAATAATAATAGTGTTGCTAATAGTGTTAATATAGTGTTGCTAATAGTGTTAATAGTGTTAATAATACTGTTAATAACAGTGTTAATAATATGTACAACAGGAATCGCAAATATCACAATTGAAGCTGGAATGACATTAATAAAATGTTCTTTAACGCTTCAACCTGTGTGCTGGTGTGCAGGGAAGTGTTACAGTGTGTGCTGGTGCGAAGGGAAGTGTACAGTGTATGCTGGTGTGAAGGGAAGTGTACAGGGTGTGCTGGTGGGAAGGGAAGTGCACAGCGTATGCTGGTGTGAAGGGAAGTGTTACAGTGTGTGCTGGTGTGAAGGGAAGTGTACAGGGTGTGCTGGTGTGAAGGGAAGTGTACAGGGTGTGCTGGTGTGAAGGGAAGTGTACTGGGTGTGCTGGTGTGAAAGGAAGTGGACAGTGTGTGCTGGTGTGAAGGGAAGTGTACAGTGTGTGCTGGTGTGAAGGGAAGTGTACAGGGTGTGCTGTTGTGAAGGGAAGTGTACAGTGTGTGCTGGTGTGAAGGGAAGTGTACAGGGTGTGCTGGTGTGAAAGGAAGTGCACAGTGTGTGCTGGTGTGAAGGGAAGTGTACAGGGTGTGCTGGTGTGAAGGGAAGTGTACAGCGCATGCTGGTGTGAAGGGAAGTGTACAGCGTATGCTGGTGTGAAGGGAAGTGTTACAGTGTGTGCTGGTGTGAAGGGAAGTGTACAGTGTGTGCTGGTGTGAAGGGAAGTGTACAGGGTGTGGTGGTGTGAAGGGAAGTGTACAGGGTGTGCTGGTGTGAAAGGAAGTGCACAGTGTGTGCTGGTGTGAAAGGAAGTGTACAGGGTGTGCTGGTGTGAAAGGAAGTGTACAGGGTGTGCTGGTGTGAAAGGAAGTGCACAGTGTGTGCTGGTGTGAAAGGAAGTGTACAGGGTGTGCTGGTGTGAAAGGAAGTGCACAGTGTGTGCTGATGTGAAGGGAAGTGTACAGGGTGTGCTGGTGTGAAGGGAAGTGTACAGCGTATGCTGGTGTGAAGGGAAGTGTACAGCGTATGCTGATGTGAAGGGAAGTGTTACAGTGTGTGCTGGTGTGAAGGGAAGTGTACAGTGTGTGCTGGTGTGAAGGGAAGTGTACAGGGTGTGGTGGTGTGAAAGGAAGTGCACAGTGTGTGCTGGTGTGAAAGGAAGTGTACAGGGTGTGCTGGTGTGAAGGGAAGTGTACAGCGCATGCTGGTGTGAAGGGAAGTGTACAGCGTATACTGGTGTGAAGGGAAGTGTTACAGTGTGTGCTGGTGTGAAGGGAAGTGTACAGTGTGTGCTGGTGTGAAGGGAAGTGTACAGGGTGTGGTGGTGTGAAGGGAAGTGTACAGGGTGTGCTGGTGTGAAAGGAAGTGCACAGTGTGTGCTGGTGTGAAAGGAAGTGTACAGGGTGTGCTGGTGTGAAAGGAAGTGTACAGGGTGTGCTGGTGTGAAAGGAAGTGCACAGTGTGTGCTGGTGTGAAAGGAAGTGTACAGGGTGTGCTGGTGTGAAAGGAAGTGCACAGTGTGTGCTGATGTGAAGGGAAGTGTACAGGGTGTGCTGGTGTGAAGGGAAGTGTACAGCGTATGCTGGTGTGAAGGGAAGTGTACAGCGTATGCTGATGTGAAGGGAAGTGTTACAGTGTGTGCTGGTGTGAAGGGAAGTGTACAGTGTGTGCTGGTGTGAAGGGAAGTGTACAGGGTGTGGTGGTGTGAAAGGAAGTGCACAGTGTGTGCTGGTGTGAAAGGAAGTGTACAGGGTGTGCTGGTGTGAAAGGAAGTGTACTGGGTGTGCTGGTGTGAAGGGAAGTGTACAGCGTATGCTGATGTGAAGGGAAGTGTTACAGTGTGTGCTGGTGTGAAGGGAAGTGTACAGTGTGTGCTGGTGTGAAGGGAAGTGTACAGGGTGTGGTGGTGTGAAAGGAAGTGCACAGTGTGTGCTGGTGTGAAAGGAAGTGTACAGGGTGTGCTGGTGTGAAAGGAAGTGTACTGGGTGTGCTGGTGTGAAGGGAAGTGTACAGGGTGTGCTGGTGTGAAGGGAAGTGTACTGGGTGTGCTGGTGTGAAAGGAAGTGTACTGGGTGTGCTGGTGTGAAGGGAAGTGTACTGGGTGTGCTGGTGTGAAAGGAAGTGTACTGGGTGTGCTGGTGTGAAGGGAAGTGTACAGGGTGTGCTGGTGTGAAGGGAAGTGTACTGGGTGTGCTGGTGTGAAAGGAAGTGTAAAGGGTGTGCTGGTGTGAAGGGAAGTGTACAGGGTGTGCTGGTGTGAAGGGAAGTGTACAGGGTGTGCTGGTGTGAAGGGAAGTGGACAGGGTGTGCTGGTGTGAAGGGAAGTGGACAGTGTTCAGTGTTTAGGTTTAATCACACTGTTAAATGAATAAATAAATAAGAAAGAGGATTTTATTCAGTGTGTAGAATAAAGACTGGACAGTTTGACTGTTTCATGTGTGACACCACTGCTGCTGAGAAGATGCACGCCATCCTGTTCCCACTGCCTAATCACATGTATGTCTCTCTCTCTCTGCCTCCCTGTCTGTGTCTCTCTCTCTGTCTCTCTCTCTCTTTCTGTCTGTCTCTCTCTCTGTGTATGTCTGTCTCTCTCTCTGTGTGTCTGTCTGTGTGTCTGTCTGTCTGTCTGTCTGTCTGTCTCTGTATGTCTTTCTGTCTGTCTGTCTTTTTGTCTGTCTGTCTGTCTGTCTGTCTGTCTGTCTGTCTGTCTGTCTGTTTGTCTTTCTGTCTGTCTGTCTCTGCCTGTCTGTCTGTCTGTCTGTCTCTGTCTACCTGCCTATCCGTCTGTCTGTCTTGTCTGTCTGTCTGTCTGTCTGTCTGTCTGTCTGTCTGTCTGTCTGTCTGTCTGTCTGTCTGTTTGTCTGTCTCTCTTCTATCTGTCTGTCCGTCTGTCTGTCTGTCTGTCTGTACGTCTCTCTCTCGCTCTGTGTCCGTCTCCCTGCCTATCTCTCAGACCCAGAGTGTCAGGATGAGCAGAGCACGCTGGTGTTCAGACTGGATGGGGACCAGTGGGCGGTAGGTTGGCAAACCAGTCAGTAACTGGTGAAGTGTGACCTGCTGGTTGTCAGGAATTTGTAGACGTACACGAGTGTACATGTGTGAATATGAATTCCAGTCGAGAGCTCTGCACAAGTTTTACTTTTGTGGTTATCGAGATTTTAGAGAGCAACTCTTAAAATACGCAAGCTGGCATTTATTTCAAGTTTCAGATGTGTGATGCATTTGTAGGCACCGTGTGTAATGTTTTAGCTTTTCTGAAGTATAATGTGACTGGTAAATACAACATAAGTGGTAAATATATGATTTTTTTATGATATGAGTAGTGAATATCATAATCGTTACGTGTTACGTGTGTGTGTGTGTGTGTGTGGTTCAGGAGCTGCCAGCAGAACTGCAATGGATGACTTACCTTAGAGAATGGCACATAAGGTACACGAGGATCCGCCTCCTGCCAGAGTACCTGGCCCACTTCAGCCAGCTGACGGTGCTGCAGATGCCCCACAACGCGCTGAGCGAGCTGCCGCCGGAGATCGGTGGGTGGGCTGCTGACTGACGGAGAGCTGATGTCTGTACTGAGCTCTCATCCTTGATGTTCACGTGTGTTCTGAAAAGACATGAACTGAAACACAGATGTGATGCTGTCATGCTGTGGAGGTGAAGTGTCTGGATGAAGACCTGGTGGGGACATCATGACAGCAGAAGGAGTTTAGCTTGTCTAAGTCAGTCAGTGGTTTCCATGAGCTAAATTCACCTTCTCTCCTTGCTCTGACTTTACTTTCTGTTTTGTCTCGAGCTGAATTTAACTTTATTTTTCAATGTATTTAACAGTCTCGTAACAGTACTAGGGTTGTGTATTGGTGAGAATCTGGCGATACGATACGTATCATGATAGAGGGCATATGATTCAATATATCACGATATATTGCGATACTATAAGGCGATATAATGTGATTTCATAGGCCTGTGTGCTTTGTGCTTATGCTACTTCCTGTCTCAGTTTACATTGTTGGGTTGGAGTGGAAGAGTCAAATGGCTGAAGATAGATTACAACACCGCTATCAAGTGGTCGTGGAGTTAAGTCAAGTCAAGTCAATTTTATTTGTATAGCCCAATATCACAAATTACAAATGTGCCTCAGCGGGCTTTACAGCAACACAACATCCTGTCCTTAGACCCTCACACTGGATAAGGAACAACTCCCTAAAACCTTTAACAGGGAGAAAAACTAGAAAGAAACCTCAGGGAGAGCACCAGAGGAGGATCTCTCTCCCAAGACGGACAACGTGCAATGATGTTGTCTTTACACAATTTACACAATACAACATTGAAAGAGGATAACACAATTATAATGGACTTATAAAATATATGAAAAATATGATGCACAGGATGCCAAGCAGTGCCCAGACGCCACCGGAACAGCCCAGGACCCAAACCACATGACCAGCATCACCATGTAAAATATATATACACTACCGTTCAAAAATTTGGGATCACCCAAACAATTTTGTGTTTTCCATGAAAAGTCACACTTATTCACCACCATATGTTGTGAAATGAATAGAAAATAGAGTCAAGACATTGACAAGGTTAGAAATAATGATTTGTATTTGAAATAAGATTTTTTTTACATCAAACTTTGCTTTCGTCAAAGAATCCTCCATTTGCAGCAATTACAGCATTGCAGACCTTTGGCATTCTAGCTGTTAATTTGTTGAGGTAATCTGGAGAAATTGCACCCCACGCTTCCAGAAGCAGCTCCCACAAGTTGGATTGGTTGGATGGGCACTTCTTGCGTACCATACGGTCAAGCTGCTCCCACAACAGCTCAATGGGGTTCAGATCTGGTGACTGCGCTGGCCACTCCATTACCGATAGAATACCAGCTGCCTGCTTCTGCTCTAAATAGTTCTTGCACAATTTGGAGGTGTGTTTAGGGTCATTGTCCTGTTGTAGGATGAAATTGGCTCCAATCAAGCGCTGTCCACTGGGTATGGCATGGCGTTGCAAAATGGAGTGATAGCCTTCCTTATTCAGAATCCCTTTTACCCTGTACAAATCTCCCACCTTACCAGCACCAAAGCAACCCCAGACCATCACATTACCTCCACCATGCTTAACAGATGGCGTCAGGCATTCTTCCAGCATCTTTTCATTTGTTCTGCGTCTCACAAACGTTCTTCTTTGTGATCCAAACACCTCAAACTTGGATTCATCCGTCCACAACACTTTTTTCCAGTCTTCCTCTGTCCAATGTCTGTGTTCTTTTGCCCATCTTAATCTTTTTCTTTTATTGGTCAGTCTCAGATATGGCTTTTTCTTTGCCACTCTGCCCTGAAGCCCAGAATCCCGCAGCCACCTCTTCACTGTAGATGTTGACACTGGTGTTTTGCGGGTACTATTTAATGAAGATGCCAGTTGGGGACCTGTGAGGCGTCTGTTTCTCAAACTAGAGACTCTAATGTACTTATCTTCTTGCTCAGTTGTGCAACGCGGCCTCCCACTTCTTTTTCTACTCTGGTTAGAGCCTGTTTGTGCTGTCCTCTGAAGGGAGTAGTACACACCGGTGTAGGAAATCTTCAATTTCTTAGCAATTTCTCGCATGGAATAGCCTTCATTTCTAAGAACAAGAATAGACTGTCGAGTTTCAGATGAAAGTTCTCTTTTTCTGGCCATTTTGAGCGTTTAATTGACCCCACAAATGTAATGCTCCAGAAACTCAATCTGCTCAAAGGAAGGTCAGTTTTGTAGCTTCTGTAACGAGCTAAACTGTTTTCAGATGTGTGAACATGATTGCACAAGGGTTTTCTAATCATCAATTAGCCTTCTGAGCCAATGAGCAAACACATTGTACCATTAGAACACTGGAGTGATAGTTGCTTGAAATGGGCCTCTATACACCTATGTAGATATTGCACCAAAAACCAGACATTTGCAGCTAGAATAGTCATTTACCACATTAGCAATGTATAGAGTGTATTTCTTTAAAGTTAAGACTAGTTTAAAGTTATCTTCATTGAAAAGTACAGTGCTTTTCCTTCAAAAATATGGACATTTCAATGTGATCCCAAACTTTTGAACGGTAGTGTATATATATATATATATATATATATATATATATATATATATATATATATATATATAAGATATATAAAAAGAAAAATGTGATGAGGGGAATGCCAAACAGTGTCTCGGTGGTGACCACCGTCACCACGGAGACCTGGGAGAAGGACCGACTGCACGTGCACACAAGAGAGACTCACATGACACCATTCACACACACACAGAAGAGAAGACATCATTCAGAGAGAGAAAATACATGTGAGAGAAGAGAACAGTTTGCAATAGTCTATACTCTATAATCTATACTCTATAATCTGGTCGGCAGCACAGTGGTTGGTAAATTCATTGAGACAGAAACTGACCCACCATGCAGTCCAGGTTGTGAAGCACTCAATTTAAAGACAACTAATTGTAGGTTAAGGCAAAAAGATGAGTTTTAAGTTTGGATTTAAAGGACTCAACAGACTCTGGTGGTCTGATGGCAGCAGGCAGGTTATTCCACAAGAACGGAGCCCGATAGGAAAAGGCCCTGCTGCCACCAGCTGACTTCTTTTTAACTTTGGGTACACACAGGAGCCCTGTATTTTGAGAGTGAAGAGCTCGGGATGTAATGTATGGTGTAAGAAGATCAGACAGATAAGATGGATCAAGACCATTCAGGATTTATAAGTCAGCAAAAGCACGTTGTATTCTGATCTAACATGGATAGGAAGCCAATGAAGGGAGGCAAGAATTGGTGTAATATGGTGAAATTTCCTAGTTTTAGTTAGGATTCTAGCAGCAGCATTCTGAACCACCTGAAGACTGTTAGTACTAGCATGTGGCAGACCTGAGAACAGAACATTACAGTAATCAAGTCTGGATATAACAAATGCATGTATTAGAGTCACCCATGCACAGGAAAGACAGAATTTTAGCTATGTTACATAAGTGAAAAAAGGCAGTCTTGGTGATTTCTTTATTGTGCTTATCAGTGGAAAGGCTGGGATCAAACATAACACCGAGATTTTTGGCTGCCACACTTTGTGAAACCACATAATTTTCGATTGTTATTGTTACACACAACACATGTAAACAATTAAAAGTCGATATAGTGGTTTTGAGAATCAATGCAGTATCAGAAAACATAATATCGTGATACTCGAGTGTATTAATATTTTCCTACACCCCCTAAACGGTACTCAAGTAAGTTTTTCCCTGCAAATGTAATTTTTTTTACGACTATAAAATCATGGCATTTTTTATTTGAGTTGATTTATGACAAAATTTTCAATTTCACTATTTTTATTTTAATAACTGTTACAGAGTTAAAACAATGTCTAGATGGAGAATGAGTTTGAGTAAGTCTTACGTGTTAGTAATACTGTCTGTTTCTGGAGATTTCCACTGTCATGTGTGACATAGCATGTGTGGCATGTGTGGGTCCAGGTGGTTTCTAATGATTCACGCTTGATCAACTAAAGCATAATTCACATTTTTAGCTTGTAGACATAAAAAGAACAAAAGTAACTCACAAAGTAATTACTCACATAGCTTTTAAATAAGAAACTCATTTACTATCATTTTACTTATGTCCTTGATCAATACTTTCATTTGTTCTCAGGTAGGTTAGCGTTAAAGTATAATTACCTTATGTCCTTGTAGTATAGCGGTCTATTCCGTTGCCTACCAAACACACACACGATCGAAGCCCGTGTTGCCTCCGGCTTTGTCTGGCGTCCCTACAGACACAATTGGCCGTGTCTGCGGGTGGGAAGCCGGATGTGGGTACGTGACCTGGTTGCTGCAGTAGCGCCTCCTCTGGTCGGTCGGGGCGCCTGTTCAGGGGGGAGGGGGAACTGGGGGGGATAGCGTGATCCTCCCACGCGCTACGTCCCCCTGGTGAAACGCCTCACTGTCAGGGGAAAAGAAGCGGCTGGTGACTCCACATGTATTGAACGAGGCATGTGGTAGTCTACAGCCCTCCCCTGATCGGCCGAGGGGGTGGAGCACCGACCGGGACGGCTCGGGAGAGTGGGGCCAAGTACAATTGGGGAGAAAAGGGGAGAAAAAAATATAAGTACCTTTACTAAAGTAGTAATTTTCAGTACTCTTGCCACCTCTACTCAATGCTTCAAATTCTGTATGTGGCCTTTTACCTCAGTGTTACTTAATGACGCTCCTGATTTGATTAATGGTCTTTAAATTATTTAAGTTCCTGATTTAAATGAAGGATTTCTTATTTAAATTGAGGATTGTTAAAATCAAAATTCAACTGCACCTCTCTGTCTGTCTGTAGGTAAGCTGAGCAGTCTGAAGGAACTGAATGTGAACTACAACCATCTGTGTAAGGTTCCTGCTGAACTGGGACACTGTGAGAACTTGGAGCGACTCGAGCTGACGGGCAACTGCGACCTGTCCCAGCTGCCCTTCGAGGTGACACACATGTTCATATTATTCAGTCAGTGCAACTATATTTTCAGCGCTAATATATGTTCAGTGTTATTATATATTGAGTCTTAATATGTTCAGTGTTATTGTAATATATTCAGTATTATATACTCAGTGTTAATAAATATTCAGTGTTAATATATATTCAGTATTTATATTCAGTATTAATATAGATTCAGTGTTATACACTCACCGGCCACTTTATTAGGCATACCCGTCCAACTGCTCGTTAACGCAAATTTCTAATCAGCCAATCACATGGCAGCAACTCAATGCATTTAGGCATGTAGACATGGTCAAGACGATCTGCTGCAGTTCAAACCGAGCATCAGAATGGGGAAGAAAGGTGATTTAAGTGACTTTGAACGTGGCATGGTTGTTGGTGCCAGACGGGCTGGTCTGAGTATTTCAGAAACTGCTGATCTACTGGGATTTTCACGCACAACCATCTCTAGGGTTTACAGAGAATGGTCCGAAAAAGAGAAAACATCCAGTGAGCGGCAGTTCTGTGGGCGAAAATGCCTTGTTGATGCCAGAGGTCAGAGGAGAATGGCCAGACTGGTTCGAGCTGATAGAAAGGCAACAGTAACTCAAATAACCACTCATTACAACCGAGGTATGCAGAAGAGCATCTCTGAACGCACAACACGTCAAACCTTGAGGCAGATGGGCTACAGCAGCAGAAGACCACACCGGGTACCACTCCTGTCAGCTAAGAACAGGAAACTGAGGCTACAATTCGCACAGGCTCACCAAAATTGGACAATAGAAGATTGGAAAAACGTTGCCTGGTCTGATGAGTCTCGATTTCTGCTGCGACATTCGGATGGTAGGGTCAGAATTTGGCGTCAACAACATGAAAGCATGGATCCATCCTGCCTTGTATCAACGGTTCAGGCTGGTGGTGGTGGTGTAATGGTGTGGGGGATATTTTCTTGGCACACTTTGGGCCCCTTAGTACCAATTGAGCATCGTGTCAACGCCACAGCCTACCTGAGTATTGTTGCTGACCATGTCCATCCCTTTATGACCACAGTGTTCCCATCTTCTGATGGCTACTTCCAGCAGGATAACGCACCATGTCATAAAGCTCGAATCATCTCAGACCGGTTTCTTGACATGACAATGAGTTCACTGTACTCAAATGGCCTCCACAGTCACCAGATCTCAATCCAATAGAGCACCTTTGGGATGTGGTGGACCGGGAGATTCGCATTATGGATGTGCAGCCGACAAATCTGCAGCAACTGCGTGATGCTGTCATGTCAATATGGACCAAACTCTCTGAGGAATGTTTCCAGTACCTTGTTGAATCTATGCCACGAAGGATTAAGGCAGTTCTGAAGGCAAAAGGGGGTCCAACCCGGTACTAGCAAGGTGTACCTAATAAAGTGGCCAGTGAGTGTATATTCAGCGTTAATATATATTCAGTGTTATTATATAGTCAAGTGGTATTACATATTCAGCGTTGATATATATATATATATATGTATGCAGTGTTATTATATAGTCAAGTGTTGTTATTATATATTCAGTGTTATTAAATATTCAGCGTTAATATATTGTAACGATCACGGATGAAAATGTCGCCAATTCAGGAGGCAGCTTGGGAACCGCCGGAGCCGGGACGCGAACCCGCGCGACAACGTTAACCAGTCGACTAAAGACTCGTATCTGTTTGCCAAGGGCTAAAGTGTCTACTTATTCGTGTACGTTACACTACCCCCCTTCGGGAAAAGCATCTGATGGCCTCACGGTCCTTAATGATCTCACCATCCCACTTCTAACACCAATGTAGCTAATTCGGGGGGCAGCCCGCTAGCCAAGGGCTAACGTGTCTACTTATTCGTGCACGTTACAATATATTCAGTATTAATATATATTGAGTGTTATTACATATTCAGCGTTATTATATATTCAGCGTTAATATATATTCAGTGTTATTATATAGATTCAGTTAGGGTTTGTGGAAGACCCCAAGCGCACGACACCAGACAGAGATGGCGTTAGCCGAAACTGGCGTACTTTATTCCTTGCGCGTATTTCCTGTATTACTATATATTGAGTGCTATTACATATTCAGCATTATTATATATTCAGTGTTATTATATTGTAGCGAATTCAGGGGGCAGTCCGGGGACGGCCACCGCCGGGACGCGAACCCGTATCTCCCACTCCGCAAGTGACAACGTTAACCAGTCGACTAAATTTCCGAGACGTTAACCAAGGTCAACGTGTCTACTTATCCATGCACGTTACACTACCCCCCCTTCTTCGGGCAGAGCGCCCCCGCCCTTCAGTATATCAGCTCCCTCACGCCTCTGGGCGCACGCGCTTCCGATGATTTCACGGTCTCACCATCCCACTTCTGACACCAATGTAGCGAATTCGGGGGGGCAACCAGAGGAACCGCCGCAGCCGGGACGCGAACCCGCATCTCCCGCACCGCGGGAGACATCGCCAACCGCTCGACTAAAGCCTCTGGGCGCACGCGCGTCCGATTACCTCATGGTCTCACCATCCCACTTCTGACAGAAATGTAGCGAATTAGGGAGAGCACCAGAGGAGGATCTCTCTCCCAAGACGGACAACGTGCAGTGATGTTGTCTTTACACAATTTACACAATACAACATTGAAAGAGGATAACACAATTATAATGGACACGTTAGCCAAGGTCTACTTATTCGTCTACGTTACAGTAGCCCCCCTTCTTCGGGAAACGCTTCCGATGGCCTCACGGTCCTTCACGATCTCACCACCCCACTTCTGACACCAATGCAAGCGAATTCGAGGGGCAGCCCGGCCGGACCGTCACAGCCGGGACGCGAACTCGGATTTCCCGCACCGCGGGAGACAACGTTAACCAGTCGACTAAAAGTGTCCGACCCGCTAGCCAAGGGCTAACGTGTCTACTTATCCGTGCACGCTACAATATATTCAGTGTTATTATATATTCAGCGTTAATATACGGCAGTGAATTCGGGGGGCAGCCCGGCCGGACTGTCACAGTCGGGACGCGAACTCATTTCTCCCGCATCGCGGGGACATCGCTAACCAATCGACTAAAGGGCCCGACCTGTTAGCCAAGAGCTACCGAGGTTATTCATCCGTGATCGTTACAATATATTCAGCGTTAATATATATTCAGTGTTATTATATATTCAGCGTTAACATATATTCAGTGTTAAAACGAGCAGAGGTCGTCTCTAGATGGACACACTGTCACAGCTCAACACACGAATATATAGTTCTCGCCCTAAGTTTTCCCACACAGCTCCCCTTCTCATATCCCTACACTGGCTCCCAGTAGCTGCTCACATCCAGTTTAAGACTCTGGTGCTAGCCTATAGGGCAGTGAAAGAAACAGCTCCATCCTATCTCCAGGCCATGGTCAAGCCCTACATCCCCGCCCGACCACTTCACTCTGCTGCCTCGGGACGCCTGGTTGCCCCATCGTTCAGAGGCCCCTGCAGCCGATCAACCTGGTCACGGCTCTGTTCTGTCCTGGCCCCACAGTGGTGGAATGAACTCCCCACTGATGTCAGGACAGCGGAGTCGCTGCCCATCTTTCAGCGCAGGTTCAGAACTCACCTCTTCAAGACTACTACCTTGTTCTTAGCACTTATTGTATTCACTCAAAATCTCTTTCTTGCGCTTTTACTTTGGCACTGCTCTTAGATGCTTGTTTGGAGAGAAGATGCATTTATGACCTCTGATGACTAGTAGTTCTCCTGATTTCCTACGTTAAATGCACTTATTGTAAGTCGCTTTGGATAAAAGCGTTGGCTAAATGTCTGTAATGTCATGTCATGTCATGTCATGTCATGTCATGTAATATAGATTTTTTTTAAATTATCCGGTAAAAATACACCCAACTTTCCATGAACTCAATAACATTTTTAGGACACTTGATCAAGCTGATAATTTTCCAGTTGTTTTGCCCGACTGGAAAGCTAGTCAATACATTTCCAGGTTTTCCAGGACGCATGGGAACCCTGATATATTGTATGTCATATTTCACATTGTCTAGTGTGATCCCATTGACCCAAAGCAAGTCAAGGTCCTTGTATGTTGAATCATACTGGGCTAATAAATCCAATTCTGATTCTTCCACAATACTCTTTCAAACTATAACTTGTAAATAAATGTGCTCTGCTATGAAACTGTCGCTGCAACAGTGTGTGTGTGCGTGCGTGCGTGCGTGCGTGCGTGCGTGCGTGTATGTGTGCGTGTGTGTGTGTGTGTAGGGAGTGTGATACTTATTTTTCCTAAATGCTGATGTTTTGTGAATGACCTCTGTCCAGCTGAGCGGTCTGAAGAAGCTGGTTCATCTGGATATAGCAGAAAACACGTTTGTGTCCATTCCCATCTGCACGCTGAGGATGAGCAGCCTCCAACTGCTGGACATGAGCAACAACCTGCTGACAGACCTGCCACAAGATATGGACAGGTTACACACATCTGTCTGTCTGTCTGTCTTCCTGTCTGTGTGTCTGTCTTCCTGTCAGCATACCAAACTGTACCCTGGTTATGCTGAATGACAAAAGATAAGCAGATGTGGACTTGGCTACTTGGATACAAGACCTCCTGGGAAAACTCAATTTTATTTATATGGCACATAGATTAAACACAACACAGTTGACCCAAAGTGCTTTACATAATCAAAATTGGATTTTTTTTTTTACCTATTGTGGCATGGATTTTTTTCGCCACAGATACACTAGCGACTGCTACTACTTTCGGCTGCTGCCGTTAGGGGTCGCCACAGCGGATCATACATTTCCATTTCTTCCTGTCTTCTGCATCTTCCTCTGTCACACCAGCCACCTGCATGTCCTCCCTCACCACATCCATAAACCTCCTCTTTGGCCTTCCTCTTTTCCTTTTTCCTAGCAGCTCCATATTCAGCATCCTTCTCCCAATATACCCAGCATCTCTCCTCCACACATGTCCACACCATCAAAGTTCCAACTCTCCCACCTTTCCTCCTCTCTAGCTGCCTCTGGACATGCCTTCCCCCTCTCCTTCTCCTTCGCCCAACAGTAGCATAGTTTCCACCGGCACCCTGCTGGTTAACACTAGACGAGGTAATTAACAACTTATATGAAATATTGGCTAATGTGGTATTGAGCTGTTATTCGTTTCGCCTTGTTTTCAAACGACACAGAGTTGGTGTGTGTGAGCAAGCTGCCCAGCCACTACGCAAGAAAAAGTGACACGTGGATACGGCCGCAGTGTAATCAGTAAATTTGGGAGAAATAACCAGTCGTATTGTTAAGATTAATACTCACCCCACATCTTTTGTTACTAGAAAATCAAGCAGTTATGAATGACATAGTTGTAAAGCCACAGGATGTTAACTATCATGTTAGGCCAACGGTAACGTTGATGGTAGCAAGTGCTGGTTGACGACACTGCTGCAATAGTGGCTCACTAGTCAGCAACGTCATCCATTCGTCAGTCTGTTTGACTTGCTGAATGACAACCGATTTTTTTATGCATGTGGTTAGCTTGGCATGCGCTGAAATTATTAAGTCTATTAGAGCAGTTACCATGGAGACCCATTCGGCCGTGTTGATAGCAAAGCCTGTGCGCTATTCAGAGGCTCTGATTCATTCCCACGTGGTAATACTGGAAATGGCAAAGTTAGGTGCAGGAAAATTACTTTGTAATTTCTGGTGACCATTCCACTGCTGTCGACAATCCATTATCTGCACACCGACTAAGGTCTGTCACTGGTCTGCTTAATGTCAATTGTAATGAATGAAAGGTCACGTGTTTAACTTGACCTACTCACGGGTGTACGTGCAGTGCGCGTGACGTATACAGGAAGTGAGAAGCGCATGTTATGAAGGTTGTATGTCGGATGAACGCTAGTAAAAGCTACACAGTTAAGAACCTACGAAGTCGGCTCGTTCTTGAATTATTCTTATGTCAGTAAGACAAGGCGTCTACGGACATTACATGGTGTCAGAATAGTCTGTGTATCTGAACACGAGCGGTCATGCCGAAGTTTAATCCGCCGAGTGAATTCAAGTTTGACTGCCCCGTTGAATGGCCGGAGTGGAAACAAAGGTTTTCGCGCTTCAGGCTCGCGACAAAGCTGGATAAAGACGACGGGGAGATTCAAGTGAGTTCGCTGATTTATGCAATGGGCAGCGAGGCTGAAAAGATATTCAGCTCGTTTGACTTCGCGGCGGAGGGTGATAAAGTGGACTATGATATCGTACTGAAAAAGTTCGACGGCTACTTTATTCCCCGCCGTAACATCATACATGAGAGGGCGTGCTTCTATCAACGTAGCCAGCAGCCAGGAGAGACAGCGGAGATGTACATCCGGACATTGTATGAGCTGTCTGAACACTGTGAGTTTGGGGACAAGAGGGATGAACATATCAGAGATCGTCTGGTAGTGGGCATAAAAGATAAGGTGCTCTCCCGTCAGTTCCAGCTCACAGCGGACCTTACTCTGGTGAAAGTCATTGAACAAGTGCGCCAGGCGGAGGCAATAACAAAGCAGCTCAGCCTCCAAGCTAACCAACCAGAGGCCCTGCTGGCTAACGTCAATGTTGTCCGATGGCGGGACGAACGCCAAAACAAAAAGGGCGGACAGCGTCATGGTGGCGGCAGTCCGGCAACCAACAAAGTAGACGAATGCGGGAGGTGCGGCAAGACGCAGCACACCGATGAGCGGAAGTGTCCTGCAACGAACAGTAAGTGCAACAAGTGTCATAAAAAGGGACATTGGGAGCGTGTATGTCACTCTAAAGCGGTGAGAGAAGTCACTGAAGAGGTTAAACAGCTGTACTTTCTGGGAGAAGTTGGCAAAGAGAGCAGTCAGGAAGATTGGACTGTTAGTTTAACAATAAGTGATGTACCAATAACCTTTAAAATTGACACGGGGGCTGACGCTACTGTTATCAACCAAGGGACATTTAAAAAGCTGAAGCCAAACATAAAACTGGGACCTCCTGACACATGCTTCATAAGCCCAGGTGGAAACATCAGCTGCATAGGACAGTTTCAAGCCACAACCAACTACAAGGAGAAACAATACTCCTTTCCAGTGTATGTGATCAAGGGGAGAGGCAGCTGTCTGCTGAGTCGTCCAGAGGCAGTGGAGATGGGTCTAGTGAAGCGGATGAATGAGGTCAGTGGAGTTTTCGGTTCAAGTGGACTGCTGAAAACAGACCCAGTGAAAATAGCTCTGGTGGAGGGTGCCCAGCCATACGCGGTGCATACAGCCAGACGGATACCACTGCCACTTGTACCACTGGTTAAGAAAGAACTGCAGCGCATGGAAAATGAGGGCATTATTGAAAAAGTGACTCAGCCCACAGAATGGTGCGCCGCTATGGTGCCGGTGCTGAAACCGAACAAGAAAGAGGTTCGCTGCTGCGCTGACCTCAGGAGGCTGAATCGAGCGGTGAAACGTGAGAAATACGTGCTGCCCACTATGGAGGAAATAATGCCAAGGCTCGCAGGGTCAAAGTTCTTCACAACGTTGGATGCAGCAAGTGGGTTTTACCAGATCCCCTTGCATGAAGACAGCAGGGGGCTCACCACTTTCATCACCCCATTTGGGAGGTATGCTTTCTGCCGCCTTCCATTTGGTATAACGAGTGCTCCAGAGATTTTCCAGAGAAAGATGGCGGAAACTCTGACCGGGCTAGAGGGCACAGAGGTGTACATGGATGACATCCTTATACATGGAGAGACTGAGGAAATCCATGACCGGCGCCTAGCAGAGGCGCTGGGGGTCATTGAAACAGCAGGTCTCAAACTGAACCAAGCGAAATGCAAGTTCAAACAGAAACAAGTCCGCTTCCTTGGTCATATCATCAACGAGGCAGGCATCAGACCTGACCCGGACAAAGTGGCCGGAATAGAGAACTTTCCTCAGCCCCAGAACGTGACGGAACTCAAGAGGTTCCTCGGGATGGTGAACTATTTGGCAAAATACGTCCCAGAGCTGTCCACTGTAGGTCAGCCGCTTTATGGACTGCTTAAAGCAACGACAGAGTGGCTGTGGGGACCTGCACAGAACACAGCATTCCAAGACCTTAAAGCAGCACTCGCCACCGCCCCGGTACTCACCTTTAATGACGTCACTAAGGCTACGGTGGTGTCAGCAGATGCCAGCAGCTACGGGCTGGGGGGCGTTCTGCTCCAGCAGCACGGGGAACACTGGAAGCCCGTGGCCTACTGCTCCCGACGGCTGAGTGACGCAGAGACAAGGTACGCACAGATCGAGAAAGAGTGCTTAGCCAGCGTCTGGGCATGTGAAAGGTTCGAGAAGTACTTGTTTGGGCTTGACAATTTCAGACTTGTCACCGATCATAAACCACTAGTGCCCCTCATGAACAGCAAAGACTTGGATAATGTGCCCATTAGGTGCCAGAGACTGTTAATGAGGCTGATGCGTTTCAATGCAGTGGCTGAATACGCACCAGGCAAAACTTTAGCTGTGGCTGATGCACTCTCCAGAGGCCCAGAGCAGTGCTACGGAGATGGTGCTTCTCATGATGATGTTGCAGCGCACATTGATGCCATCGTGTGCCAGGTGCCTGCCACACCTCAAAGGATGCAGGAGATAAAACAGAGCACGGATGGGGATCTGCAGCTTCAGACAGTGTTGGGCTTCATCAGACACGGCTGGCCTGAGTATGTCGATAAAGTGCCGGAGACAGTCAGAGACTTTTATCAGGTGAGAGGGGAGTTATCTGAGGTAGATTGTTTAGTCATCAGAGGCAGTCGTATCGTCATTCCCACAGAGATGAGGGAGGTGATCTTAGACAGAATACACGACGGGCACCAGGGGATAGCTAAGTGCAGAGAGAGAGCTAGCCAGTCAGTGTGGTGGCCCAAAATGACAGAGCACATTACAACAAAGATACAGCAATGTCAATTCTGCAGAGAACACAAGAACACACACAGAAAAGAGCCTTTAATGTCAAGTGAGCTCCCATCCAGACCATGGCAGAAAGTTGGCATAGACCTGTGTGAGTACAAAAAGCAAAACTACTTGATAGTGTCTGACTATTATTCCAGGTTTTTGGAGATCCTAAATCTACCAACAACTACTAGCAGTCAGGTTGTAGCTAGGCTGAAGGCTACATTTGCACGTTTTGGTATCCCTGAAATTGTAGTTAGCGATAATGGGCCACAGCTAGTTTCAGAAGAGATGAGGAGGTTCAGTGAGGATTATGATTTCATCCATGTGACTTCAAGCCCACACTACCCCCAGAGTAATGGACAGGCAGAGAGGGCTGTTCAGATAGCCAAAAGCATATTAAGGCAGGAAGACCCTCTCCTCGCCCTGTTGACATACAGAGCTACACCCTCTTCTTCCACTGGAGCCAGTCCAGCGGAATTGCTCATGGGTAGGAGACTCAGAACCACCTTACCCACATTGCAGCATAACCTGAAACCGGCCTGGCCTAAAGAGGAACTGATCAAAACCGCTGACGCCGCAGCCAAATCGAGGCAGGCTTTCTACTACAACCGCAGGAACGGCGTGCGGACACTGCGCCCACTGAACTCGGGTGACGCAGTACTCACCAAACCTGATGGACAGAAAACATGGACAATGCCAGCAGTTGTTCACAGTCAGAGCTCCACTCCCAGATCCTACATAGTGGAGACAGCTCAAGGTGAACATTACAGAAGGAACAGGCGCCACCTGTTGGCCACACCTAAAACACTCACCTTTGTCAGCAGGGATCCTGACCATGTCACTCCAGGGGAGAATGGAAACATGGATGAGTCCCGAGCAGCAGAAAGGCCAACTTCCACACCATATGTTACTCGCTCTGGCAGGGTGAGCAAGCCAGCAATCCGGCTGGATTTGTGAGGCGTATGGACTTGTGTACTGTGGGGGATTTTTTATTTTTTTTGTGAAAAGGGGGGTGATATACAGGTTAGAAAATCATCTTAGAGGGGGAGATGTAATGAATGAAAGGTCACGTGTTTAACTTGACCTACTCACGGGTGTACGTGCAGTGCGCGTGACGTATACAGGAAGTGAGAAGCGCATGTTATGAAGGTTGTATGTCGGATGAACGCTAGTAAAAGCTACACAGTTAAGAACCTACGAAGTCGGCTCGTTCTTGAATTATTCTTATGTCAGTAAGACAAGGCGTCTACGGACATTACATCAATAGTCTCAAACGGCCCATGTCAAATCTAATACACGTGTGAATAAGTGTAGCGCCCACCCCTACTCTGTGTCTATAGACACCGTGAAAGGGAATAAACTAGGAAGGTGGGGCTACGGGTTCGTATACAAATACTATTCTGAATAAGTTAACTATACCCAGCAAAATTATGCTTAATGAACTCAACTTATTATTCAGAATGAAATAACTGGACCAGACAACCTCCTTATGTAAACAGGTAATGTATTGAATTTAGGAACGTGAATGTAGTAAAGTTGTGACAGCAGCAATGCAAACAGGCGCACAATTCTCAATTATGTCAAATACCCCAAAAAAATAAAATGCAAATAAAGAATAATGTGACTCTGCACAACCAATACCTTTATAACGTACATGGACAAGTAGACACGTTGGCCGCTGGCTGACGAATCTGCCCCTTTTGTTACGGCTCGACCCACCCGCGCCGGCAGCCAATCAGCTCGTCAGGGCCGGGCTTAGCCGTCAGGGCTGGGCTTAAGTTTGCTGGTCTCCCAGCGACCGTTGTCAGTTCCTGCCGTAACCTCCTCGTAGTAGTGGCTACTCCTCCCTCACGGTGCATTTCTCTCCGAGTTTACCCCGGCCCTTGGTTTATGGTTTCCCTTGCAAAGTTTCCCTGAGGAAGTATCCTGCCGTGTTCCCAGTTTGGATTACCCGCGAGTTTTTTTCCTTGGACTTCCCGTTTTCTTGTCGCTCATTGCCCTCCTGTGTTTGGCCGTTGTACGAGCAAGTAATAAAGTACGCCAGTTTCGGCTAACCCCATCTCTGTCTGGTGTCGTGCGCTTGGGGTCTTCCACAAACCCTAACAGTACGAACTGACCATGACGACCCCAGCCGGCACAGAGAGTGTACCGACTAGTCCGGTTCAAGCAGCTCTCATCAGATAGATCCAACTGACCAACTCCCACACCCAGCAGCTAGAGGTGGCCTTTGCTGCGGTGAGGGATCTTCAGACTCGGGTCCAGCCCCTCCAGGCCAACCTAACGAGCCAGCTGGCGGCGTTGGCGAGCCAAAAAGCAGAGATCCTGCGGCAGTTGCAGACCATCATGGCGGCTCTCACCATCCAGCCGCCGGGCCAGCCTGCCCCTGAAGTCGTAGGTAACCCGCCCCCTGGGCGCGCTGCCCCAGTTAACCCTGTGGGGCTCAACCCAGTTCCCCGGGAGCCCTGCCTCTCCAGCCCACGACCATTTGATGGCGACTTTGAGACCTGTGCCACGTTCATCATGCAGTGGGAGCTGGTGGGCCCACACACTTTATAACACAAATAAAATAACCCCAAAAGCCGGCATAAACAAATAAATGGTGCAGGCCTGGTCGCTGCTTGGGTACGTGGTGACCCGCACGCTACTTACAATGGGCCCCTTCACTCAATAGAACCGAATGAGACTGTACTTACCAATGTCCGTGGGTGGTCGTGTGGGACAAGCAGTGCTGCCTTGTGGCCAGGAGAGCTCTGTAGGCGCCCACGTAGCACAGAGCGGGAACGATGTTCAAAGTCCAACGATGAACTGCCGTATATGAAACTTAATGCGCGATGCGCGTGACCGGGTCACTGTACTGCCGTATACTATGGCTCAGTCCCACATGCTACAGGCTCACCGAAACAAGGCAGAGTATTTACGATACAGATAAGCTAACTTGCTAGCATATCTGACTAGCAAGACACTCGTAAAGAACACTGGTCGAACAGAAAATAAAACACGTCTTTCAAACGTGCTATAAAACCGAGTCGACTCCTCTATGTTGTCAGTAACAGACCGTATTTCGAATGAAAACTGCCGTCATTAAAGTAAAGGTGAGATTAGCTTAACTACCCAAGCTAATCAGGAGCAATCAGCTAACGTAAGCTGACTGACCTAGCAAACGAAGTTAACTGTGAGAATTTACGTACACAACCTCAAACTTCTGAATATAATCTGACTCAACATACCTTGCAATTTACACGTCTGATCAAGGTATAACAGTCAACTCTAACAAGTATATTGTAGCGAATTCGGGGGCAGTCCGGGAACCGAAGCAGCCAGGATGCGAAACCGGGTCTCCCGCATCACGGGTGACAACGTTAACCAGTCGACTAAAGGGTCCGACCCATTAAAGTGTTTACTTATTCGTTCACGCTACACTACCCCCCTCCTTCGGGAAGCGCGTCCCCGCGCTTCAGCATATCGGCTGCCTACGCCCTCACGCCTCTGGGCGCACGCGCTTCCGATGGCCTCACGGTCTCACCATCCCACTTCTGACACCAATGTCGCGAATTCGGGGGACATTCCGGGAACCGCCGCAGCCGGGACGTGAACCCGGGTCTCCCGCATCACGGGCGACAACGTTAACCAGTCGACTAAAGGGTCCGACCCGTTAACCAAGGACTAACGAGTCTACTTATTCGTGCACGCTACAATATAATTAAAGCCGAATACAGGATAATGCTGAGGAGATTGAAAGCAGTGGAACGCCACTTGACTTGAGACCTTCACTCACGAACTCTCTAAAACTCCATCTTCTTCTTCCCTAAAGTTTTCTCTACTCCCGCCCCCCATCCAATCACAATAAAGATTTGCCCTTATTGACATTTGAAATCAACCAATAAAACACTGATATGCCATAGGGAATAGGTTGTACACTCGTTATACCACATGTGTGCCCATGTACATTCCAATCAAACTTGCATTGTTTTTTTCTTTTTTGTTTTTTTAGGGCAGACGGGATGCGAACCTCAGACATTAGCAAATCCCTAATGACACAGTAAAACTACATGCATTTAACAACTGTACTAAACTCAACCTCTTCTCACTCGGGCTACACCCTCCCCCTTCTAGACTTTTGATGTCCCCATCAAAAAAAATATTATACTCTTGGTCGGGGCTACATATGTTAATTATTGTAAATCAAATTTCGGTGGCCTTACGCATACGAAAAAGGTCGCGATTGTACAGAAAACGACTTGTGTTCTATTGTAACTGTAATATTTAAAAGGGTTGTCTCCTAACGGTCCCTCTACAGTGTCTCAAATGAAACAACGTGTTAGGGTTTGTGGAAGACCCCAAGCGCACGACACCAGACAGAGATGGGCTTAGCCGAAAACTGGCGTACTTTATTCCTTACGCGTACAAATAGTCAAACTCAGGGAGGCAATGAGCGACAAGAAAAACGGAAAGTCCAAGGGGAAAAACTCACGGGTAATCCAAAAACGGGAACATGGCAGGATACTAAATAGGATACTAAAACATAAACCAAGGGTTGGGGTGAGTTCGGAGAGAAAAGGACCGTGAGGGAAGAGTAGCCGCTACGGCGAGGAGGTTACAACACGAACTGACAACGGGCGCGTGGGAGGCCACCAACCTTAAGCCCAGCCCTGACGAGCTGATTGGCTGCCGGCGCGGGGGGGTCGGGCCACGGCGCGGGGTGGGCGAGCCGTAGCACAATGTCCACACATTAAATAACGTTAGGTGTTCCGTGTTTACTGTGGTCTGCCATGCATACACAATCCCTTCAGTCTCGTGCATTTCCTGAATCTCCAGGATAGGTCAGTGACGTCATCACCTAGCGTCGTGCCGAACTAGACCATTACTGGATCATACCATTATATCCTGACCCATTGATATTACACCCCACCTTCTTTTAAAGAAAAAAAATACTTGGTGGTTTGCAATTGCAGTAAGCTATAATGTCAACATAAATCTATCAATAACAAAATAGACATTTTCAAATATTGCACCAATGAAATAAATCTGCAAATGAATCTTCAATGGCCCTGAGAAGCTCAGTTAACATTTCGGAACATCATGAACAACAATACACATATTTCAGTGCAACATCAATTCACATTTTCAACAATATTTTCTTTTTTGCAACACAATATCAACCTTTCTGCTTTTTTTTAGGTTGATTTCAAACAGTCACAGGTCAAAGATAACTTTTGGCTTAACCACACGTCCTGACCTTGTAGTGACGTATTGTGGTAACACTCTTGGGGAACCTGACACACTTTGCTGTACAGTCTTAGACTCAGTGGTCTGGGGCTCCACCTGTTGGTCATGTGTGTTAACTTTCTGACCTGCATGACATTCGTTGGTCTGTAGAAGGTGTCGTCTATTGTGTCGAAGCGCTTGACCTTCATCTGTGATGATGTTGACAGTTGGTCCGACAACTGTAGCGGGTTTCCACGTTCCAGCTGGCTGTTGGACTCGGACTTTGGCTCCTGTCGGCAGTGCAGGTAGCATTTTGGCGTTTCTGTCATAATACTGTTTTTGTTGTTTTTGGCACAGTTCTCTCCTGCCATGGACTGTGCTGTGACAAGCGAGTTCTGGTTGTAGCTGTTTTGCAGTGGTTGGAAGGACTGAGCGTAAGGCTCTGCTCATTAACAGATGTGCTGGGGAGTTGAGTCCATCCACTGGTGTGTTCCTGTATTCCAATAAGCTGAGGTACGGGTCCGACCTCTGTGTGTGCTTTGTCCATGAGGGCTTTGGCTGTTTGCACTGTCTTCTCAGCCAACCCGTTAGTCTGTGGGTACAGGGGGATGCTTGTGACATGCTCAAAGTCCCATGCCTGTGCAAAGCTCTTGAAATCCTGTGAGCTGTAGCAAGGACCATTATCACTCACTACAGACTGGGGTATTCCAAATCTTGCAATCATGGCCTTCAGCTTCCGGATGACAGTTGGGGAAGTGAAGTTTGCGATTTGCTCTACCTCAAAGTACCTGCTATAATAGTCAACTGCAACTATATAGTCAGTGTTGTTCCATTTGAACAGGTCGGTGGCTATGATCTGCCAAGGTCGTTCAGGAATGGGGTGTGGCAGCATTGGCCCTTTGGGGACGGAGTGGCGTCACTCTAGGCAAATGCTAAAAGATCCAACTAGTGTCTCTATTTGTTTACCATCCCTGGCCAGAATAGAATCTCTCTCGCATGCTGCTTACACTTCTCCATGCCGAGATGGCCTGTGTGTATGCGTGCAAGCATGTCTGCTCTGAGTGATTTTGGGACAATTATTTTTTTCTCCTTTTAACAGAATGCCATCTGTCTCGGATATTTCATCCCTGTGATTCCAATATTCAGCGATAGCATAACCTTGTTTGACTGTCTCAGGCCACCCTGATTGGATAACCTGTCTCAAGGCTGAGAGTTATTCATCCTTGGCTGTGGCAGACCTGATTTCTGTCATTTTCCGGTCACTCACCAGAGCACTGCTGATCACTGTGTGTATTTGGGAATCCATGCCTTCACTCAGGGAGTTGTCACTGTACTCAATTGGCTTCCTAGACAGCTTGTCCGCGACTGGTATTTGCTTTTCGGGCTTGTGAACAATGTTGACGCTGTATCTTTGCAACTGTAGTATCATGCGCTGGAGCCGCGGCGGTGCAGATGCCAAGGGCTTTCGCATGATTGAATCAAGCAGCTTGTGATCTGACTCCACGGTCACCTGACGTCCATACAGGTATTGGTGGAATCGTTTGCATCCAAAGAGCAAGGCGTACAGCTCCTTTTCGATCTGAGCATAGTTGACTTCCTTCTCATTCAGTGCCTTTGATGCATATGCAATTGGTTTCTCATCCTGCAGCAGGGCTGCTCCTAAACCATGTTTGGAGGCATCCCCCTGCAGCTTCACATCCTTAGTGGGGTCAAAGTAGGCTAGAATGGGACCGGGCTCTTGTGTTAAGAGGCTTTTCACTTGCTGGAATGCAGCATCCTGGTTCGAGTCCCATACAAACTCACTGCTCTCTTTCAACCGTTCTCGGAGCGGGGCTGTTGCCTCCGAGAGTCTGGGGGCAAACTTAGACAGGTAAGTGATCACGCCCAATAGCTCCGCCTTGCTCTGCAGTGGGGGCATGTCTTTGATTGCTTTGACTTTGTTGGGGTCAGGCCGGACGCCTTCTCATGTCAGTATGTGTCCAAAATAGCTCACCTTGGGCACACAGATGATGCTCTTATCTTTGTTCAATTCTATGCCTTTCTCTTTGATTCTCTGCAGCATGGCACGTAGGCTGGCATCATGCTCCTCTTTGGTGCGGCCATATACAATGATGTCATCGATAATGGCGGCAACATTGTGGAGTCCTTCATAGGCCTCGCCCACCCATCTCTGGAACTCATCTTGTGCAGATATGATTCCGAACGGGAGTCTCTTGAACCTGTATCTGCCACAGACAGTGTTAAACGTGGTTAGCATGGATTACTCTTCGCTGAGTTTTATGTTCCAGTAAGAAGACCTGGCGTCTAATACGCTAAAGTACTGTGCCCCTACCAGTCTTGCCGTAATGTCATCTAGAGTAGGGAGTGGATAGTGGGGTCTCTGGATGGCTTTGTTTAGGGGGCGGGGATCGAAACAAATCCTGAGTTTTCCTGTTTTGGGCTTTTCCACTACCACCAGTGCGTTAACCCATTCTGTTGGTTCAGTGACCTTTTGCATTATGCCCTTTTTCTCCATTTCATCTAACTCGTCTTTGAGTCAGCTGCGCAAAGCGTATAGGATGTGGCGAGGCGGGCGCACCACTGGTGCAACTTCAGGTTTCAGGCGAAGACTACACTCTCCAAGAAACAGTCCAACGCCCTCAAACACATCCGCATACTCATCCATCGGGGCTTATGTGTGGCTCTGGCTGCGCATTGACCATATGCACTATTTTGACAATGTTCAGGTCTAGACATGCTCTCATGCCTAGGACAGGGGGAGCGCTTTCTGCACAGACTATGTCAAAATCTAGCATTACTGTTTTCTTTTTGTACCTGCAGGTTAACTTATAGGCACCTTTCACACTGAGTGTGTTCCCAACATATCCTGAAAGCCTGGACGGTGGGCCTAGCACTACATTTCCAAACAGTTGGTGGAATGTGTTTGCTGGTATTATGTTGGCCTGGGCACCTGTGTCTATCTTAAACTTTAATTTGTGCCTCTGTTTGCCTATTTCAGATTCTGCAAAGGCCTGTTCCTTATTTGTGTTTTCATGCTGTTTAGTTATAGTGTCAATGTACAGTTCATCTTCTGATTACTGTTGAGCACTCTGCAATAGTATGCACTTTCTTTGCTTTATATTGTGCTTGACGGTGCTGTGGTGGTGTCCTACACACCCTAGCATAGTGACTTAATTTTTTGCATTTGTTACACTGGCGTCCATTTGCTGGACATACCTGTGCGGATGTGCTCTCCTCCGCACGCACCATATCCTTTGTTTTGCATGGCACCGTCAGCGTCAGTTTTGTTTACAGTTTTGCGGTCGTGACGTGCCTGTCCTCTTCTGAACGGCTTCTTGCTAACTGCATCTACAGACTGGTTGATTACGCCTGCTGAGGGGAATCCATTGTTTTTAATTGCTGCTGTGATAGTTCGTGTGATCGTGCTATGTCAATAGCCCTTTCCAGTGTTAGCTCTGGACCTACACAGAGAAGCTTTTCTCTCACTCTTGCTGAGTTTGTGGCAAACACACTTCTGTCCCTGACCATCTCGTCACTGTTAGGATAATGACAGTCTTTCACTAGCAGTCTTAATTCAGTCACAAACTGGTCTAAATTTCCACCGTTGCCTTGTATCGTTTCGTGGAACTTATAACGTGCAAAGATGGGGTTAGCTTTAGGCATTACGTAGGCTTCAAAGCCGTCATAATAGGGTTTCAATACCTTTTTCTGGTCTGCAGTGAGAGTCCATGTATTGAAGACGTCTCTGCCCTTCTCTCCAATCCATAACAGCGAGTGGTTGCATTTTTCCTCCTCCTTTTTTGCACTTAGCGGTCCGGCAAACATAAACTCCACATGCTGGCGAAACTCTCTCCACGGATTGGGAAGGATGGACGAGTCCCAATCCATCCGTGGCATCGGAACACCGGTAGCCTCCATCTCTCGTCGTCAGGTCGATGTGAGTACTAGCGAGTTGGTTCTGACACCATGTAATATTGAAAGGGATGTCTCCTAACGGTCACTCTACAGTGTCTTGAATGAAGCAATGTCCACACATCAAATAACATTTGGTGTTCCGTGTTTACTGTGGTCTGCCATGCATACACAATCCCTTCAGTCTCGTGCATTTCCTGAATCTCCAGGATAGGTTAGTGACGCCATCACCTAGCGTCGTGCTGGACTAGACCATTACTGGATCATACCATTATATCCTGACCTATGGATATTACAATAACAGGTATCTGAAATTCTGATTTGACTGGAAATGTGGCTGTTGCAGCTAGAAAGGCGCTATATAAAATGCAACTTGATTGACTGATGAGTGTTTATTGAAATAGAAACGTGCTTTATCTGCTTCATCAATATTAATATACAAAACCCGAGATTTCCCTTTGACACTATCTAAACTTACTAAAAAGCAGCCATCTCTTAGCTGCTCACCATTCACGGCCCATGAATTTCTAGATTTTTTTCTGCAATAAGGTTGATGAGATCATAAACAAATTAGTTCTTCAACTCCAGTTACTCCTGCAGATCCTGTCTTACCAAATTCATATCTATACAATGAGTCACTGGTAGTCCCTGTTATTACAGCTTTTGAGACTATCTTTCTTGATACTTTGACTAAGCTCATGTCAGCTTGTAAACCAACCGCTTGCCTACTTGACTCCTTACAAGCAAAACTTTTTAAAGACCTATAGCCTTTTCTGGGGCCTACTTGGTTAATTTATTGCTTACTACTGGCATTGTTCCCAGCAGTTTTAAGACAGCTGTGTTAGCCACAGCTGTCTTAAAACTCTACTTAAAAACCTCTACTTAAAAAACCGCACCTCGATCCATGGTCTCTTAATAACTATCGACCAGTCTCTAATCCTCCTTTCTTTTCTAAAGTTCTAGAGAGAGTTGTGTATCAACAACTTTCGACCCATATAGAATATAACCATCTATATGAACATTTTCAATCAGCTTTCAGGCCCTGTCACTCCATTGAAACTGCTCTGACCAGAGTGGTGAGCGATCTTTTACTAGCTATGGACTCTGATTCCACTTCTGTGCTTCCACTACTGGACCTCAGTGCAGCCTATGACACCACTGATCACTTTATACTACTAGACAGATTAAATTGTAATTTTGGTGTCTCTGGCTTAGCTCTCTCTTGGCTTAAGACCTACTTATCTGGAAGAACACACCGTGTCTGCTATAGTGATATTACATCAAAATTCTCTGACATTAAATATGGTGTACCTCAGGGCACAGTTCCTGGCCCTTTGCTTTTATCTTTTTATATTTTACCTCTTGGCCAAATTATACGCAGTTATGAAATAAATTCCCATTGCTATGCTGATGATACTCAGTTGTATGTGCATACAAGGGCTGATGATCAAACTCAAATGACTAACTTAGAGGCCTGCTTGGCTACTGTGAGAAATTGGATGTCACTTAACTTTCTGCTCTTAAATTCGGATAAAACCAAGATGCTGGTCATTGGCCCTGCTAGACACAGACACCAATTTGATCAAGTAACGATAACAATCGACAACTCTGTGGTTTCACAAAGTGTTGCAGACAAAAATCTTGGTGTTAAGTTTGATCCCAGCCTTTCCTTTGATAAGCACATTAAAGAAATCATCAAGACTGCTTTTTTTCCACTTACGTAACATAGCTAAAATTCGGTCTTTTCTGTCCATGGCTGATGCAGAGCCTCTAATACATGCATTTGTTTCATCCAGACTTGATTACTGTAATGTTCTGTTTTCAGGTCTGCCACATTCTAGTACTAAAAGTCTTCAGATGGTTCAGAATGCTGCTGCTAGAATCCTATCTAAATCTAGGATATTTGACCATATTACACCAATTCTTGCCTTCCTTCATTGGCTTCCTATCCATGCTAGATCAGAATACAAGGTGCTTCTGATTACTTATAAAATCCTAAATGGGCTTGCTCTCTTACCTGTTTGATTTTCTTAAACCGTACATTCCATCTCGAGCTCTTCACTCTCAAAATACAGGGCTCCTGTGTGTACCCAAAGTTAAAAAGAAGTAAGCTGGTGGCAGGGCCTTTTCTTATCAGGCCCCGTTCTTGTGGAATAACCTGCCTGCTGCCATCGGAGTCTGTTGAGTCCTTTGAATCCAAACTTAAAACTCATCTTTTTGCCTTAGCCTATAATTAGTTGCCTTTAAGTTGAGTACCTCACAACCTGTACTGCGTGACGGGTCGGTTTTCTGTCTCAGTTAATTTACCAACCACTGTTCTGCCGACGAGATTATAGCATATAGATTATGACTAATTGATGACTTAATTATGACTAATGACTATTGCAAACTGTTCTTTTCTCTCGCATGTCTTCTCTCTCTCTCTGAATGATGTCTTCTCTTTTTCTGTGTGTGAATGGTGTCATGTGAGTCTCCCTTGTGTGCACGTGCAGTCAGTTCTCCTCATCATAACTTCATAACTTTCTCATGATAGTCTGTCTGGTTTAATACAGCAGTGCATCTGCCTTTGTCCGCCGGAGGGATGATGATGTTATTGTCCTTACTGAGATTCGTGAGAGCATTCCTCTCCTCTCTACTGATGCTGGATGGCGGTGCCATCACATTGCTGAGGCAGGCTGAATTTCCGTCCACAGTTGCTCCACTTCCAGGTCTGCAATGTTGTTTTTATTGATCGCTGATTCCGTGGCTGTGATTAGTTCCACTAGCGGGATTTTCCTCGGCGTGACAACAAAATTCAGCCTCTTAGCAAGGATGTCTTTCTCCACCTGGGCAAGTTGTCTGCCAGATAAGATTCTTTACCCATTTGTCCACATCGCCGGCGTGTCTGGCGTCCGTCTCTCTGCCCTCGAGGTCACCAACCGTTGTCTGCCAATGGCTTTGACGTGCAGCAAGTAGGTCAAACTTCTTTGGCTGCCTAGTTTTCAATTTTTTGTGTTGAGCAAGACGAGCCTCATCTGTGAACTTAATAACGCATTGGAAAGTGGTCTCATCTAGACACGACGTGGGTCTCTGTTGGATTTGCTTCTTCTTGGCTTTCAAAGCATCGATGGTAAAATTAGTTTGTCTCAACCTCTAGCTGGCTCTGTGCCTTTTGGAGAATCTGGTTAGCTCAGTGACCCTTGACCGAAGATTCCATTTGCAAGGCTCTTCAGTAATCAGGGATCAGGAACAATTTGTCATTTCATTTCATGCACTTGCATACATGAAATGTACAGCAGTACAACACAAAGACAAAAACACATCCATAACCTACAAGAACACACATATCCAAACTAACACATATATCAAAACTAAACAAAATAAATCACTGTCCAAGAGAACGAACGCCAGCCAAGATGACTGTCGGAACCGCCGGTCTGCATGGTCCAGCAGTTATCTTAGCTTGCTCTGCTTTCGCGTCCTGTCAGACTCTTATGTGTAATCCGACTCTGTCTGCATCTGAGGCTGAATCTCCGGTGGCTCCTGTAGTCTGCCATCTTACGTGCCGTTTGGTCGTACTCACATACAAGTTTAAGGCAATCCTCGCCGAAATGAGTCAAAATGTCTTCATGCATGCTCAATAATCCAGGTAAGAAAAAATGAATCAGTTCATCTGGATACAACGTCCATTGACAGAAACGTTTCATCACTCATCTAAAGGACCTCTTCGGTCTAAACTGACTGCAGGTATCCCTGGCCATGAGCAAAACACACTTGAACCTAGCTACATAAACCACACACAATGTTGTGCATGAACGTGGTCATGTTTTTGTTTTCAGATACTTTATTGATCCCCAGAGGGAAATTACGCTCTGCATTTAACCCATCCTAGCTGTGTAGATGGGAGCAGCGGGCAGCCACCCTACAGCACCTGGTCGCCATGCCTCGGTCAAAGGCACAGACGGGAGTATAAACCCTCACATGAATGTCTTTTTGATGGGGGAGCGGGGCGGAGCACCTAGAGAAACTCTACCGCAGACACGGGAAAAACATGCAAACGGAGGACGACCTGGGATGACCCCCAAGGTCACCCCAAGAACCCCGGGGTTCAAACGCAGTATCTTCTTGCTGTGAGGCGACAGCGCTAACCACTGCAACACCGTGCCGCCATTGTTGTTGTTTTTAGGTTGTTATTGTTTCTGCCATTAGATATATCATGTGAGGGTGTCTGGGTGGTGTAGCGGTCTATTCTATTGCCTTCCAACACAGGGCTCACTGGTTCGAATCCCCGTGTTACCTCCGGCTTGGTCGGGCGTCCCAACAGACACAAATGGCCATGTTTGCGGGTGGGAAGCCGGATGTGGATATGTGTCCTGGTCCAGAGCCATGTATAGAGAGAGAGTCTGGCCAACTGGCTACACGGGCGCCATATTGCCTACCAACTGGTAGGCAGCCCCATGTGCGCGCTATTTAAAATCGCGCTCACTTCATGATCTCTTAAACTGCACTTTCAAAGAACTAAGGGAAAACAATTAATTGGTGCTAGCCTACAGGGCAGTGAAAGGAACAGTTCCTTCCTATCTCCAGGCCATGGTCAAGCCCTACACCCCCGCCCGACCACTTCGCTCTGCTGCCTTGGGACGCCTGGTTGCCCCGTTGCTCAGAGGCCCCTGCTGCCGATCGACCCAGTCACGGCGCTTTTCTGTCCTGGCCCCACAGTGGTAGAATGAACTCCCCACTGATGTCAGGACAGCGGAGTCGCTGCCCATCTTTCGGCGCAAGTTGAAAACTCACCTCTTCAAGAACTACTACCCTGTTACTTGCTCTTAGCAAGTAACTCATTCACTCATTTAAAAAAAATAATCTCTTTCTTGCGCTTTTACTTTAGTACTGGTTTTGCTCTTAGATTCTTGTTTAGAGAGAAGATGCACTTATGACCTCTGATGACTAGTAGTTCTCTTAATTTCCTACATTAAATGCACTTATTGTAAGTCGCTTTCGATAAAAGTGTCGGCTAAATGACTGTAATGTAATGACAAGCGGTCGTTTGTCATGCTGCTACGCATGAATGTGTTCAGTCTCCGGAGAGTGTTGGCTGACCTTTCACATTCACAGGAGGTGACTGGCAGAGTACAAGCTATTTTGAGAAGCTTGGAGATGTTAGGGTGGCTCAGTGCATCATATTCTTTGATTGCCTCAGCACATGAAGTTGGCCTTTGTTCTGATGACTTGTTTTGCCACTTCAGTTTCCAGCTTTTCAGTTCCTGGTCAGTCAGTTCTGGTGAAGGTAAGTCATCTTGGTAAAGGTGAACTGCTTCAGAGATGTCCACTATTGCATCTGAGTGGCACTGTACAGATGGAATTAGGCCCAGAAGCCTTGATGCTGTTACAGATAGTGGACTAAATCTGGATTTGAACTCCAAGATTACATGGTCTAGGAAGGGTATAGCCATGTTACGACGACAGTAGTCCTGAACAGTTTCAGCAGCTGCATTTTCCCTGTGTGTCTGCCTTCCAGCAGACATTGGTTGACTGGTAGGCTGCACATTGACCTGAGCAGCCATCCTGATTGCTTGCTCGTAGATTTGGTTGAAGTCATCCTCAACTGTCTCACGTAGCTCCTTTTAAATATTCTTCACCTCATCTACCATGCTAAATGCCTTGTCAGTGTCAATTGAAGTTCTTTGCAGCTTCACTGTTATGCCTGCAAGGTGGGCTAAAACTTGGCAGAACGTGAGGAAAGTCAGGATGAAACCGAAGTTTTAGAGCCCAGACAAGACACCATAGGCCTCTGCTTTGTACTTGCCCTCCCATCCAGTGGTGACATCTTGGCTGTACTCTTCTGTATGGAGACCAAGTGCCATGACTTCTAAAGCCTTAACAATGAAGACGAAGGCACTATAAAAGTGGCTGTAGGCATCGTGTCTTTCCGCCCATCTTGTGCGACATATGTCAATGAGGGGTTTCCTCTTTCCAGCAGAGTGTGCATCCTTATTTACAACCTCCCTGAGTAGATGTTCCCTCTTCGGGCTGTAGGTAAAGAATATGACGACAGACTTCATCTTGTCAATCATGTTGCGCACAATTGGAAGAGCACAGGAGCATGCAATGACAAGGTTCAGGCAATGCCCATTGCAGTGCATGTACATGGCCTTAGGTGCAGCCTTCTTGATCAGCACATAGACACCGACATTTTCACTGCTCATGTTGCTGGCACCGTCATAACCCTGTCCTCGACAATCACCAATCTCTATGCTTAGGTGACTCAGCACATCCTTAATTGCGGTTGTTGCCATGTGGCAGCCTGTGATTCGTGGCAGAGAACAAATCTCTAGCAATTCTTCCCTGATATTTAAGTCTTTGTCCACAAATCTTACACACACGGGCATCAACTCTACATTATGGGATGTCACCTCATCCGCCATGACTGTATAGATCTGTGCATTTTTGACCTCTTCTACAATCTGGGCCTGAATCATTCGCTTTCCTATCACGTCAATCATCTCATTTTGGGTTTGGGGTGAGAGGTAGGTGGCATTTCTGAGCTTTGGCTTTGCCATGTGCTGCTTCAGCGTCTCATCGTGGTTTGCAAGGAGATTAATTAGGGCCAAGAATTTCCAGGGTTGCAAGGAGAATGCTGCTGCTCAGTTGTACCTCTAAGTGCAATACACTGGCGACCACAGTAAAGTACAGCCTCTACTACAGACTTGAGTATGTGCCTGTTTTCTTTGATGTTGGCTTCCTTCCTACTATCCATCAGGGCCGATATTTGGGTCTCAGGTTTGTTGACCGACTGGAGAAACAATCTAGCATTTTCAACTGTAGCTAAGTGATATGGTCTTGTTGAATGGTTGCCAATTACCAATGTTTTCTTATGCCATTGTGTGAATGGAGCATTGACCATCAATCCCACCTTCTTGGCATTCACAAACAGGAATTAGGCAGAAGGCACCATCAAACTTAGAACTGTACCACCAGCCATATTCCTCCAACCACCTGAACTTGAATGCCCTGTTGCAGCCACCAAGGAATTGTGTTGGCAAAATGAAGTGATTTGATGGCCTGTCATGGTTCCTGAGCAAATTGCATGTCTGGCCCTCAGACATCCTACGCACACTAAGATTTCGACAACTGGTTTTGTAGCCTGAATGAAAAATCCTAGGTCACTGAACATCTCATCATCCTGATGTGCCCCAAGGTGTTGTGGACCCTCCTGTGGTTGGGGATCACCCTGATCTTCCTTGAGGGGTTCTGCATCCCCCTGACCTTCCCTGAGGGGTTCTGCATCATCCTGACCTTCCCTGGGTTCTTGTGGACCACCCTGACCTGCTTGCCTATCTGTAAAGATACACATAGATCTTAGTCAGTGGTGTAATGGAGGTATATGCAGCTATGCACCACCATTAGTGCATGCTAATTTTACAGTCAACTACAAAATCATGCACACAAAAAATTTTAATTTATCCCTGTGATTGACGGCTGAAAACTTGATTTAGTATAGAAATAAGCATTGTACTGGTGAGAGATAGCCTACCAGCAGTACATTCAAATGTTTCATTCATTGAAATACGCTTTGTATATTGTGCCGTTTCTCCACTATACAGTATGGTATGGTACGGCATAGGACGACACGCATTTGTGTCCCCTAACCCATCACGAGACAACAACACAGCAACACAGCACAATGGAAGAACTTGAAGTTATCCTGTACTTTTTTGTTGAACAAAACCAGTTGTAAACTGATCTGGCCCAATATCTCTTAGCTAGGTACATACGGTAGCTAGCTATGTCCCGCCACAGTGTCATAAATGAATTGATTGATTTCATCAACTTCGTCAGAAATCGCCGCTTAGCCGCCATGCTCATTTTTGCAATGTAAAACCCCATTTACTTATGCTAAAACGTTAGCGGTCTAAACTGATTTACAAAAAAATCAGTCTGAACTGATTTACGTTTGCCACACAGGTAACCAAAAATCATTCCTCCAAAATGTTCACAGCTAACATTCATAGCTAGTTAGCTAACGCCAGCATAGCTTAGCTATCCCAGCTAGCCAACTAGTTAAACTTACCCTGTTTGGCTTTTTTCTTAACATCTGTCCAATATTTTGAGAAAGTGAGACTGCAGCTTGCTTTCTCTTTCAAACATCTTGCTTTTTTCAACCCATTTTGAGACTGATTTCAGGATGGTTTACTTTAGCCATCACCAGCCGGCTAGCTGGCTCCGTTACAGTAAGCTATGCAAGACTTGACACTCCGTTTGATTGAGGAAGGAGGTAGGGCTAGTCCACTCGGAAGAAACAATGCTCTAAAGTGGTGCTTTTAACAACGTTAGGGCTTCAGTTTTGTTTAGATTTTTTTTCAGATTAGTTTAGAATTGACCTTTCGCAAAGTCCCGCCCCCCCTTAGTTACTGTTGCTATGCCCGTCAAGCATTTCAGAAGTATCCAGGAAGTAGCCGGAAAACACCAAAACATGAAGGAAGAAATCAGCGCATTGTGTGGGTAAAAGTAACAGCAATAATACGTTAACTGTATTAGCTATCAATAATAGCTGGTAGCTAGCTTAGCTTGGAGCACGTAGGTATTTTTGTTGATTTTGGATGGATTAAGCTGGCCATGGGGTCTGCTATACTGCGAAATCTATTGCCGACATTGCGCTTCTTGCGTTCTGGGTTTCGGGAAGAGAAAGAAAATTACACCATCTCCAAACTTTTCAGATATCTAGTACCCGATTTGCAGATCCCATAGACACACCGTTTCAGCATTTTGTTGTGTGTTTGAAAGCTTGACGGACTGTTGCTAAGGTAGGATTGGACAAGCACTGTTCTGGGGCGGTACTTTGCGAAAGGTCAATTGCACATCGTTATTTAAAAAGGGGACACACTTTAAACAACTGACTTAAGAAAAACCTGGAAAAAAAATAACACCTGAAATTGTGGACCTTGTGCTGTCTGGGAGGTTTGTTCGAACCATCCGAACACCCCCTGGCTACGGGCCTGCGAACGTAGCTGCATCTGGACTTTCTCGCCGTGGTGGTTCTACGCAGCAATGGCCAGCAAAGGCCAGCGCTGCAGAAGTCACGGTTTCTCCACAAGACAAGACAGGAGCTGATACGCGCCTTCCCTCCTCCCCCACTCGATGTGGGTAATGTGCTGATTTCCAGGCATCATTATGGTAGTCTTTCGAACATTTTTTTTGTAGTAGTAGTTGTGCAAAACTCTTGTTTTTTCTGGAGATACGTTTTTGTTCATTTCCACTCATACGAACTGAGTTAAATATATGCGTGGTGAGCTGAATCACTAACACGACTGTGCACGTGAACAGTGCGTGCAAAGTTAGTGCCAGTGTCTGTTCCTCTCGCGAGCAGGGGCTGATTTGCATCAGTGCACTTGAACTGACGGGGATTGCACACTTGCCCTGTCGTGGGACATTCTTTTGCAATTCACTGGGTCGCTCCCACAACATATGAAACGTGCCACCGTACGTAGTCCTACCAGTGTCTCGGGTTTAAATTATAGTAAAGACCTCTAGTTTATTTTATTTCACTGAGTGCACTAATTTTGGGAATTGCTGGCTGAGGTTTTAAAATAATAAATAATATACAAGGGGTCAGTGTTTAAAGCATTTAAAAGTTAAGAGAGTTAACATGTATTGTTTTTTTTTCTTTGGAAGTGATTTGAGTTAACTATAGATCAATTCAGTATCTTGTATAGGTAAAACCTCTGTAATTTCAAAAGCCATGGGATTATTGTCTGTGAATGTTCTCATTCATCCAGGTCATGGTTATCCAAAGGAACTGAAACGAGTGCAACTGGACTTGGTATATATCCGTGAACACGTTTCGCCTCTCATCCAAGAGGCTTCATCAGTTCGTGCCTTTCTGACTAGACCAAGCTAGTCTGACTGGCTGGTGATGAAGTTCAGATATTTATCCTCTTTGGAGTCGTTATCAGAGTTATTGATGTCCATGGCTCTTGGTGTTCCAATGTTTAGCAACGCCCGTCGTTATCAGAGGTATTGATATGCGATTGTGATCCGATGTTAAGCAGCGACGGTCGTTGGGGGTGTTAGTTTCGACTTCGTTAGTGCTCCATTCAGTGGTCATGAGTCGTTGGAGCCGTTAGTGGCCGACTGTTGTTCTTGGAGGCTAGGCTTCTTGAGTCTCCTGGGTAGGGATGAAAGGACGACATTGTAAGTGGGAGATAGGTGATGTCGCAGACCTCCTCCTCTGTTGAGGGATGGTTTTTCCAGTTTCGCATAGATGGCTTCCTTCACTCTATCTTCCCTGTCCAAAATGTGTACGTTGCTGTCCTCGAAGGAGTGTGTCTTCTCCTTTAGGTGTAGATAAACTGCTGAGTCTTGTCCTGTGGAGTTTGGCCCAACACAGAAGGCCAAACTCCAGCCTGTCAGACTAGCTTGGTCTAGTCAGAAAGGCATAAACTGATAAAGCCTCTTGGTCGGCTGCCACTGGAACCACCACTTCAGCCTCCTGGTCCGGGAACAGTGGCAGCTGGTGCCCCATCTGGCACTCGAACGGCGACATGCCGGTTGAGGAGGACTGTAAGGTGTTGTGCACATACTCCACCCACAGCAGTTGCGAGCTCCAGGAGGACGGGTTGGAAGCAATCAGACAGCGAAGCATCGTCTCCAGATCCTGGTTCCCACTCTCCATCTACCCATTGGACTGAGGGTGGAAGCCTGAAGAGAGGCTGGCAGTGGCCCTGAGGAGGGAGCAGGCGGCCTTCCAAAAACGTGAGATGAATTGAGGACCACGACCCGACACCACATCACGAGGAAGGCCATGCACGCGGAACACGTGCTCGATCATCAAGGCTGCGTTCTCCCGAGCAGACGGTAGCTTGACCAGAGCAACCGCGCCGCCTTGGAAAACCAATCCACGATGACCAGGATGACCGACTTCCCCTCGGATTGAGGGAGGCTGGTGACGAAGTTCACCGACAGGTGCGACCAGGGCAAACGTGGGAAAGGCAACGGGCAGAGCAGGTCGGGCGGACGCTGGCGTTGGAACTTCTGCTGGGCATAGGTGACGCATGCGGAGGAAACATCCCTCCCCATGGTTGGCCACCAAAACCTGCGGCCGAGGAACTCCAGAGTCATCCTCTCCCCTGGATGGCCCACGAGGCAAGACGAATGCCCCCATTCCAAGACCTGTGGCTGCACTGCAGGGGGCACATACAGACGGTCCTGCGGGCTCCTCCATAATGCACTGATCCAGGCGTAGCGTGGACCTCACGAATGAACAGGTGGTGCTGCAGCAGCCTCTTCAGGACCCTGCTGGACGTGCTCTTAATGGGTCTGGGAAAACACAAGAATATCGTCAAGATATACATACACAAACCTGTCCAGTATGTCCCGCAGGACATCGTTGATGAGTGCCTGGAAGACGGCTGGGGTGTTCACCAAGCCGAAGGGCATCACCAGATACTCGCAGTGGCCCGTGAGAGTGATAAATGCCGTCTTCCACTCGTCCCCCTCTCGGATCCGGATCAGGTTGTAGGCACTTCGCAGGTCGTGGGGGATCAGTGCATTATGCAGCCACTACCTCGGTCTCTATCCCCCACAGGACCAGTGCGATGATGCTCGGGCTCTGCGGTAAGACAATAAAAAGTCAAACCGGTTAAAGAAAATAACCCACCTGGCTTGCCGGGAGTTCAACCGTTTGGCACCGCGGATGTAGGACAGGTTTTTGTGGTCGGCCCAAACCACAAACGGATGCCTCGAGCCCTCCAACCAGTGCCGCCATTGTTTCAGAGCCTCCACTACTGCCAGCAGCTCCCGGTCCCCAATGTCATAATTTCTCTCTGTGGGGTTGAGACTCCGGGAGAAAAAGGCACACGGATGCAGCTTACCATCCGCGGGCACCCGTTGGGACAGAACGGCCCCAATGCCCACCTTCGACGCATCTACCTCCACAACGAAGTGCAGCGCCGGGTTAGCATGGACGGTGACGGGGCTAGATTTTCATTCACCTTCATTAAACCAGGTTAGTCCCATTGAGATTAAAATCTCTTTTACATGAGAGACCTGGCCAATAATGGCAGCAGTACACCAGTTTCAGCACACATTCACGGAATAGCTCAAATTGTTGTCTTCCGGATGTGAAGCACTGTTTGAGCCGGGCGAAGACCCGGTCCGCCTGGGGGGTCCAGCAAAACAGGGAGGAGCTCTTCTTGGTGGTGTCGTTTATCGGGACCGCGATGGTGCTGAAGCCCCGGATAAACCTGCGATAGAAGTTGGCAAAGCCCATGAATTGCTTTACCTGCCTCACCGACTTGGCCTGGGGCCACTCTGACACAGCTCGCACCTTCTCTGGATCCATTGACATGCCGGAGGGGGACAGAATGAACAGGTGGTGCTGCAGCAGCCTCTTCAGGACCCTGCTGGACGTGCTCTTAATGGGTCTGGGAAAACACAAGAATATCGTCAAGATATACATACACAAACCTGTCCAGTATGTCCCGCAGGACATCGTTGATGAGCGCCTGGAAGACGGCTGGGGTGTTCGCCAAGCCGAAGGGCATCACCAGATACTCGCAGTGGCCCGTGAGAGTGATAAATGCCGTCTTCCACTCGTCCCCCTCTCGGATCCGGATCAGGTTGTAGGCACTTCGCAGGTCGGTTTTGGTGAAGATGGTGGCCCCTCGGAGGTGTTCAAAAGCGGTGGCCAGCAGAGGGAGAGGGTACCGATTCTTGATGGTAATGGCATTCAGGGGCCGGTAATCTATACAGGGGCGAAGTGTGCCATCCTTCTCCCCCACGAAGAAGAATCCAGCAGCTGCTGGGGAAGTCGATGGCCGGATAAATCCCATCTCCAAGGCCTCCTTAACATACTGCTCCATGGCAGCAGTCTCTGGAGCCGAGAGGGAGTACAGGCGTCCCCGGGGAGGGCTGGTGCCGGCACGGAGCTCAATAGCGCAGTCATAGGAGCGGTGTGGAGGACGGACGGTTGCCCGCTTTTTACTGAACACATCCCGGAGGTCAGCATACTCAGGGGGAACATTGGCTAGGTCAGCGAGCTTGGTCTCCACTGCACGCCGGGGTGTCTCCCGAGGATCCTTGAGGCAGGAAAACTGGCAGAGAGCCCCCCCCCCTCCAGCAGTCAAATCCAGCTGTGGGTTGTGTAAGGCCAGCCAAGCATACCACAGATCTAGAGGATAGGCGGGTGAGTCGACGAGGTGCAGGGAGATGTCCTCCCGATGACTCCACTCCGGGACCAATGTGATGGTACAAAGCCGGACCTTTCCAGACCCCAGAGGGCGGCCATCGAGGGCTGTCACGTTAATGGCCTCCCCTCCAAGTGTCGGGTAGGGACGCCCCACTCCTGGGCCATGTCTAGCAGGTTCCCGGCGGCACCGGAGTCAACAAAGGCGCTGACTGATGTGCCTGAGAGCCCCATGAAACAGTGGCGGACCACAACATACAGGGCTGGGGAGAAGGAGGTATGGAGACTCGACCCGTCAGAATCTCCCCAGCTACTGGCGGGTCTTGTCTTTTGCTGGGGCCTTGGGACAGTGGGCGACGAAGTGGCCAGCCTCTCCACAGTACAAACAGCATCCTTCCCTCTGCCGGCGGACGCGCTCCGCCCTTGATAGACCGGCCCTGCCAATCTGCATGAACTCCTCTACTCTCACTCAGCGGAGGGGAGGCGGCTGCAGGCGCCGAAAAGCAGACAGTGGGCTGAGTGACGTAGGCACTGAGCTGAGATCCATGGGTGCCCCGAACCCTCTTCTCTCTCCGCCGCTCCCGGATGCGATAGTCCACTCAGATGGCGAGTTTAATTAGCTCCTCCAGGTCATCCTGCTGCTCCCTGGTGGCCAGCTCATCTTTAATGTCCTCCGACAGTCCATGCTGATAAACAGTGAGGAGGGAAGCAGTGTTCCATCTGCTGTCTACTGCCAGTATGCGGAACATGACGGTGTAGTCCGCTACGGTCTCCCTTCCCTGTCGCAGGGCATATAGTTGCTTGGCTGCCTCCTGCCCCGTCACATGGTGGTCAAAAACTCGGCGCAGCTCCTCCACAAAGGTTCGGTAGGACTGGCAGGCGGGCGCACACTGCTTCCATAAAGCAGTGGCCCATACCAGGGAAAGGCCAGACAGGAGCAGTATAATAAACGAGACCTTAGCCGTCTCATTTACCAACTTGGAGGGCTGAGCCCCAATGGCTAGCTCACATTGGACCAGGAACTGGTGGCAGGTCTCGGGGTTCCCAGAACACCAGTGTCAGCAACACCAGTGTCAGCACTGGTGTTGCTGTCTGGGCAGGCTATAGATGCTGGAAAGCGGTGGTGAGGCTGGGGATGGCGGGCATCATCTACTGCCGTTGAGCCTGGACCTGCTGCAGCTGGGAGTGATCCGCTGTCCACTGCTGAAGCATGGGGCGGATCTCTCCAACAAAACTGGAGATAGAGCGGACGCTCCCCTTCAGCGACCGCAGCTCGGTGTGCTCTTCACCCAGAGCTGCACCTTGGGTGGTAACGGCGACGCGCAACTGGTCTAACTCTGCTGGGTCCATGTCTGGTCTTGCTGTAACGCAGTGTGTTTGGACCCAATTGCAGAGAAGAGGCAGAGGCAGAGGCAATTCGTAAAGTACGAAGTCACTTTACTGGGCTTCAGCAAAAACACACAATGACAAAAAAACACTGCCAAACAGGGCAGGCAATAAAGCTAACTCGAATAAACATAAAATAGCAAAACACTCTCTCACACAGAGGCAGATGAGGGTTCAGGAGACACGGGCTTCCGCAGACCAACGTGAAGCTTTTCCAAGACTCGCCCGGTAATGTCTGCAAAACACCCAGTCAAATAGTCCCCAGCACAGGTGCACACCATCACAGGCCAATCAAGGAGACTGGGCGCAGGTGAACCAAAGCACCAATCAAGAGATTAGAGAGCCCAGATCACAGACCATGACAGGTGCACCTAATCACAGGCCAACCAGTACGCAGGTGCCACTCATACTGGCTGATTGCAGGCCCATTGGGAAATGTCACTTGTTAGCTGCTGATCCTCTGGCCAGTGATTGTGTCACCCAATTATTTTGTGTTTGAATTCTATGGGTCAGGTTGTTTATCTAAAACATACACCTTGTTGGGTTTTTGAAGATATATTCCTGTCACACTTTTATGTCCTGGAAGACAATTAGACACACAGTAGTGTCCCTAGTCATTCCAGGTGGAGGCACCGCGCTAAGCATCATTGAGCGTAACACTGTCCTCTCAGAGTAGAAGGGGCATTGAAAGGGGGTTACATAGATTTCAACCCAAAGAATTTACTCCGCGACCCTGAGAGCAGGATAAGCGGTTCGGATAATAGATGGACTTTAGTTTTTATCCACTACACTACTTGTGTGGTTGGTAAATTGGTGATCAGTACTAGTATTACATATTGTGCAACGTTCAGTAGGCTACTAGTGAATGATAATGAGCAATGATATCAGGGACACTTTATGTAAGCGGTCAGCTTCGTAGCTGCAGAAATGTGTGCATTGCATTTCTGATGGTCGCCGAATTTTTCCAGCGCCTTCTTCCAATTTCCAAACCCTACCGTTCGAAATGTTTCTTCTTTGTTGTGGCCATCAATGCTAAATGCGCGGCATGAGTAACAGAATGCCCGATCAGCGGCGGGGTTGTACTCAAGCACGGGTAGGGGACAGACCATTCTTTCCGAAAGCTTCTCCCTCCTGTTGCTGGGAATAACAGAATACGTTGGTAGGGGGCGTTCTCCACGAAATTCAAGTAGTTTCCCACACCAAGAATAGGATCTCGAGTTTCAGGTTGTAACACCATGGCATTGCCTGCCTGCTCCTCGCTGCTGAAGCTGTGGAGGCTGCATCTCTGCATTGCCCACTGTAATAAACTTATAAACTAGCTTTGGTTTATTATAAGAATGACTAGCGAGAGTTCAGTATTTTACAATTAAAGGATGGGTTTATTCTCCGTACTTAGGCTCCACAACAACATCGGTACCCGTGTGTAATGTACTGCCTGCTTTTCGGCACCTCCCACTGACAGTAGCAACTGTCGTAAAACACATCATAAAATTCATATCTATGACATCTCCCCCTTTTAGATACCGCCATTATCCATATCCACGTAACACTCGATGATTAATATAAACAACAACACCCTCTTGTGGCCTAAGAGTAACCGAAGAGAGAAAGTAAATGTTTACCAACCATTATGTCTCTCAACAAACATGCATAACCAACCATGTCATGCTTTTTTTTCCCCCCCACACTAAACCACCGTGACATGTCTCGTATCACCAAACATGTATAACAGCCAATGTCATACTTTTTTTTAAGGACAAAAAAAAACAAAACAAACATGACAGTCCTGTTTTCCCTCTCTTTTTTTTTTCAAACTCAAGTTTCTGACTAAACCTTCCCTTCACAGGTCAAGTCTTTGGACAGGTTTAACAAGCCTACCAGACCTGGTTTGTGACAGTCTATCCGTGTTCACTTTTGGGCTCGCCTGAATGTCTGGTGGGTCATTTCTGGGGTTTGTGTTGGCCTCCACTGGGGACCCTGCAACGGGCACCGCTCGGAGATTGCGATGGTTTCGCCTGTACAGAGCTCCTTGCTCTGTCTCGATGATGTGCGACCTCTGTATAGAGCTCTCACCTGCCACTACTGCCAGTGTGGCCCAGGCTTTTTGATGGTCCAGCCTTGTGAGGACATGGTCTCCTCGATCTAGTGGTGTGAGCTTTTTCATGCCGTGACGCTTGTTGTGGTAAAAGGCCTGTTTACTCTTCTCCGCAGCATCTCTGATGTAATGTCGGCTCGGCCACTTTGGTCGCAGATTCTTGGGAAGGATGGGCAGGGTCGTTCTGATTTTCCGCCCCATCAGGGGTTCGGCCGGACTGACACCAGTGTTGCTGTGTGGAGAGTATCTGTAGATCATGAGAGCCAGGAGAGGATATTTTTTCAAACCTCTCACACGCCCGCAGGCACTCCTTTTCTATTTGAGCGTACCTCATTTCAGCATCGCTCAGTCGCCTTGAACAGTACACCACCGGTCTCCAGTCCTCACCATGGAGCTGCAACAGGACGCCACCCATCCCATAGCTGCTTGCATCGGCTGAGACTACTGTGCTTTTGTTTACATCATAGAACACCAAGGTAGGTGATGTTGTGAGGAGCTCTTTGATTCGTTCAAAGGCTGTCTGCTGCGCTGGACCCCACATCCACACTGAGTGGGACTTTAGCAGTTCGTACAGTGGCTGGCCCACTGTAACTAGATCGGTAATGTATTTCCCCAGGTAATGTATGATGCCGAGCACCCTCTTCAGCTGTTGGACATTTTCAGGCGGGTTGAGGTTGTTGACTGCAGACACTTTGGCCGGGTCGGGTCACACGCCGTCGTTATTGATCACCTGACCCAGGAAGTGTAGCTCCCTCTTTCTCAGCACACACTTCTCTGGGTTCCGTTTTAGACCTGCAGACTCTAGTCGCTCCATGACTTTCTGCAGCCGTTCATTGTGCTCTCTCATGTCGCTGCCATGGACGATGATGTCGTCCATATACACGGCAACTCCCTGCAGCCCCTCCATTGTCTTTCTTTGAAAGATCTCAGGGGCACTGGTGATCCCAAATGGAAGACGTTTAAAACAATACGTTCCATACGGTGTAATAAAAGTGGTCAACCTCTGGCTGTCTTTGTCCAGTGGGATCTGCCAGAACCCCGAGGCTGCGTCTAATGATGAGAAGACTGGTGCTGTTGAGCTGAGCAATCATCTCCTCTGATGTCGGCAGTATGAACCTCTCTCTCTTGACAGCTTTGTTAAGTTTCTTTAAGTCGACACAGGTGCGTGCTTTACCTGACTTTTTTGGGACTGGCACCATCGGGGCGCACCACTCTGTGGGTTCAGTCACAGCCTCAATGATGTCGTTGGCTTACATCCGTTCCAACTCTTCTTTCACAGCACCCAGGAGGGGTATGGGGACATGGCGTGCAGCGCAGACTGCATAGGGCTGGGCATTTTCCTGCAGCACTATTTTTACAGGCTGTGTTTTAAGTAGACCAAACTCCTGTTCACTGCTGCTGATTTCATACACTGTCTTTACTAGCCCCATTGCTAAAGATACAGGCCTGCTCAGTAGGTTATTCACACTCGCCCCTCTAATAACGTAGAGCCTGAAGGTGTATGGTTTGCCTTTGTAGCTGGTCCGAGTTATAAACTGCTCTAAACAGTCCAAACCGCCCCCTGGACCACTCAGTACTTTCTTTGGCATCTGTAGGACTTTCTTGGGCTCGAGTGTTTTTTTACACCGCTTCACTCATGATGCTACAATCAGCTCCTGTGTCAGTTTTAAATTATATGGGCACACTACTGATGTTCAATGTAACTGTCGATTCATCATCATTGTGAGGTGTGCTACTAACTAAACCCAGATAATAGTGTCCATCATGTTCCTCACCCTCAGTCACTTCACTCACCAGCCTGCTTGTACATACCCTCTCCCAGTGTCCACTTTTCCCACATTTGTTGCAAGTAGACTTCCTTGCTGGGCACTTATCCTCCTGGCTCCAGATGTTTGAACAGAGATGCTTCATTTGCCTCTGATGAGCCATAATTCTTGTCTAGCCGTTGCCATAAACGCTGAAGACCCGCTTCTGGATTATTCACGTGGACAGCTCTAATCCTCAGGGTGTGTTGAAGAGACTCTCCGCCAAGCCACTTGGTAAGTAAATCAAGCTCATCTCTGCCCCATTGTCAAAAACCTTTAACCCTGCCATCAGGAGATCACGACGTGCAAGGTAGGCAGCAAGAGCTGATATTTCAGTCTGTCTGGGCAGTGATCAACTTTGAAAGTGGGCATTGTCTTTTCTGACGTGGTTAGGTGGATTAGGTGGGGAATGGTTAGGCTGCCACCTGGTTGAGAGTCTTTACAACACCGATGTGTGTACACGGCGACTGGGTGCAGCACACTCTGATCCAGGTTGTGAGTGTCGCCATGGCCAGACTGTCATTCCATGTGATCCTTTCTCTCTTCGTTTATATCATGGGTAGAAGTGGGTATTTACATATTCTTCAGTGTACCTGATCGAAGCAGGCGTTGCCACAGGGATGCCCGCACTGGCCAGCTCAATAGGATCAGGTGGGTCTTCAGTCGCAGCCTCCAGGACTCTAGCTGCGGCAAGCGTCGCTTCAGCCTCACCCTCCTGTTTCAGAACATTTAGTGTTGCCTCAGTGCGTGCCTTCTCAACCTCCAGGTCTATTTGGCATTTGGCATACTGAGCTCTGGCGTGGGCAGCTTTGGCGTTTGCTTGTGCTGCAGCCTGTTCCTCAGTTGAGCTGCTTGATTGGCGTGAAGCAGATGATAACAGGTAAGTCAAAGATGAAATGGTAAAATAATTCTGCTACGTGTGCGGCTAACATCTAATGACATTCTAGATTATGGTAAGTTAGCAATCAGTTAGCTCATGCTATCCGAACGTGTACATGCAGTATAAAAGGATGAAACTCGATTCATTTATCTAAATAAAGCTAGAATATACACTACCGTTCAAAAGTTTGGGATCACATTGAAATGTCCATATTTTTGAAGGAAAAGCACTGTACTTTTCAATGAAGATAACTTTAAACTAGTCTTAACTTTAAAGAAATACACTCTATACATTGCTAATGTGGTAAATGACTATTCTAGCTGCAAATGTCTGGTTTTTGGTGCAATATCTACATAGGTGTATAGAGGCCCATTTCAAGCAACTATCACTCCAGTGTTCTAATGGTACAATGTGTTTGCTCATTGGCTCAGAAGGCTAATTGATGATTAGAAAACCCTTGTGCAATCATGTTCACACATCTGAAAACAGGTTAGCTCGTTACAGAAGCTACAAAACTGACCTTCCTTTGAGCAGATTGAGTTTCTGGAGCATCACATTTGTGGGGTCAATTAAACGCTCAAAATGGCCAGAAAAAGAGAACTTTCATCTGAAACTCGACAGTCTATTCTTGTTCTTAGAAATGAAGGCTATTCCATGCGAGAAATTGCTAAGAAATTGAAGATTTCCTACACCGGTGTGTACTACTCCCTTCAGAGGACAGCACAAACAGGCTCTAACCAGAGTAGAAAAAGAAGTGGGAGGCCGCGTTGCACAACTGAGCAAGAAGATAAGTACATTAGAGTCTCTAGTTTGAGAAACAGACGCCTCACAGGTCCCCCACTGGCATCTTCATTAAATAGTACCCGCAAAACACCAGTGTCAACATCTACAGTGAAGAGGCGGCTGCGGGATTCTGGGCTTCAGGGCAGAGTGGCAAAGAAAAAGCCATATCTGAGACTGACCAATAAAAGAAAAAGATTAAGATGGGCAAAAGAACACAGACATTGGACAGAGGAAGACTGGAAAAAAGTGTTGTGGACGGATGAATCCAAGTTTGAGGTGTTTGGATCACAAAGAAGAACGTTTGTGAGACGCAGAACAAATGAAAAGATGCTGGAAGAATGCCTGACGCCATCCGTTAAGCATGGTGGAGGTAATGTGATGGTCTGGGGTTGCTTTGGTGCTGGTAAGGTGGGAGATTTGTACAGGGTAAAAGGGATTCTGAATAAGGAAGGCTATCACTCCATTTTGCAACGCCATGCCATACCCAGTGGACAGCGCTTGATTGGAGCCAATTTCATCCTACAACAGGACAATGACCCTAAACACACCTCCAAATTGTGCAAGAACTATTTAGAGCAGAAGCAGGCAGCTGGTATTCTATTGGTAATGGAGTGGCCAGCGCAGTCACCAGATCTGAACCCCATTGAGCTGTTGTGGGAGCAGCTTGACCGTATGGTACGCAAGAAGTGCCCATCCAACCAATCCAACTTGTGGGAGCTGCTTCTGGAAGCGTGGGGTGCAATTTCTCCAGATTACCTCAACAAATTAACAGCTAGAATGCCAAAGGTCTGCAATGCTGTAATTGCTGCAAATGGAGGATTCTTTGACGAAAGCAAAGTTTGATGTAAAAAAAATCTTATTTCAAATACAAATCATTATTTCTAACCTTGTCAATGTCTTGACTCTATTTTCTATTCATTTCACAACATATGGTGGTGAATAAGTGTGGCTTTTCATGGAAAACACAAAATTGTTTGGGTGATCCCAAACTTTTGAACGGTAGTGTATAATAAAACTTCATTATCTAGCAGTGAACTTACAGATTATCCTGTCAAGGGCAGTACACGAAGGAAAAGACAAAAGCAAGTAACACTATCTGTCCACTCTGTATGCTCGAACTAAAATGGCTACCATAACACAACTTACTTGTAATGTACGTTTTACTACCACTAGGTGGGAGTATTGACCACAGAACTGGGAGTAATCTCGGCTTCCTGACACCAGTAGAGCATTAAAGCAAGCGTTTGCTAAATCTATTTTAACTCTATCATAAACGAACTAACAAATATGAAAATATGAGGGACAGAATAAACATTATTTTAATTATTCTTTGCCCCCCCCCTCCCTAATGTCGCCCATGCATTGCTTGGATGTGCTATACAACTGATCTCCACACATCAACACCTTACAGACTCTCAGATTGCTCTAGGGAAGTTTAAATCATAAACACTGAAATGAACTCACTGAGCAAAAGTAGGAATAAGCTGAGGGGGACCAGCCCAGCCTGCGAATCTTCACGGTCCCAACTGTCCTCCTTTGTGCATCCTGTGCATCATATGGCCTTGTCTAGGCCAAACGGGACAGCCCTAAGCTGCACAACAAACCATTTCTCCTTCAACTGCTACAAATCGGCAAGAAATGGGCCGAAAACGCAGGAAAAAAAATCATTGAAACGTCATGATGACAGCCAGTTGGTAGGCAACATGGCGCCCGTCAAGCAAGTGACAAGCTCTCAGCCAATCACAGCGCGTGTTGCAAAGATCAAAGGATGGTCAGACTCTCTATACACGGCACTGTCCTGATCGCTGCAGTAGCGCCTCCTCTGGTCGGTCGGGATAAAAGATAACATGTCCAGAGTGCATATGATAGGGGTAACCATTTCACGTTTACTGGTCCAAAGCAATTGGCATTATAGCATTAAATACTGCAATACCACTGTGTAAAATACTATTTACAACAACCACCATAAATCAGACAGACACTCACCGGTAAGGTTGTTACTTCGATAAATTAACAAACTTTAAATTAAATGAACAGAACTATTTGGGCCCACAAAGAGGGTGTATAACATTTGAGAGTATTTGCCATATAATGTTGCGTTTGAACTCAGAGGAACCACAATTGCCCGTGTTTGCGGGTGAGAAGCCGGATGTGGGTATGTGTCCTGGTCGTTGCACTAGCACCTCCTCTGGTCGGTCGGGGCGCCTGTTCAGTGGGTAGGGGGAGTAGCGTGATCCTCCCACGTGCTACGTCCCCCTGATGAAACCCCTCACTGTCAGGTGAAAAAAAGCGGCTGGCGACTCCACATGTATCCTCCGAAGGGCAGTCTCATGGCAGTTCGTGACATAGTCACGATATTGAATCTATTGATTCGTGTACATGGACACGAATATTTCTTCTTTTTTTCATAACACTCAGCACGACTTTCAAACTCGCTGAGGATCATGGGCAGGCTAACGCTAGTGAAACTGACCAAAACATGCTTGATTTCTCAGAATCCAAGGAGAAATAATGAAAACGGATGGGCGTAACAATAGCCTGTCATATTGTTGAGGCATCAAGGACACTTCCGTGTTTTTGTGTTGAGAAACGTTAAAGATGTCTTTAAAATCCACAGGTCAATATGCGACGGGTCCTAACCCTAGCCCGCCCACCGGACTGATAAAATTAAAATAAAGAAATAAAAACAAGGACAAAACGTCGTGGTTAACTGTTGAGTTATACAGCGTTTATAGTTAAAGTAAACCTATACAGCTTCTGTGCTCCCGAGTCCCGATTGACAGAAGAAAAAAAAAATCTGTTTCGTGCACACACAAAACAGACTTCCCACTGAAATACAGTTTGAAAGTCGTGCTGAGTATCACGAAAATTTTTAAAACTCGTGTCCATGTACACAAATCAATAGATTAAATGTCGTGACTATTCACGAACTGCCGTGAGACTGGGTTGCGGAGGAGGCGTGTGGTAGTCTGCAGCCCTCGCCAGATCAGCAGAGGGGGTGGAGCAGCGACCGGGACGGCTCGGAAGAGTGGTGTAATTGGCCGGATACAATTGGGGAGAAAGGGGGGGGGGTAAAATAATAATAGTAACAACAACAATAATAATAATAATAATAATGGATGGCTGGATGATAATAATAATAATGAAAAGGCAGCCACATACCTGCACTGGAACATCTGCAAAGAATTCAACATCAAACAAAAAAGAAAAATGGTACGAGCACGAGCCCCAAACAGTAACAGAAAAAGACATCACAATCTTATGGAACATGCCAGTACAGACAGATCGTGAGATGAAGGCCAACAGACCAGACATCATCATCAAGAACACAAAAGAAAAAAGCTGCCTACTCATCGATATGTCCATCCCGACTGAGAGGAGCACCTCAGTAAAAGTAACTGAAAAACTGTCCAAACATAAAGACCTTGAAATCCAGACTGAACGAATGTTGGGAATGAAAACCACAACAATGCCAGTAGTGATAGGACCCTGGGACTTGTAAAAACCACAACAATGCCAGTAGTGATAGGAGCCCTGGGACTTGTAAAAACCACAACAAGACCAGTAGTGATAGGAGCCCTGGGACTTGTAAAAACCACAACAATGCCAGTAGTGATAGGAGCCCTGGGACTTGTAAAAACCACAACAAGACCAGTAGTGATAGGAGCCCTGGAACTTGTAAAAAAAAGGGGGGGGGGAATACACCCAACGGATCCCAGGTAACATCAGAATACCAGAAGTACAGAAGATGGCAATACTTGGAACATCTCATATCCTAGGAAAGGCACTATCCATCACATAGACTTCTACCTCATTCTAACCCTAGGCCCAAGGAATGGACCCACCCGCTTATTATGTTGTATTATGGCATGAAGTTAAAGGACATTTGTATAATAATAATAATTTTATCTATATAGCATCGTTCATGCAGGAAATGCAGCTCAACGTGCTTAACATTAGAAAGAAGCAAATCAAAACAATTACAAGCAGAAAATAATCCAATAAAAAGTCAATTATAGAATGGGTCACTGGTGATGTGCTGACGGTCTTTTGAATCATTAATGCCCCGAACGTTTCAGCGATGATGCTGTGCTTTTGTTAAGTCATTGCTGTTTTAGTTCTTGTTTGCTTTTTGGTTTTGTTTTGTTTTTTTTGTACCTTTTCATTTGTATTAATGCTCCTTAAAGAAACTCCAAAGTCAATTTAAAGGTTCGTTGTAATCAATGAGAGAATGAAACATTAAAGCAAGAGTATATACGATGATTAAAGTAAATTATTACAATAGAATGAGGCCATACCGGATCGGTCGAGGTCCGGGTTAGCAACGGCCACCACTGGTGCTGTGTCCTTGCAGGGTTCCGCTGGAAACTGAACAACCCGCTGTGGTAACCCCTGAGAAACAGGGAACAAGCTGAAAGAAGAATGAGGTTAAAAAGAGAAATCGTGAGGTTAAAAGGATAAATTAAAAAGGAATAACGACAACCACAGTGGCAAAACCTCCCAATAAAATTACTGAAATTCAGCCAACAAGTCAAATTATTTTTACCAAAGAACAGAACGTGTAGAATAAAATACGTGCGTGTGTTTGTGTATGTTTGTTTTCCAGACTGGAGCAGCTTCACTCTCTATTCATCCATAAGAACTGTCTGTCTTACCTCCCTCACTGTCTGGTCAGCATCTCCACGTTAAAGGTCATCGTGGTCAGCGGCGACGAGCTGGTCTGCATCCCGACACGACTCTGCAGTAACCCAGACATCAAGTAACATCACAATACACACAACTACACAACAATGTGTGGCGGTGTTTTGTTTTTGTTTTTTTTGTTTTTTTTGGGGGGGGTTACAAACTGTGAGCATATTCTCTTTTTTTGGCATTCATTCTCTATGTAGTTGTTCATGTTTTACAAAAGGGTTTAACCTGAGCCAGACCATACAACAACGATAGCAATCATCACATTCATACAGGGTTCGTAGCATACAGCTATTTAAAACAATCAAACAAAAATATATATATAGTAACATGCATGGATAAGTAGACACGTTGGCCCCTTGGATAACGGGTCGGACCCTTTAGTCGACTGGTTAACGTTGTCGCTTGCGGTGTGTAAGCCACGGGTTCGCGTCCCGGATGCGGCGTCCCGAGTTGCCCCCTGAATTCGCTACAAGATATTTATATATATATCTATATATATAAAAACATATGTTACAGGTAATGTGAAAAAACGGTTAATGTGCAGATTACCCAACGGGCCGGTTAATGTGCACATTACCCGCCAGAACGGGTTATCTGCACATTAACCGGGTAGTCTGCACACCACCCGTTTGGATGGTTATTGTGGATGGAACGAACCTGCAACTCATCTTTTTACGATATTTAAATCAGCAATAGGCCTTTAGCCTAATGACTCATGAAGTGAGGCCATCTGAGGAATCACAAGTTGTGGTAAATGAAAGAACTGTCATAATAACCCATGTGTTCTGTGGACACCCACTGATACAGACACAGACAAGGTACTCCCAGATAGTGAGAAGAAAAAGGTTTAATAGAGGACGCTGGTCTTGCCGGTCTGAATGGTCTCACTGGCATGTGGAAATCCAAGATGGAGGCTGGGAGTTGGGGAGACACCAGGCAGGGCGAGGCTGGTCGAGCAGGGCAGGGTCAGGACGGCTGGAGACAGAGCCGGACTGGAATCTGGAGCTGATGGTCACAACACAGAAAGGGAGTACAAAGAGCACACGGATGCCACAGAGATACACGCAAACAAGGAGCCAATGCAAAGGTAAGCAGACGATCTGGCGACGAGTGGGAGAATGAACCAGGTTTTGTGGACCAGGAGAGTAGGTGGCTGATGAGGCTTGATGGAAGACAGGTGTGCAGGTGATTAGCTCCAGCCCAGCTCCCGGCCGACCTCCAGACAGACAGAAGGGGGAGGGACCAGCAGCACAGACAACAAGGAGGAAACACCAGGAACCGTGACAAGAACAGACGTTGGCGATATCATTCTGTCTTTAGATCAATGTTTTCCCCCACTTGTATAACGAGGCTATTAGCATCAAAGAACACAAAAATGAGCCCTCCTCCTCACTCTCTACCTGATCCCTGATATGAATGAGTAGCCTACAAATTTGACAAGGGTGAAAAGAAATATCAGTCTCGGCTGTCCCATCAGGCTGCTATAGCCTACTCTCACTGGAGACATGCGTCATTCAACCAATCCCAAATGGCACCACTCCGTGGACAGACTGGTAAATAACACTTTATGGAAGGGAGGTACTGGCGGGGGAAAATACTAAGACTAGATGATATGAAAACAGAAGGAAATCCGTTTTATAAGCCCAGTATGTAGGAGCGGAAGCAGCGAAAAAATATGTCAAAATGCACTTCCTGTCTGCCAATCAGGCAAGAAAAATGAATGAACAGGCGATACCTTTCAGATGCACTTTTACACAACCACCAAAAAAGACAAAAATGTGCCCGATCCCCTCCCTCACCTGGCTAATATAGCCTAGTAGCAGACTACCCGGTTAATGTGGATAATGTGGTTCGTTCTATCCACATTCACCGCCCAATTGGGTAGTGTGCCGACTACCCACTTAATGTGCAGATAACCCGTTCTGGCGGGTAATGTGCACATTAACCGCCATAGGTGGAGTTTGACATTCGAGCCAGGGGGGGCAAAAAAAAAAAATTGTAACAGCTGAGACCTGGCCTACCACCCTGGGAACACAGCACGAGCAGATAGGGACAAAACAAACATGTTAAATGTTTATTTTTAAAGCAGATTTGAAATTACATCGTAACAATTTAACAATTCGCCTTTATGAAATCCAATCGCGTCACGGCTGTCTTGGAACGCAATAGACACAAGGTGGCGGAATGCCCCTGTTTGTCACGTATCAGGAAAGAACCCAAAAGCAGACGGGACAACCAGGTAAGGGAAGAATCAAGTCTTTATTGAAGTAACCGATCTCAGGGGTAGAGCAGGAGTTGGCTCAGTGGCAGATAGGCAGGCAGGCAGAAGTCCATGAAAGGCGACGTTCCAGCCAAGACTGGTCCACAGTGAAGGCTTTTTAAGGGTGATGATCGCTTTGATGTCAAGGGAGAGCAGCTGACTGCTTTGATGTCAAGGGCGAGAGGCTGATGGCTTTGAAGTCAAGGGCGAGAGGCTGTGACGGGGGGGGGGGTCAGCAGGTGTCAAGGGCAATCGCTTTGATGTCAAGGGCGAGAGGCTGATTGCTTTGAAGTCAGGGGAGAGGGGCTGTGACAGTGGGGGGGGGGTGTCAGCAGGTGACGGGGCGATCGCTTTGATGTCAAGGGCGAGAGGCTGTGACAGTACCCCCCCCTCCGAGGGGCGCCACCGGGCGACCTACCAGACCCGTCAGGGTGCGTCCTGTGGAAGTCCCGGATGAGGTTCGCGTCCAGGACAAGGCGACAAGGGACCCAACACCTCTCCTCCGGGCCATATCCGTCCCAGTCCACGAGATACTGCAGACCGCGACCGCGGCGCCGAGAGTCCAGGAGACGATGAACGGTGTAAGCCGGATGGTCGTTGATCATACGAGGAGGTGGGGGCGGGGGGGCCGGAGGAACTAGAGGGCTGGTAGAGACAGGTTTGAGGCAGGACACATGGAAGGAAGGGTGAACCCGGAGAGTGCGGGGCAGCTTCAGACGGACAACAGAGGGGTTAATGACTTTGACAATGGGAAAAGGACCAATATACCTGGGGGACAGTTTCTTAGCGTCCGATTTCAAGGGTAGATCCTTGGTAGAGAGCCATACCTGGTCACCGGGGGAGTAGTCCGGAGCAGGGGTGTGATGACGATCCGCCAAGCGCTGGTAACGGCCGGAGGTCCTGAGCAGTGCGGCACGGGCTCGCCGCCAGGTCCAACGGCACCGACCGACATGGGCCTGGACAGACGGAACCGGAATGTCTACCTCTTGAGAAGGAAAAAGGGGGGGCTGATAGCCGTAAAGGCATTGAAAAGGGGACAACCCAGTAGCAGACGATGGCAGGGTGTTATGGGCATATTCTACCCAGGGAAGTTGTGAGGACCAAGAGGATGGGTTGGCAGACACCAGACAGCGGAGAACCGTCTCCAATGCCTGGTTGGCCCTCTCGGCCTGGCCGTTGATCTGAGGATGGAACCCCGATGACAGGCTGACGGTGGCACCAATGGCAGAGCAGAAAGCCTTCCAGACAGCAGAAGTGAACTGGGGGCCACAGTCAGACACGATATCACGGGGAAGACCGTGGACCCGGAAAACCTCCCTGACCAGCAGATCCGCAGTCTCTCGGGCCGAAGGCAGTCTAGACAAGGGCAAAAAGTGAACAAATTTACTGAAGCGATCAACAACAGTCAGTACAACGGTGTTACCGTCGGAGGCGGGCAGACCAGAGACGAAATCCAAGGACAGATGCGACCAGGGATGGTGTGGAACAGGCAGGGGGCGCAGCAGACCGGAACTGGCCCGAGTGGAGGGCTTATTCTGGGCACAAACAGGACAGGCAGAAACAAAAGACCCAGTATCCTCCGTCATGGAAGGCCACCAGAACCGCCTACGGAGGAAGGCTAGAGTACAGGTTACTCCAGGATGGCAGGTGAGTTTGGAAGAGTGAGCCCACTGCAACACACTAGATTTAACAGCATCTGGAACAAACAAGCGCCCAGGGGGACCGTTACCTGGGTCAGGCTGAGTCTGTTGTGCTTCCATGACCTCCCTTTCAATGTTCCAGGTGACAGCCGCAGCCACAACCACACAGGTAGAGGGAACAATGGTGTCAGGTTGGAGCTTGCGCTCAGACTCCTTCACATGCACACGAGACAGAGCATCGGGCTTGGCATTCCTGGAGCCAGGGCTTGACACCCGACAGGGGACAGACTGAGGCAGAGCAGACTGGAGGCATATGGCATGACAGACGGGACTCCAACTTGAAATTCTGGCCGATGACCAATCAATATGGGGACTATGCTTAACCGGCCAGGGATGACCAAGTATAATGGGAGCAAATGGAGAATTGATAACAAAAAAACGTAACTCCTCTTGATGGTTTCCCGACAACAGGAGGCGCACAGGCTCGGTCTTAGAGGTTATCCGGGCCAGGAGACGTCCATCCAGGGCATTAGCTTCAAGAGGCTGGTCCAGACTCACAGTGGCAAGACCTAACTGCTTCACAACACTTGCATCCAAAAAGCTTTCATCAGCTCCAGAGTCAATTAAAGCCAAAAGTCTAGTGGACTGACCTTTAAAACTGATGGTAGCTTGCAACTGGGTACGTGGACGAGGAGACAGAGGGCAGACAGTTGGGCTCACGAGGATCCTCCCCCTCCCTCGTGAGCCTGCTAGTTTGACGGATGGTGAGGGCAGGAGGCGAGAAAGTGACCAGGCTGACCACAATACAAGCAGCTGTTCTCGGTGATGCGGCGTTGACGCTCCTCCGGGTTGAGCCGGAAGCGGCCGAGTTGCATCGGCTCCGAAGCTGGGGAAGAGTCACGCCTCGGGCTTTCTTGGAGGATGGCAGCCTCAGTCGAGCGAGCTCGGCCCCCAGAGTTTGGAGGTGTGGCCCGTGGAAAGTTGTTGTGACCAGGAAAGCGGCGCGTCCTCTCTCTCCTCCGCTCCCGGAGACGGTTGTCCACATGAATGGCCAGGGTAACCAAATCCTCCAACCCTCCAGGCTCGGGGTAGGAAACCAATTCGTCCTTTATGGATTCGCTGAGACCGTTGAAAAAGCCGGCCTGGAGGGACTCGTTGTTCCATCTGCTCTCCGCTGATAGCGTACGGAACTCAACTGAGTAGTCAGCGACGCTGCGGGAACCCTGGCGGAGAGAGATCAGTCTTTTTGACGCATCCTATCCCCGCACGGGATGATCAAAAACCTGGCGAAAAGCAGTGGTGAACTCAGCGTAGGATGAGGAAGTGGAGGCCCGCATCTCCCACACCGCTGTAGCCCAATCCAGGGCGCTTCCCCGGAGAAGACCCATGATGTAAGCGACTTTGGCTCCATCCGTGGAATATGACTGGGGCTGCTGGTTAAACACAATCTCACACCGCATCAAAAAAGGGCGACAAAGTCCAAAATCTCCATCATACTTATCGGGCGGGGCAACCCATGGTTCCTTGGCCGAAGTTGATGGCACTGAGGGTGGCGGAGCTGGAGGGGCGGATCCCGGGCTAGCGGAGGCACTAAGTTGGGTCTGGATTCCGGATATCTTTGAGCTGAACCCACGGAGGGCGTCAGCCATCCACTGTAGCACCTGGATGTGCTGGCCGAGGACCGATTCCTGGTTGGCTACAGCCTGGCAGACCGTGGCCAGGTCTGTGGTGGAATGGTCTGCTGGGTCCATAGTGGCTGGAACGTACTGTCACGTATCAGGAAAGAACCCAAAAGCAGACGGGACAACCAGGTAAGGGAAGAATCAAGTCTATATTGAAGTAACCGATCTCAGGGGTAGAGCAGGAGTTGGCTCAGTGGCAGAAAGGCAGGCAGAAGTCCATGAAAGGCGACGTTCCAGCCAAGACTGGTCCACAGTGGAGGCTTTTTAAGGGTGATGATTGCTTTGATGTCAAGGGCGAGAGGCTGATGGCTTTGAAGTCAAGGGCGAGAGGCTGTGATGGGGGGGGGGGTCAGCAGGTGTCAAGGGCGATCGCTTCGATGTCAAGGGCGAGAGGCTGATTGCTTTTAAGTCAAGGGAGAGGGGCTGTGACGGGGGGGGGGGGTCAGCAGGTGTCAGGGGCGATAGCTTTGATGTCAAGGGCGAGAGGCTGTGACACTGTTGCGTTCTTATTGACAAAGTACCCGGAGATGACTTTATGTAAAATGAGCTTTTATTTATATCTCTCGGCTGTACATGTCCACCTGACTGTAAAAGGCATTGGAGAGCGCAGTTGTGGGTTTTGGCGCTTTAGCACCGAATATTGATATCCTTTCTGGGCGGGGTTACATCCGGTCCACAACATGTAAACAATAAGTAGTTCCGTATCAACAGTGAATGATAGAACATTTATCAATACACCACAGCCCCGACACTTAGAAATTAAACTAAATGCAGCAGCCCCAACGTAAATAAAGTCGTAAATCAAAGGGGCATCTCCAGGAATTAGGGAAGTGTTCGACTTAAGTGGAAAACGATCGTTTTGTACTTCCAAAACATTTTGAGGGGAATTGGGGCAGAGTAGGTTGCTTAGGACGGCCGTGTTTTTCTCCAAGATCATCTGTGTTACCTAGTTGGGCTAGTGCATCTGCGGGGTGACCGTCAGGACTGCTAGCAGTTGCTGCTAATCCAGAGCTGCTCCAAGTTTCCTCCACGTTCACAACAGTATCGTTTTGCCTATCGTCATCATCGGTTATTGATGTTGGTGTTGTATCCTTGTTAGATCCCGATGGCTGACTATTTGTGTCGTCTGGAGCTCGACGTTTTAAAATTATCCTTATGTCCATATTTTCGTGCCGACTAGATAACTACAACGTTATTACCCATGTATGCTAGCTGAGAATCACTGGTTCGATTTACGTTAGCGTACGTGTCACTCGTCACATGACCCAGAGCCCTGAACTTTTTTTTTTACTAAAGCAGTATATGAACTCAGCTGTATTACCAAGTACCATTTAGTTGTTTTGTGTTATTTAAAATATTGATAAAATATCTGGTCATGCCAAACGTAATTATTCCACTCTTTTTTGAAACAATGCAATTACCCGTTTCAGCCACCAGGGGGGCAGTGCTCCCCCTGCCCCCCCCCGCAAACTCCGCGCACGTTAACCGAGTAGTTTGCACATTCACCGTTTCTTCAAATTACCCGTAACCAGTGGAGTAAGATTCACTTGAACATTGGGGGGGACACATTTAGGGGGGGGGGTCAGGTGGTCCTCCCCCCGGAAATTTTGAGCATCACACAATTAATTTCCTGCATTCTGGTAAATTTGTATGCACCAATTTGCTCTTTTTCTACATCAATGTATTGTGGAAATGTCTTATTTATGTAAAAGAAAAACAACTTTCAGATAGGCTAGCCTATCGGATATCTTCTGTTACTTTCCTCTTGCTCATGTTGACTCTGTGAATGAAAGTAGTAGATGTATTTGAACTAATACAATACCCTTGGCACAAATTGGTTTGTAGATGTACCTATTATGTTATCTCATGTGCCCAAAATTATCAGTTCAAGTTCATTTAAGCTAACATAAACGTCTAGGGAATACTGTTAGCAAGCGCTAGCTAGTTAGTGCGTGAGGGGGTCTGAACTGATAAGCCCAAACACAAGTTATAAACTAGATAAGGCTATAATTCATCCGGAAATACGTAAGAAATTCTAACTCAGAAACCCCCAAAGTAAGAAAGGGTGGTGTACTGGGCTAGACAAGCAAGCTGCTTAGCTACGTTACTTACACTCGCTTACACCACCATTCATGCTCCGGTCTCCTGGTTGTCAGGAGCAACTACAAGGCAGCAACGAGGTCGGCAATCCCAGCGGCAAGGTTAACATGGTATGGTCCAAGCATAGGGGTGTAGGACATCGTTGGAAAATAAGTATGAATTACATTCTAAGTAGTTTGACTGTCTGTGTTGTTATTTTACCTTTTTTGGCAAGGGAGTTAACATTATCATTCATGATATATTTTTTGGGGGGGACAAATACACCTCTTCTAAATATTGAGGGGGACATGTCCCCCCTGACCCCCCCGCCCCCATAAATTACGCCTGTACCCGTAACATATTGTAGCTACAATATATATCAACACAGATATGGGGGGGGGGGATATGACGGTTTCGGAAAAAACGCTATATATATGTATATATTTAGAGCACATGGTATCAGACGGATTGGTACTCGGTATCGGCAGATACGTAAATTCAGGTATCGGGACGGAAAAAATGGTATCGGGACATCTACGCCTGCCCACTGCAAAGGTCAAGATAGTTACTCAACTGTGTCGCTGGCCTTCTAGTTGTGTCCTGCTTGCGACGCTTTCTGTATTCTGAGAATAACCCAGTACGCTCCTCCGCCTGCTTCTCCACATCTTGGGACTCGGGACTCTGGAGTGTTTCGTTAGGTGGCACCTCACGTAGAATCAGATCTGACTTACAAGTCTTGTGAGCATATTCTCTCCTTCAAACGGGTTATTCTCAAATTACGTCACATATCACGTGATGGCAACACACCCGCCATGTTGGAGAACAACGGCTCCAATCCGTAGGATACTGTGCTGCTTTCATTGCATGATGCTAAAAGTTTTCTAAACGGTCAGAGTGGACAGCATTTGTTTCAATGTTTGATTCATACAGAATGGAATAGCTATCGTCGTTCAATATTTTACGATGGTTAATTTCTGCGCTGTTTTTGTTTTTTTATCAATCAAGCTGACAGACAGCGGAAAAAGTCCTACTTTCACTTTCCAAAGATAATCAGCCATCAAGGAGAAGAAACTCAAAGGTTGTCAGAGGAAAGAAGAGGAAAATAGATATCGAGAATAAGTCGGGAAGATCTTACAGATGGAAAATTAGTATCATGCAGAAGTTAAGATACCTGCTTTTACAAAAGGGAAAAAGCAGCTTGGTCCTTTAGAAATTGAGGAAACAAGAAAAAGTATTGCATCTGTCTACATGTGGAGCGTGTCATTGGCCTGGTACGGAGAAAACTTACAATTTTACAAGGAATTTTACCAACAGACTACCTCAGTAATAAGGACGGTGCTGGTATGACAACAGTGGATAAAATTGCCTTGGTTTCTTATTCATTGATAAATATGTGTGACTCAGTAGTTCCTTCAGTGATATAACTTTTAAGTTATATATTGTAACGATCACGGATGAATAGGCTCGGTAGCCCTTGGTTAAAGGGTCAGATCCTTTAGTCGAGTGGTTAGCGATACGGGTTCGCGTCCCGGCTGCGGCGGTTCCTGCGGTTGCCCCCCGAATTCGCTACATTGGTGTCAGGAGTGGGATGCGCGCGGACGCGCTTCCCGAAGGAGGGGGAGGTAGTGTAACGTGCATGGATAAGTAGACACGTTAGCTCATGGCTAACAGGTCGGACCCTTTAGTCTCCACTGCCATTATCCAGCAAATGTATTAGAATACCAAAATATAATCTTAGAAAAAATAGCGGAAACATTAAAATATTGGTTCTGCTTGGAAATATCTGATTTTTTTAAAAAATCTGTTTTTAGGCCCTGGTGAAATCTTACTTGGCAAACAACTGAATTCAATCTGTTGTGGTGACCCACATCTATATAACTAGAGACATTCACCTAAGAGTTCAGCGTCGTTGTCGAACATATGACATGCAAAGTTGGAGCTAGTAAACTACCTCGACTACGTCTACTCTCACGTCTCCTGTCTCGTTGTTTTCTAACTCCACATTGGTGACCCCGACGTGATCGAACTACTAATACGAGTATGTCTGACAACGACGACGCCGGTGCTAACAACATGGCTACTGCTAACGCTAGCATTTACACCGCTACTGTGAAGCTACCCGACTTTTGGCAGCATAATCCACGGCCGTGGTTTCAACATGTGGAAGCCCAGTTCCAGCTGAGAGGGATAACGCAGGATGCAACGCAGTACTTCCACGTAGTGGCGGCGTTAGACGCATCGACAACGGCGCGAGCAATGACACTGTTGGAAGCTCCGCCAGCTGCTGGCAAGTACGATGCTATAAAGACATTCCTCCTGAAACTATTTGAACTGTCGGAGCTGGAGAAGGCAGACCGTTTACTGTCCCCGAATGGCCTCGGCGACGGCAAACCGTCTGAGTTAATGGAAAAAATGCTGTCTGTGCTGGGATCGGCTGATCCGGCCTTTCTTTTCACACACATTTTTCTGAGGCAGCTCCCCGCACCTGTACGCACAGCACTGGCCAGTTCTCCTCTCGCCGCCTCCAAGGACTACCGTTCTCTGGCTGCTGAAGCAGACAGGGTTTTCCTGGCCAACTGGCAACAGTTTGTGCATGCCCTGCTACCCCACCAGACCGCCCCACCACCACCTGTGTACGACTATATGGACACCGCGGCTGCGGTGACAGCCCGCCGCCAACCTGACGACGGGCTCTGTTATTACCATGCCAGGTTTGGGGCAAAAGCAAAACGGTGTCGCAAACCCTGCAGTTACAGGGTTCAGGGAAACGCCAGGGCCGGCGCTCGTTAACGGCTGTGGGCGCCGGCCGTGACTGCAAGCTGTTGTTCATCAGAGACTCCTTGTCGGGCCGGCGGCTGCTGGTTGACTCTGGCGCTCATCGCAGCATACTACCAGCACAAGCTGTGGACACGATGACCGACAGTCACGGCCCCCAGATGGACGCCGCCAACGGCACGTCCATTCGGACGTACGGTATCAGACATGTGGACGTGTGTTTTGGCGGCCGACGTTTCGGCTGGGACTTTGTGATGGCTGCTGTATCCACCCCGCTCCTAGGTGCGGATTTCCTCTGTGCTTTCAACCTGCTGGTGGATGTTAAAAACTGTCGCGTGATTGATGCCGTCTCTTTTGCGTCATACCCCTGCACGCTTGGGGGCGCTGGAGCGCTGTGCCTCGCTAACACACTCTCCACCGGGGATCCATACCAACGCCTGCTCGCAAATTTCCCCGAGCTCACCACACCCACCTTCTCCTCGGCGGTGGCCAAGCACGGCGTGGAACATCATATCACCACAGTGGGCCCCCCAGTTTACGCCCGGGCCCGACGCCTCGACTCGGCCAAGCTCGCAATAGCCAGGGAGGAGTTTTCGGCTATGGAGCGCCTCGGCATTGTCCGCCGTTCTGACAGCCCATGGGCTTCCCCTCTTCACATGGTTACTAAGGCCAACGGGGGTTGGCGCCCGTGCGGGGACTACCGTCGCCTAAACAATGCCACGACCCCCGACCGGTACCCCATACCGCACATACAAGATTTCTCTACCCACCTGGCGGGCGCTGCCATCTATTCCAAAATCGACTTAGTGCGGGGGTATCACCAAGTGCCGGTCCACCCACTGGATGTCCCAAAAACGGCTGTCATCACACCCTTTGGGCTCTTTGAGTTTTTACGTGTGCCTTTCGGCCTTAAAGGGGCGGCGCAGACGTTTCAGCGCCTTATGGATTCTGTGCTCCGCGACATGCCATTTTTGTTTGTGTACTTAGACGACATCCTCGTGGCCAGCGCGTCGGCGGAGGAACACATGACGCACCTCAGACAGCTGTTTGACAGGCTCAGTGAACACGGCCTCATCATCAACCCAGCTAAGTGTCAGTTCGGGGAGTCGTCCATCACCTTCCTCGGGCACCACATCACTCCACAGGGGGCCGTTCCCCTCCCTGCCAGGGTTGAGGCTGTCACCATGTTCCCCCGCCCCCGCACTGTACAGTCGCTGCAGGAATTCCTGGGCATGGTGAACTTTTATAACCGTTTCCTGTCCCGTGCCGCCCACATCATGCATCCCCTGTATGAGGCCCTGCGGGGTAAGAAGTCTAAGGACGAGCTGGACTGGTCTTCGGGGATGGACGAGGCTTTTGTGGCCGCCAAGACCGCGCTGGCCAACGCTGTGCTGCTAGCTCACCCGTCGCCTGCCGCCCCCATAGCCCTTACAACGGATGCCTCCGACTACGCCGTGGGGGCCGTGTGTGAGCAGTGGGTGGGGGGGGGACTGGCAGCCGTTGGCGTTCTTCAGTAAACAACTCCGTGAGAGCGAGCGCAAATACAGCAACTTTGATAGGGAACTACTGGGTCTCTTCCTCGCAACCAGACACTTTAGGTTCCTATTGGAGGGCCGACAGTTCACCGCTTTCGTGGACCACAAACCGCTGACGTTCTGTATGGCCAAAACCTCAGTACCGTGGTCTGGGCGTCAGCAGCGCCATCTCGCGGCGGTTTCCGAGTTTACCACGGACATACAACACGTGTCGGGCAAGGACAACTTCGTCGCCGACTGCCTTTCACGGGCTGTTGTTAACGCCGTTCACTTGGGACTCGACTACGCCGCTATGGCAGCGGACCAAGCCAAGGACGCGACCATTCAAGACTACCAGTCGACCCCTACGGCGCTACGGCTGGAGGACGTGACGTTCGACGCGGCCAACACCACCCTCCTCTGTGACATCTCCACCGGTCAACCGCGCCCCCTGGTGCCTACTTCCTGGCGGCACCGAGTTTTCGACACCGTCCACGGCCTTTCCCACCCGGGAGTGAAGGCCTCGACCAAGCTGGTGAGCGTCAAGTTCGTTTGGCCTGGGCTCCGTAAGGATGTTAGAGCCTGGGCCAGCTCGTGTGTGGTGTGCCAACGCGCCAAGGTGCACCGCCATACCAAGGCCCCTTTGGCACCGTTTGTGGTTCCAGAGAGGCGGTTTGACCACGTCAATGTTGACCTGGTGGGTCCCCTGCCCCCCTCCCGTGGTTATATGTTCCTCCCCACTATTGTGGACAGGGCCACCAGGTGGCCAGAGGCTATTCCCTTGTCCTCCACGACGGCAGCAGAGGTAGCACGGGCGTTCATCGGCTGCTGGGTGGCCCGTTTCGGCACGCCGGGTGACATCACGAGCGACCGGGGCTCCCAGTTTACCTCGGAGCTCTGGACGGCGGTCGCTGAGCACCTGGGGATGAAGATCCACCGCACTACGGCGTACAACCCGCAGAGCAACGGACTTTGTGAGCGGTTCCATCGGGACATGAAAGCCGCTCTGCGGGCAAGCCTCACTGGCTGCGACTGGATGGACCGGCTCCCATGGGTCATCCTCGGCCTGCGTTCGGCCCCGAAGGAAGACCTCCAGACCTCCTCTGCTGAGCTGGTGTATGGCCAGCCCCTGCGAGTTCCGGGGGAGTTTCTTCCGGATGCTACGGCTCCCTGGTCGGCCGCCTGTGCGTCCCGGAGCGCTGCCGGTGCCTTCGCTCCCGTTCCGATGTCTCAACACTGCCTCCCCCGGTCCTACGTCCCCAAGGATCTGCCATCGGCGAGGTACGTCTTCATTAGGCACGCCAGCCATCGGTCCCCGCTGCAGCCCCCATACGACGGGCCCTTCCGCGTCCTGGAGGCGGGGGATAAGAACTTTGTGGTGGACATGGGGGGCAGGCCGGAGCGGGTCGCTATAGACCGTCTTAAGCCCGCTCACTTGGACATTGGGGAGCCAATGCAATTGGCCCTACCCCCGCGGCGGGGACGCCCTCCTAGGTCGGCCCCGGCACCTGCCTCTGTTCCTGCTTCGGCCCCGCCTATGGCCCGGGTTTCGGCCCCATCTGTTTCCCCTCCTGTGAAGCGCAGCCGTTATGGCCGCAGGGTCCGCCCCCCGACTCGTCACTTGTTTTCCCCGTGACTTTGCACTATGTCATTGACTGTTCTGTTGTAGAGTCTATTTTTAAGTTCATGACTTGCGCTTTTGCTGTTTTGCATTGTTTTGTGTAGGTGAATTCTGGGGGGGCCTGTGTGGTGACCCACATCTATATAACTAGAGACATTCACCTAAGAGTTCAGCGTCGTTGTCGAACATATGACATGCAAAGTTGGAGCTAGTAAACTACCTCGACTACGTCTACTCTCACGTCTCCTGTCTCATTGTTTTCTAACTCCACACTGTCTCCATATCTAACAGTACCTCCTCACTCACCTGAACCTCTATTGCTGCTGCAGGTTAGATCTGTTCAGACGGTTTGACACGCTGTCTTCTCTCCTCACAGGTTCATCAGGCTTTACGACAAGCCGGTGAGTGAGGAGAGGAGGAAGAGAGAGGAGGAGGAGAAGAAGAAAAAGAAAGAGAAGAGCAAGAGGAAGGAGAAGAGAGAGGATGTGAGGAGTGGCGGCCGGGAGAAGGAGTTCATCCAGGCGTACATCGAATCTCTGAAAGACCGAGGTGAGATAGGATGAAGAACATCACAATCAGAATCATGTTTATTGCCAAGTACAAGAACAGACATGGAATTTGTCTTGGTATGTTAGTGCAAGAGGGAAACTTTATAAAAGTTAAAGGAGCGTTCGGGTAGCGTAGCGGTCTATTCCATTGCCTACTAACACGGAGATCGTAGGTTCAAATCCCCATGTTACCTCCGGCTCGGTCAGTCTTCCCTACAGACACAATTGGCTGTGTCTGCGCGTGGGAAGCCGGGTGTGGGTATGTGTCCTGGTCGCTGCACCTGTACCTCCTCTGGTTTGTCGAGGCGCCAGTTCGGGGAGTGGAGGGGAACTGGAGGGAACACCGTGATCCTCCCATGCGTTACACCCCCCTGGCGAAACTCCTCACTGTCAGGTACAAATAAGAGGCTGGCGACTCCACTTCAACGATGACTATTTCTACCCAGGAAATAGGCTAGTGTGTATGAGTTCTTATCTGGTGTCTGGATGAATGATTCAGGCTTGTCAGACGTTTCCTGGGACAGATCCTACAGTAGGCCACCTCTTCTATGATCGTCCACAGTCTCACGGGGCTGGGCTCGCCATCACCATCTTCCAAATTCTATCTGGTAGTTCAAAAAAACCAATCGGAGTTCCAAATACTTAAAACTCGACAGACCTCCGTCTCGTAAGCTCACAGATGAGATTCTGATTATACATAACACTTTTTAGAATAAAAAAATGTCAATACTCTAACTTTCTGAGGCTATGTATAATGAAATTCAGTCGTCAGTTCAAGAGCACAATTTCCAGGATGATCACAAAAAGAAAAGAGAAAAAAAATGACGACTGCGTGTAGCAGTCTCTACCCTAGCGAGTTGTATAGTGCGCCCCTTAAGGAGCGGCATGTCACTACACCTCTAAATCAATGTAGCCCTATATGTCATATGGGTTACACACACACACATACACACACACACACACACACACACACACACACACACACACACACACACACACACAATAAAACAAAATAAAATAAAAGTAAAGTGCAATGAACACCGGATCAGAGTTAAACATGAGACCACGTGTTAGCCCCTGATGCCTGGCACTGGGTGGCAGGAACTGTATTTGCAAAAAGTTAAAAAGTTAAATTAAACATTTTAAGAAGTTATTTACAGAATAAGAGTTAACTACAGGGTAGTGCAGGTTTAATGGAAGGTGTCCATTTACAGAGATCACAGTAGGGAAACAATATAATGTGGGTGTCAGTATCAGGATTTGTGGGTGTCTGGGGGCTTGTTAGAAAGGCCTTCTTCTTGTAGGGAAGAAGCTGTCGTGGGTGTGAAGTTTTGGTTTTTATAGGCCTTAGCCTCTTTCCAGGGGGGAGTGTTTTGAAGAGACCATGGCCTGGGTGGGAAGGGTTGGCCATGATCTTTCCTGCTTGCCTCGGTGCCTCATCCTCTCAGCAGAGCAAATGATATGCTGTAGTCAGCCCTTGTCCTTGGCAGTGGCAACAGCATACCAGATAGTGATGGAGGAGGTGAGGATGGATTCAGTGATGGCAGTGTAAAAGTGCCCCATCATTGCTTTGGCAGGTTGAACTTTTTCAGCGGCCACAGAAAGTACATCCTCTGCTGTGCCTTCTTGGTGAGGGAGCTGATGTTCAGCTCCCACTTGAGGTCTTGGGTGATGATGGTGCCCAGGAAGCGAAAGGATTCCACAGTGTCGACTAGTGAGCCACACAGGGTGATGGGGGCGGGAGGGGCTGGGCACTTTTTGAAGTCCACAACCATCTCAACTGTCTTTAGAGCTTTGAGCTCCAAGTTGTTTTGGCTGCACCAGGACAACAGATGTTCAATCTCCCACCTGTAGGCTGACTCATCCCCACCAGAGATGAGCCCAATAAGGGTGATGTTGTCAGCAAACTTAAGGCACTTGACTGACAGGTGACTGGAGGTGCAGCTGTTCATATACAGGGAGAAGAGTAGAGGAGAAAGAACACGGCCTTGAGGGGAACCCGTGCTGCTGATCCAGGATTCAGAGACGTGTTTCCCCAGCTTCACATGCTGCTTCCTTTCAGATAGGAAGTCAGTGATCAACCTGCAGGTGGAGACAGGCAAGTGAAGCTGGGAGAGCTTGTCCTGCTGCAGATCTGGGATGATGGTGTTGAAGGCGGAGCTGAAATCCACAAACAGGATCCTGGCGTAGGTTCCTGCAGAGTCCAGGTGCTGGAGGATGAAGTGGCGTACCATGTTTACCGCGTCTTCCACAGACCTGGCTGCTCTGTAGGCAAACTTCAGGGTGGTCCAGGTGAGGGTCAGTGATGGTTTTAACGTGGGACAGAACTAGGCGCTCAAAAGACTTCATTACCACAGAGGTCAGGGCGATGGGCCTGTAGTCATTGAGTCCTGTGGCCCATGTTTTGTTTTTTTTCGGGGGGGCGGGGGACAGGAATGATGGTGGAGGTCTTGAAGCAGGCTGTTACATGGCATGTCTCCAGTGAGGTGTTAAAACTGTTTGTGAACACTAGAGACAGCTGATCAGCACAGTGCCTCAGGGTGGAGGGAGAGACAGAGTCTGGTCCAACAGCTTTGTGGGCGTTCTGTCTCTTGAAGAGCCTGTAAATGTCCCTCTCCAGGATGGAGAGAGTTGTCCTTGTGGTAATGGGGGAGGGGGCTTCGAAGGTGGGCAGTTTTGGATAGATTTGGGCCCCTGCTAAGGTGGGGGAGGATGAGCTGGTGGTCAGGACCTGGTGGATGGAGTCAAGGGGGACGGTGACAGGACTGCCCCATTGTCTTTCAAATTGGCAGTAGAACTCATTCAGATCTTTGGCCAGACACAAATCATTTTTGGAGTGGAGAGCTTTCAATTTGTAGTTGATCTGTCTGAAGCCCTTCCAGACAGAGGCTGAGTTGTTTTCTGAGAACTGCTGTTGAAGTCTCTCAGAGTATAGTCATTTGGCATCTCCCATCGCCTTGCTAAATCTGTATGTAGACTCTTTAAACCGGACCTTGTCCCTATTCCTAAACCCTTCCTCCTTTTCTAACCTAAGCTGTCTGAGTTTTGCTGTAAACCAAGGTTTGTCGTTGTTGTAACTAACCCTGGTGCATGATGGTACACAGCTGTCCTCACAGAAGCTGATATAAGACGCCTCAGCCTAAGTGTACTCATCCAGACCGATGGCAGACCTGAAAACATCCCAGTCAGTATCAAAGAAGGTTGAATCAGTTCATCTGGATACGACGATGTATCAACGTTGTAGCCAAATGAACTGATTCAACCTTCTTTGATTTTCTTACCTGAATTATTGAGCATGCATCAAGACATCCCAGTCAGTACACTCCGAGCATGCACGAATATCCTCCATAGCTGCACTTGTCCACTTCTTAGATGTCCTCACAACAGGTTTAGAGAGTTTTAATGTCTGCCTGTATGCAGGACACTGTGCTGCACTGACGTCAGTGTCCCAGTGCAGTGCAGAGGACTGCGTGGTAGGCACTGTTGATTGTAGAGTAACAGTGATCGAATGTGTTCCCCTCCCTGGTCAGCCATTTAATCAGCTGATGGTATTTAAGTAGTTCATGGCTGAGATTCTCTTTTTTAAAGTCACAGAGGACAATAACAAAAGAGTCCGGGTTTGTCTGCTCCACACGTACCGAAACCTGGTATTGAAACACGTACTGAAACCCGGTATTAAACGAGCACCAGTGCTAAATTATTAAAGACCAAAGTATTGATAAGCTCCAACATTAATGGTTCTGCTATCGGTATTGGAGAAACTAAGAAAATAAACATTTCTATTCATTTAGGCTACATAAACATTATCTTGCAGCTTTTATTTCACCACCTCCATTTCAAAACAAGAAGGACTGGGTTCGAACCCCGGGGTTGTCCAACCTTGGGGGTCATCCCAGGTCGTCCTCTGCGTGGAGTTTGCATGTTCTCCCCGTATCTGCGGTGGGTTTTCTCCGGGTGCTCCGGTTTCCCCCACCATATAAGAAACGTGCATGTTAGGGTTTATGCTCCTGTCTGTGTCCCTGACCAAGGCAGTGGGAAAAGAAGTGGAGTTTGTCCCCAGGCGCAGCATCAAGGCAGCAGCCCACTGCTCCTAGCTACACAGATCACAGCTAGGATGGGTTAATTTGCAGTAACTGAATTTCCCCAAGGGGATTAATAAAGGAAACTTAATTTTCGCTTCAGTTAAAGTAGCAGTAAAGAAGCAAAAAATGCAAGATGAAGAAAAGTCTCTACTTCCCCACCTGTAGATAAAGTTCATGTAGTTTGTTGCACAGTGATCGCACGTTACAGAGAAATATTCACGGCAGCCGCGTGCATAGTCCGCATCTGTGGAGACGCACGAGTGCGCCGGCACGTTTCCCTCCTCTGACATTTCACTGCGTGAGCAAAGGTGAGCGCACCTTTGACCAAAATATCCAGCAATTCCACAGATGGGATGAGGAAGTTGGGAAATAAATCTACACAAGTAGTTTCCTTGATGTTCATAACCTGATGTTCATAACCTGATGTTCATAACCTCTTCTCCGGTGAAAGAGCTCTGGGTATTGATGCAAAACACCGAGTTTACAAAAAACAAAAACAAAAACAAACAAAAAAAACCAAAACAATGCACACCAACACACCAAGGCCATCTACGGCGCCGTCTTGGCCATGGTACACACACAACACATGGTACACACACAACACATGATACACAGACACCAGTACCTCTAACAGTATTAGCATGGTACCACAGTACATACTGGTACACATGGTACACAGACAACAGTACCTCTAACAGTACTAACATAGTACCACAGTATATACTGATACACATGGTACACAGGCAACAGTACCTTTAACAGTACTAACATAGTACCACAGTACAAACTGGTACACATGGTACACAGACAATAGTACCTCTAACATTACTAACATAGTGCCACAAAACATACTGGTACACATGGTACACAGACAACAGTACCTCTAACATACTAACATAGTGCCACAGCACATACTGGTACACAGTCACTTCCGGCAAGATGGCGCTAGCGAGCCGTCTGTTTGGCGTATTGTTTGCTATTCTGTTTTGCCGCATATGCTGTCATTATGTCTTTGCTCTACTCGTATATGATCGCCAAGCATTTCTCATATACGAGCGTCCCATGAGTTGCGGTTAAAGCACAATTTGGGAGATCCATTTTCAAACCTTCCTCCATTGCTATCGGCTATACCGGCATACCTGCGCCGCCCTCTTTGTGTCATTCCCCGTAGGAAGCGCCCTAGAAGACGGGAAAAGTGGGGTGGTGTTCGGGTGAGAATCAAGGCTTACCTAACGTCCTCCCATGGAAATGATCCTCGCCTCCTTCGCAGTTGTTATCACTTGCCGACGCGCCGTTCCTGGTTTGCTGGACGGTGGTCGCCACATGCTCGCTGTTGGCGCACACTCACCGTGTCAGAGGACACACAAACTACACAAAACAACAAAAACTGGCAGTTGTTCCTGGCGTTGCTGTGGGCAAACTTCACTTGCCGGTGGAGGCTCCTCTTCCCAGACGGACGTGAGCCCCCAGAGGCGGCGTGGATAACAGGAACCTTCGCCGGCTGGATCGTGCATCAGCATTGGACAAAGAGGAGCTTACTGTTCGTCTGGCTCTCATTAATGCTAGATCGCTAGCTAATAAGACATTCCTGCTAAATGACTTCTTTACCTCTCGGGAATTGGATTTTATGTTTCTGACGGAGACCTGGCTTCACGCTGGTGAGTTCACCCCATTTTCTGAACTTCTTCCCCCTGATTGTTTATTCATCAGCTCGCCTCGGACCACTGGCAACGGTGGAGGTATAGCTTCTGTATTTAAATCCAGCTTCCACTGCCGACAGACTCCGTCTGACAGCTTCGAGCTGCAACTTTTTGAAATAAAGTGTAATTGTCCTGTGCTGTGCGCAGTGGTCTACCGTCCACCAAAATTCAATAAGTGTTGTGCTTACACCGCCCCGAGCTGCCTCCCCGCACGTTCAAGCCACTCCCCCAGCTCGGACGTGCCGGAAACATCCGAGCGCTCGGCTCGCGCTCTGAGGAGACGAGCGCTGCACTGCACCAGGTGTTTGCCATCATCCATCAGGCACACCTGTGGCAATCAGGCAGCCTTCTACAAGAAGCCTCCCAGAACGTCTCTCAGTGCTTCGACGTACTGAGCCCTGCGGTGAAGTTCTGATAAGCCCTCCAGCGTTCCTTGCTTTCTGTTTATTCCCCAGTGTCTTATCTTCGTGTCTCTGTTTCCTCCCAAGACTCTCCCTCCGCGATTTCCACGGCTCCCTCGTCCCCAGCGACCTTCACGTTTCTCCCCGGACCTCTCCTGCGATCTCCCCCCTTGTCCCTCTACCTGGACCCCTCCTTTCGGACTCGACTTCCCGGATCTCGGACCTGGACTTTCTCGGACAACCCCTCTTGGATCACGGACTGGACTTTCTCGCCAGGTGCACGCACATTTCTTCAACACCTCCTGGTCATTTACATACCGCACCACACATTGGCTAAAAACACACACACATAGTTATACACGCAACCACGGGACACCACACATAGTTTATTCACACATCCCACTAACAGAACGCCTTTTTTCACCATACATTTCCCTCCCACAATAAAACCCCCCTTTGTAGACTTAGAAGTCATCTCGTGTCTGTCTGTCTTGGGTTTCGCCACACGGGTCAGGTTCTGGTGCGCGAGCATAACAGAACGTCGAAGCCATTATGGACCCAGGCAAACCCAAGGAGCGGACGGTCCCTGTGAGGCCCCGTCCCCCTAGAGGTAGTAAGAAGTCACAGTTGCCAACTTGCCTCTCTGCTCAGAGCTTACTACTGCCTTCACCCGTGTCACCGGAGAGATCAGCGATCTTCAGTCCGGCTCCCAGGCCGCGACGAGCACGTTAGATGCCCATACCGCGCAGATCGCTGCGCTCTCCACAGCGGTCTCTAGGATGAGCGACCACCCTGCCCTGGCCTCGGTCTCTGCCCCCAGCTCGGCCTCCGGTTTCCCCGTTCCTGGTCCCGACGTTCCCCCTCCGAGTCAACCCCCACTGGACCCCCGGTGCGAGCCTAACCTCCCCTGCCCCAAGGCCTTCGGTGGGGAGTTCGAGCTGTGCAGGGGTTTCCTTGGTCAGTGTGAGCTCCTGTTCAAACACCAGCCAGCTAGGTATAGGACAGGAGAGACCAAGGTAGCCCTTGTCATGTCCCTCCTCACCGGCAAAGCCCTCAGCTGGGCCATAGCGGCGGTAGGCCATACCGAGCAGCTCGCCTCGGACTATGGTGCCTTCCGCCGCGAGTTCAATCATGTGTTCGACCACCCAGCTGACGGGCAGGACGCTGCCGGCCGCCTCCATTCCATCCAACAGGGAGCCAGGTCGGTGGCAGATTATTCCCTGGAGGTAAGGATACTCGCGGCAGACAGTGGGTGGGATGACACTGCGCTCAAGAGCGCGTACAGGAGGGGGCTGAGCGAGCCCATCAAAGATCTTATCGTTCGGGACCGCCCTGCCTCCTTCAACGAGCTCGTCGCCCTCCAGATGGACGAACGGCTGCGGGAGCGGCGCCAGGAACGCGCCCCGCGCGCTGGCCCCTCCCATAGACAACCCCCGTCCGTCCTACCGGTGCCTTCCCTGGGTCAGCGTCCCGTGGGCTCTCTCCACCCTCACACTCCCCCTCGCAACCCTGGGTGGCTTCTGGATCCAGGCCGGAGGAGGAGCCCATGCAGTTGGGTCGGTCACGGCTCCCGCTGGAAGTTAGGGAGCAGAGGATGCATGGCCACCTCTGCCTCTACTGCGGGAGGTCGGGCCACTATATCAAGGCCTGCCCGACTCGCCCAAAAAGACCCGGCTCACTAGTGAGGGGTGTCCTAGTGAGCCTGACGACCCTTCCTCAGCCCCAGCCCAAGAAGGAGCACAACCACCTTTTTCCGGTCACTCTCACCTGGGGTAACCGCTCACTGTCTGTTGGTGCACTCCTGGATTCGGGGGCGGACGAGTGTTTGATGGACACGTCGCTGGCCCGGCAGGCCGGCATTCCACTCGTCCCCCTAGACACACCCCTCACAGCCCAAGCCCTAGATGGACGTTCACTTGGTAAAATCACACACAGCACTGCTTCCCTCACTCTTTCGGGTAATCACGTGGAAGCTATCCGTTTCTTGGTTTTGCGCGCCCCTGGTGTTAGGAAGACCGTGGTTGGAACGGCACGATCCCTACATCTCTTGGTCTACTGGGCGGATTTTGGGTTGGAGCGTTGCGTGTCATGCCAACTGCCTTCGCTCCGCCCACTCCCCGTCCAGCGGCCTCAGACCCGTGCCTCCTCCCACGGATCTCACTGGTGTTCCTTCCATTTATCACGATTTAGCCCCTGTATTTTGTAAAGAGTGCACTTTCCCTCCCCCCTCACCGTCCCTATGATTGTGCCATAGATCTCTTTCCCGGGGCCGCCCTTCCCACCGGTCGGTTGTATAACCTCTCCGTCCCAGAGAAGGAGGCTATGCGCAATTATATCAGAGTCCCTGGCCTCAGGAATCATAAGGCCCTCGTCTTCCCCGGTGGCGGCGGGCTTCTTTTTTGTGGCAAAGAAGGAGGGCAGCCTGAGGCCTTGCATAGATTATCGAATGTTAAATAATATCACGGTGAAAAATAAATACCCACTCCCCCTTATGAGTTCCACGTTCGAGCCACTCACTCACGCCACGGTGTTCACGAAGCTGGACCTGCGCATCCGGGAAGGGGATGAATGGAAGACGGCCTTCAACACCCACCTAGGGCATTTCGAGTACCTCGTTATGCCCTTCGGCCTCACCAACGCCCCGGCCGTCTTCCAGGCATTGGTCTACAACGTGCTCCGGGACATGCTGAACACGTTCGCGGTGGTGTACCTGGATGAAATACTCGTGTTCTCCAGGACTGAGGAGGAACACCACCAGCATGTCCGCCTGGTCCTCCAACGGCTGCTGGAGAACAGGCTCTTCGTGAAAGCCGAGAAGTGCGTGTTCCACTCCGCCTCCGTGGAGTTCCTTGGCCACATCGTGGAGAAGGGGCTCGTCCGCACTGACCCCAGGAAGACCCGAGCGGTGGAGGAGTGGGCACGGCCCACCAACAGGACGCAACTCCAGCGCTTCCTGGGGTTTGCAAACTTCTACCGGCGCTTCATCAGGGGGTTCAGCCGTGTGGCCGCCCCCCTCACTGCACTCACCTCCAACCTCCGCCCCTTCTTCTGGACCTCGGAGGCGGAAGCCGCCTTCTTGGCCCTGAAGAGGCTGTTCACAACGGCTCCGGTGCTCGCCCACCCGGACCCGTGCAGACAGTTCATCGTGGAGGTGGACGCATCGGAGCCGTCCTCTCCCAGCGGTCGGAGGAGGACCAGAAGATCCACCCGTGCGCCTTCTCCCGGCGTTTCAGTCCTGCGGAGAAGAATTATGACATCGGCAACAGGGAGTTGCTGGCCGTCCACGCCGCCCTAGAGGAGTGGAGACACTGGCTGGAGGGAGCAGGGCAGCCGTTCATCGTATGGTCCGATCACAAAAACCTGACCTACGTACGGACGGCTAAGAGGCTCAACCCCAGGCAGGCGCGCTGGGCTCTCTTCTTCAGCCGGTTCGACTTCACCCTCACCTACCGCCCGGGCACCAAGAACGTCAGGGCAGACGCCCTCTCCCGTGTGTTTCCCGAGGGGTCCCCTGACGCCCCAGACACCATCCTTCCCCCGGCCCGGGTGGTGGGCGCCGTCACCTGGGCCATCGAATCAGTGGTGAGAAGGGCCCAGCGCGCCCATCCCGACCCAGGCAATGGACCCCGGAACCGGCTATTTGTGCCTCCCTCTGTCCGGCCCCAGGTGCTGGAGTGGGGCCACTCCAGCCATCTTGCCTGCCACCCCGGTGTCTACCGAACGGCGGCCTTCATCCGCAGGGGTTTCTGGTGGCCCACCATGGAGGCAGACACCAGAGAGTTCGTGGCAGCCTGCGCCCGCAGCAAGGCTCTCCAGCAGGTCTCCTGCGCCCCCTTCCTGTCCCCGGCCGACCTTGGTCCCACATTGCCTTGGACTTCGTAACTGGCCTCCCCGTGTCCCAAGGCAATGACACCATTGTCGACCGGTTTTCCAAGGCCGTCCATTTTGTTGCCCTCACCAAACTCCCCTCTGCAGCCGAGACGGCGGACCTTCTCGTCTCCCACGTCGTCCGACCTCATGGGATTCCCCTGGACATTGTCTCTGACCGTGGTCCCCAGTTCACTTCGAAGGTATGGCAGGCCTTCTGTAAGGGGATTGGGGCCACGGTCAGCCTCTCCTCCGGGTATCACCCCCAGACCAATGGGCAGGCAGAGCGGGCCAATCAAGCCCTGGAGGCGGCTTTGCGTTGCGTTACCACCAGCAACCCCGCCTCCTGGAGCAAGTACCTGCCCTGGGTGGAGTACTCGCTCAACTCCATGGAGAGTTCGGCTACCGGTTTGTCCCCCTTCGAGTGTTCCCTGGGCTATCAACCCCCTCTGTTCCCCCATCAGGAGTTGGAGGTAGCGGTCCCGTCCACGAGGGCCCATCTCCGCCGATGCCGGCGCGTTTGGAAGACCGCCCGGGCCGCTATGTTGCGAGCTACAGAGCGGGCCCGGCGCAGCGCCAACCGGCGGAGAGTGCCGGCCCCAGCTTATCGACCTGGCCAGAGGGTATGGCTCCTGGCCCGGGACCTGCCCCTCCCTACCCTCAACCGGAAGCTGGCTCCCCGCTACGTCGGTCCCTACACCATCGACCGCATCGTCAACCCTTCGGCGGTGCGTCTCCATCTCCCTACCTCACTCAAGATCCATCCCGTCTTCCATGTCTCGCGCCTCAAACCGGTAGCCACCAGCCCCCTGTCTCCCCCTGTCCAAGCTCCTCCACCCCCCAGGGTCCTCGACGGTGGTGACATGGTCTGGGATGTCGACCAGCTGCTCGCCGTACGCCGCCGGGGGCGCGGGTACCAATACCTGGTGGACTGGGTTGGCTATGGCCCCGAGGACCGCAGCTGGGTTCCCCGGTCCTACCTGGCCGACCCTGCACTCCTGGAGGAGTTCTATCGGGCCAACGCCATCGGACGGTCTCCCGTAGGAGGGGGGGGTCCTGTTGTGCTTACACCGCCCCGAGCTGCCTCCCCGGCACGTTCAAGCCACTCCCCCAGCTCGGACGTGCCGGAAACATCCGAGCGCTCGGCTCGCGCTCTGAGGAGACGAGCGCTGCACTGCACCAGGTGTTTGCCATCATCCATCAGGCACACCTGTGGCAATCAGGCAGCCTTCTACAAGAAGCCTCCCAGAACGTCTCTCAGTGCTTCGACGTACTGAACCCTGCGGTGAAGTTCTGATAAGCCCTCCAGCGTTCCTTGCTTTCTGTTTATTCCCCAGTGTCTTATCTTCGTGTCTCTGTTTCCTCCCAAGACTCTCCCTCCGCGATTTCCACGGCTCCCTCGTCCCCAGCGACCTCACGTTTCTCCCCGGACCTCTCCTGCGATCTCCCCCCTTGTCCCTCTACCTGGACCCCTCCTTTCGGACTCGACTTCCCGGATCTCGGACCTGGACTTTCTCGGACAACCCCTCTTGGATCACGGACTGGACTTTCTCGCCAGGTGCACGCACATTTCTTCAACACCTCCTGGTCATTTACATACCGCACCACACATAGTTATACACGCAAACCACGGGACACCACAGTTTATTCACACATCCCACTAACAGAACGCTTTTTTCACCATACATTTCCCTCCCACAATAAAACCCCCCTTTGTAGACTTAGAAGTCATCTCGTGTCTGTCTGTCTTGGGTTTCACCACACGGGTCAGGTTCTGGTGCGCGAGCATAACAATAAGGACTTCATTCAGGAATTCACAGACTTTGTAGCGGGGACTATAGTGAACTACGACAGTTTCTTAATTGTCGGTAATTTTAATATCCATGTCTGTTGTGAATCCAGACCTCTGGTCAAAGACTTCTTGAATCTTATTGACTCTTTTAATCTCACTCATTTTGTGACTGGCCCGACGCATGAGAAGGGTCACACACTGGACCTTGTGTTGGCCTTTGGTTTAAGTGTATACATCACTGAAATATGTGATACACGTATATCGGACCATTTGCCTGTGTTATTTACTATGACGCTGCCTTGTTCTCCGGTTAAATCGCGTGCCCCGGCACGCTCCCTGCGCACAATTAACCCTTTGATGGCGTCTCAGTTTTCTGCTGCTTTTGAAGATTCTATGCTTCACACCCTGGATGACTCTTGCAATCTCAGTTATGATGACATTACCACTCTTTTTAACTCTACCTGCACTGACATACTGGACTTGGTTGCTCCTGTTGCAACCAAACGCCCTAAACCAGTGACAGAGCCATGGCTCAATGACACCACCCGCGGCGCTCTTACACGCACATGTAGACGCGCTGAAAGTGGAAGAAAGACAAACTTCATGTCTCCGTAGGAATTCTAAGAGACTACTTATTAGAGAACCAGAGAGCCATTAAATCTTCAAAAACACAGTTTCTATCAAACCTGTCCAACAATTGTCATAGGCCTCAGGTTCTTTTTAATACAATTAACTCTTATAAATCCATGAGTCTCCTTGCATTGTGCCTACACCCGCGCTCTGTGAAGAATTTCTTAAAGTTTTTACAGATAAGATCTCTGCTATTGGGGCCTCACCGTCTTCTTCGGCCTCAGATCCTGCTGTTTATTCTATGTGCCCAGCTGTCTTAGAGCAATTTGAGCCCGTGTCCCTCTCCTTTATATCTGAGGTAGTTAACCATTTGAGGCCTTCACATTACCCCCTTGAAAGTATTCCACCCAGACTGTTAAAGGATGTTTTTACCACTGTTGGGTCTTGTATTGTAAATTTGATAAACACCTCGCCAGTAATGAGAGACATCAATGAATCACACAACGCAGATGGTAACGTGCGGCAGCAGCCATTTAGTTAAAACAGGAAAAACAACAGAGACTGCAACACAGGCAGACCGGAAGGGAGGCTTGGTAACTATAGCAACCACAACCAATACTGGCGTCACCCCTTTTTTCCCAAAAGAAAGACCCCCCCCCCTACACACAGTACAACAATAACACCACAGAACACCAGGCAACATCACAGCTCAGGCTATATAACTAGACCTGTAAGGTAAGACAAAACATTATCACCAGTACACACAAACAACTGGCCTAAAGTTCAAAGTCCTCTAAATGCCGTGGCAAGCGCCAGCGATGCTCCGAGCATCGAGGTGCAGCATCAGGTGCAAGAGCAGGCACACACTCGCCAGGGGAGCTCCCCCCAGGCTCGACCTCAACGGGAGGCACCGTCTCATCCCCCAGCCTCATATCGTTATCACAAGGCAGGCAAGGTGCAGGTGGGGGCTCTGCAATGGCTGGCGGTATGTCAGGGCAGTGCCGGGCAGGGTTGTCCAAGTCCTCATCAGACGCGAAATCGTCCGCGAGGGGTTCAGAGGCCATAGAGGGACCTTCCACTTTGTAGCAGTCACCCAGCCTGACCCTGTAGGAGGTACGACGGAGTTGAGACCCCGTGAACTTCTGTATATTGCACCATGAACCATCCACGTTCGTGACGAGGGACCTGTCACAGGCCTTTGACTTATTCCGGTCACCATACAGGTACACCAGTTCACCAGGTCGAATGGCGGGAGGCACGGCCACACGACCAGAGGGCACCTTTGACTTCATGCTGTACGGATGGTTGGTGACATGCTCCGAGTGTTTTTTCAAGATGAGGTCCTGGTCGACCACAGGCAACTGCCAATGGGAGAACTGGTCACGCTGAAGCAGCCTTTCACGGGCAGACAATCCACGCGACCTAACACGACTGTTCAGGTTGGCCGTAGCGACAAAGAGTAACAGGGGAGTAACAGCCCTGCAGTTAGGCTCGAGATGAAGAATCTCCCCCTGAATCTCTTTAACAGCCTTCTCCTCCACTGGGTTCTTATTGACATTCTTGGCGTTGCCCACCTCAACACATCTGTGCATAGCGAGGGCTCCATCCCCTGCCAATGCAACAAAACCAGGGGCAGGGTCAGTCCTGATCACAGCAAAGGGGCCGTCGAGAGGGCACAGACCCACACATAAGCGGGTTAAAGTGTCCCTGAGAGCATTTCTGCGCTCGTCGTCGATGAGACAAGACAGCGTGAAAGACATGATACACTCCCGGACAATCAGAATGAACTGGCGGTCCCGCTTGAACACATCAGCCGCGAAAGAAGACCCGACGACTTCCGGAGGGTCACTTGTAGACTGGTCAGATACAAACGCAGGGGCTTTCTTCAGAGCTGCACACTCGTGGCAGCCACTGGAGACACGTTGCACATTAGAGTCCATATCCAACGCTTAGAAGTAGCGTTGCACAAATGTCTTCAACTGTGTGCCGGTGGGGTGATCGAGCTTGATATGGAGAGAGGTCAGTAGGCCATCGAGGACAGACCGAGGCACAACGATGCAGTCCGTCGAGGCTACGAGGGGAGTGTGCCGGCGAACAACTAGGAGGCCGTCCTTAGCCACTGTGGTGACGTTCAGGTAACGTTTCACATCACGAATGTTAGTCAGCTTCTTGGATAGACGCGTACCCTGACGGAGGTCAGTACGGGTCCGTCTGAGGTCAGAGCACTCTGCCTGTATGGCAAGCCAGGTCGACCTGTTGGTGAAGGGCAGAGGTAGGACAGGTCCCATGTTCACCCTGGCCTGGGATGGACCCACGGCGCCGTTATATCTTTCAAAGTGGGGATCAAACACTACATCAAACTCTCTATGCAGGGCGCGGAACTCATCTCTGATGTCAACAGGCATGATGTTATCTGGATCCAGAGCAACAAGGTCAGAGGACAAGGCTGACATGGTCGTCGGGGCCGGTTTGGGGGGGATCAGCTGGCACGGCGGCGTCACTGAGTGACGGGACGTATATGTGGCGCGGACACGGCATAGGTGGTGGCTTTTCTGGACCAGCCTCGGCTCACCAGTGAGATTTGGGACATGGATCTTCCCGGACATACCCCGTAACAAAGTTGGGGCAGGCCACTGCTGTGTGTCAGACTGGTCACATGAGACATCGATGTGTGGTTCAACAGCCAGCTCACTGTCCACATTGCACAGCTCAGGAGGCAGCTCGAGCTCGATGTACTCCCCGGGCCACACAGTAGATTTATCTGGAGCGCGGAGTATGTGCATGCACTGTACGGCATGCCTGTCCATTGGTGTTTGGAGGGTGCCATAGCGGTATATATCCTCGCCCAAGCAGATTTGGTGTTTGGCTGGTCTGATGGAGACATCGTTCTTTTCCATAAAGGGAATTCCAGCCAGGATGTCAGATTCGAGATTCTCAACGACGAGGCCCTCAAAATAGAGGTCATGGCCATCTCTCTGGAAGTGTGTCCATGTCTCTCCCGATACTTTCAAAAGGGACGAGCCATCTGCTTGGAAAACGGACCGCGTACTTCCTGTGACAGTGACGCCCAGCCTGGTCGCACATGAGGCCCTCATCATGTTGCCTGTTGCCCCACTATCAACAGTGAGACGCACAGGGCAGTGTCCATGGAAGGCATCGAGGTAAGGGGACTGTTTGATAAGTACACGTTTCACACCACTAGATGGCGCTGGCTCCCCGCTAACGCACTCCTCTACCTCATCATCAGTCTCGACCTGCTCTCCCAAAACCTGGCGCGACTTTGCCATGTACATTTTATCTTGGGGGGGGCAGAAAGGAACATTTGCTGAGGAAGTGATTATCAGGCCTGCCGGCACATTTACAAAGGGGACATGACCTCCTTGTCCAGACAGGGATGGATTGCTTTGACTTGGGGAGTTCAGACACAGCCACACGCATAGCCCTAGCATCCTCTGAGGCCTGCAGTTCCTCTAGTAACGAATCAAGGGCTTGTGAGATATCTGGTTTAATGGATGCCAATGTGCGAGACCGCAACTCAATGCCATACCGTTGTTTGACAAGCTTCAGTAGATCACCATGTATGAGGCAGAGCCATGTGAGCACAACAAAGTTCTCCAGTGAGGGCGTTAAACTCCTCGTCCTCGGTCACAGTCTGTCCCATGTGACTGATGCCAGAATCTTTACACAGTAGATTGTCTAACCGTGAAGGCCATCAAGCGTTGATATAAATCCTCTGGTCTCTCATCAGGCTCCCGTTTAATAGCAGCAAAGTCAATGAAATGAGCCCCGGTGCACTGCAAGCCATAATGTAGACGAATAGTTTGCCATGTGCTGTCAATAGATGTGGAGTTCCTGACTATGCTGTGATGAGAGATTACAGGACAATAATTGGCTATCTGTCCCAACATTAGCTCTAACATGGCTACCTTCTGTTCTTTATTGCGACGTCGGGGTGCGGGTATATCTTCACCGTCATCTGTGAACCCCCGGACAGGGGACGTTTTAGACTTCTCCCACTCCACGCCATCGAGCAGGAAGGGGGCTAACCCGGCGTCGAGCGACAGTATATAAAGCAAGTTCTGACGCCAGTTCTCAAAAGAGTTCACCGTCTCGGTCTTTGTTAAACACCACTGCTTCGGTGCTCTGTGTGTCGCATGCTGCCCACTTAGCTAGCACAACTGTGTCTGAGCTAGCCCAGCTGCGTCTGGTGGTAGACGTAACTGCCCTGTGATTCCCCTGGAAGGGCTACCGCGATTAATTCGGTAAATATCAGTCCTCGGGACGTAAGTCTGGTAAGCGCTGCCACCACGCCAGTAATGAGAAACGACATCAATGAATCACACAACGCAGATGGTAACGTGCGGCAGCAGCCATTTAGTTAAAACAGGAAGAACAACAGAGACTGCAACACAGGCAGACCAGAAGGGAGGCTTGGTAACTATAGCAACCACAACCAATACTGGCGCCTCTCTTTTCTCAGTCTGTGTTCCTGCTGCTTTCAAACATGCTGTAGTATAGCCCATCATCAAAAAGAGCAATCTTGATCCCTCTGTTCTTTCTAATTTTAGGCCAATTTCTAAGCTGCCTTTTCTTTCAAAAGTCTTAGAGAAAGAAGTTCATGTACAATTGCAAATGCACCTAGAAATTAATGGCATTTGTGAAAAGTTCCAGTTTTGTTTCAAATTACGTCACAGCACTGAAACAGTCCTTTTAAGAGTTTTTAATGATCTTCTTTTAACTGTAGACTCTGGGAACTCTGCTGTTCTGGTGCTTTTGGACCTGACTGCTGCCTTTGACATGGTTGACCGTAATATTCTTTTATCACATCTTGAGCTATGTGCAGGCATTAAAGGTACTGCCCTAGAATGGTTCAAGTCTTACCTGTCAAACAGAAGCATTTCTGTCCATATAGACCAATTCTCTTCAGCTGCGGCCCCACTTAACTGTGGGGTCCCCCAAGGCTCCATTTTGGGCCCCATTCTCTTCTCATTGTATATGGTGCCCTTGGGGTCCATTTTAAAAAAACATAATATGTCTTTTCATTGTTTTGCTGATGATTTGCAAATCTGTCTGCCGAAAAAACAAACAGCAGAGATTATATAAGGCTTTGCTGAGTTGTTTAAAGGATGTCAAAACATGGATGGAGTTAAATTTCCTGAAACTAAATCAAAATAAGACTGAAATTATTGTATATGGACAACCTGATCTTCTGGATGGTTATGATAGTGCTCTTGGCCCTTTACCTTCCTACAGTCAGTGTTCTGTTAGGAATGTTGGTGTGATTTTTGACAGCTCTTTTAACTTTGATAAACAAATAAGCTCAGTAGTCAAAACAAGTTTTCTCAATTACGACTTCTGGGAAAAGTAAAGGCCTATCTCCCTCCAAATGATCTTGAAAGGGTAATTCATGCATTTATTACCTCTCGTTTGGATGATTGTAACTCATTGTATGTTGGCATAGCTCAGTTGTTGCTTCGTCGCCTGCAGCTTGGACAAAATGCAGCTGCTCATCTGCTCACAGGAAAGAAACGACGTGATCACATAACGCCTGTACTGGCCTCCATTCATTGGCTTCCTGTCTGTTTAAGGATCCAGTTTAAGATTTTATTACTTGTTTTTAAGTCTTTAAATGGGCTGGCACCATCTTATTTATCTGAGCTAATACATCATCATACACCAGTCAGAGCACTCAGGTCAACAAACCAAACGCTCTTACATGTTTTGAGATCCAGACTTAAGAATAGGGGCGACAGAGCCTTTGCAGTAGCTGCCCCTGATCTCTGGAACAACTTACCAGTAGACATAAGATCTGCTCAGACCCTAGAGACTTTTAAATCTTTGTTAAAGACCTACCTCTTCTCGCTGGCATTCAATTCAAGTTAAGCTTGACACCGTGATTTTATTGTGGAAATATACTTTTACTCTTATGTTTTATTGTTTACATTTTAATTTCTTTATTTTATTATGTCTTTTTTACATATACGTTTATATTCATATGTGTCACTTATTTCATATTGTATTTTAAGCTTGTGCAGCACTTTGGTTCAACTGCGGTTGTTTTAAATGTGCTAGTATATAAATAAACTTGACTTGACTTGACACAGACAATAGTACCTCTAACAGTACTAATATAGTACCACGGTACATACTGATACACATGGTACACTGACAACAGTACCTCTAACAGTACTAACATAGTACCACAGTACATATTGATACACATGGTACACAGACAATAGTACCTCTAACGGTACTAACTTAATACCACAGTGCATACTGGTACACAGACAACAGTACCTCTAACATACTAACATAGTACCACAGTACATACTGATACACATGATACACAGACAACAGTACCTCTATCAGTACTAAAATAGTACTACAGTACATACTGATACACATGGTACATAGACAACAGTACCTCTAACAGTACTAAAATAGTAATACAGTACATACTGGTACACATGGTACACAGACAACAGTACCTCTAATAGTACTAACATAGTACCACAATACATACTGATACACATGGTACACAGACAACAGTACCTCTAACAGTACTAACATAGTACCACAGTACATACTGGTACACACGGTACACAGACAACGGTGCCTTTAACAGTACTAAAATAGTACCACAGTACATACTGATACACATGGTATACAGACAACAGTACCTCTAACATACTAACATAGTACCACAGTACATACTGATACACATGGTACACAGACAACAGTACATCTAACAGACTAACATAGCAACAAAGTACATACTGATACACATGGTACACAGACAACAGTACCTCTAACAGTACTGACATAGTTCCACAGTACATACTGGTACACATGGTACACAGACAACAGTGCCTTTAACAGTACTAAAATAGTACCACAGTACATACTGATACACATGGTATACAGATAACAGTACCTCTACAGTACTAAAATAGTACTACAGTACATACTGGTACACATGGTACACAGACAACAGTACCTCTAATAGTACTAACATAGTACCACAATACATACTGATACACATGGTACACAGACAACAGTACCTCTAACAGTACTAACATAGTACCACAGTACATACTGGTACACATGGTACACAGACAACGGTGCCTTTAACAGTACTAAAATAGTACCACAGTACATACTGATACACATGGTATACAGACAACAGTACCTCTAACATACTAACATAGAACCACAGTACATACTGATACACATGGTACACAGACAACAGTACATCTAACAGACTAACATAGCACCAAAGTACATACTGATACACGTGGTACACAGACAACAGTACCTCTAACAGTACTGACATAGTTCCACAGTACATACTGGTACACATGGTACACAGACAACAGTGCCTTTAACAGTACTAAAATAGTACCACAGTACATACTGATACACATGGTATACAGACAACAGTACCTCTAACAGTACTAACACAGTACCACAGTACATACTGATACACATGGTACACAGACAACAGTACATCTAACAGACTAAAATAGCACCAAAGTACATTCTGATACACATGGTACACAGACAACAGTACCTCTAACAGACTAACACAGTACCACAGTACATACTGGTACACATGGTACACAGACAACAGTACCTCTAACCGACTAACATAGTACCACAGTACATACTGATACACATGGTACACAGACAACAGTACCTCTAACAGTACTTAAGAGCTGTCCTCTTCCTCCTGCTCTTCCTCAGAATCCATCCCCTACTCCACCACCAAGGTCTCCATCTCTTGCCTCCTCTGAGGAAGAGGACGTTTGGAATTAAGGTGATGAAGCGGAAGTCAGTGATGATCAGTGTCCAGATGGGGCTGCCGGGTTTGATGTGAACACTGGAGGTCAGACAGAAAAAGATATGTTCATAGATAACTCACTACACAACACTACAAAGAGCTTCTGAGGAGATAAAACGACATTATGAAAGACAGCACATAATACATACTGATACATGGTACAGGGACAACAGTACCTCTCTATATACAAAGTACACTTGCATATTAATACATATACATAGTACAATATACATATCAATGTACAGACATATTCAGTATTCAGTCATCATACAGACAGATCTGAGTGGTTTGGAGTTCCTACATAGAAAATTCACATTGTTCTAGTATTGTTAGTGTTGTCATGTCCGTAAGGATTCAGGAGGGTAGTTTTGCCTCTTCTTTTGTGAAAACGTGTTGACAAGCTTAGATTATTCCGTAAAATCACTTTTCTCTGAATGAAGCCGAAGCTGATGTTTGAACAAATGATAGATTTTTTTTCCCACCGAGTTTCACAGAAGGAGCAGTTTCCTTGCTGGCTCATTAGTAAGAGTTAATAAGGAATATGTTCTCTTCTTGCTGGTCTACAGCTGAATCATCTGTGTTTCAGCTGAGATGACCAACATGTGGAGACTCCAGTCTGAACTGTGTTACTGCACTGACATGATATGGTCCTTACACACACATTTCAGACAGCTTTTTGGATTGTGAAATATTATTTTAAATGACAGTTTTCATGTAAATGTATAAGGAATGTAGGAGACTAATGACCCCGGGACAGTCTGGATGTGTGGAGCTGGTTTTGTTGGTTTTCCTGGTTTGGGGTGGGATAGGAGTTGTGGCTTTGTGACCAAAGATTTTCAGCAACGAAGAAAGATTAAAATGTTGATTTTTTCCAGAGGAACATGATTGAAATGCCTGTTTTAACATGTGTGTTCATTTGTAATGGGGTCAATCGCCTTCCTTAATGTGTTCCCAACCACGCAGGTCGTTTTACTGACATACAGACACACAATCATGGCTAACTCCACTAACGCACAACTACTATTCAGTTTCCCACATTCACGTGTTGGTCCACCACATACCAGCCGCCAACCAACTTCATATGTTTAATTATAATATAATTATAATATAACAATACTGCCAGTTCAACCTACCAGCACACATTGTGATTTATTCATGGACCCTTAAGGGGAGTGATTTGACCCCAGTGTTGCTGATGGCTAGCTGTTAATCTGCAGCTTCTTGTAATTATTGTAATAAAATGTAATAAAACAGATTTCAACTGTTGTTCCACGCTGTGGTTTCTGTGATGAAACTTCATGAAGTTTCTTTAGGGGGCCAATAAAGCAAACTGGTTCAGTGAATAAGATGTAATCAATATAACATTTGAGCTAAGACAAACTTGATCTTTAAAACAAACAAACCCCTTCCTTTTAAACCTTTCTCATTTGCTATGTGGGACACAGCCAAAATCATGACTCTGAGCGGTCTTAATAACTGGACGGATGCTGTGGGTGGTGTGAGAGGAGCAATGCTTCTGTCCACACACCTGTGTTCTGCATAGCTGATCATTACAACTACGATCACCACAACAGGTTTTCACATAACCTGGTTTATATCGCTGGGTTCAAATGGACTTGTTGAAACATGTCCAACCCTCCTGTCCAGGCGTCCCATAACACACCGCTGTGAAGCAGAGTCCAGAGGTGGGCCATGTCCAACATCCACTGAAAGAAGACGGTGAGTAAAATGAGATCATAACTGATATGAATGATAGAAAAGCAATGAAAATAAGACCCGGGTCGTTAAAAAAAATGTCATTGTCCTTTAGAACAGTGGTTCTCAACCTTTTTGGGGTCCTGGACCCCCTGTGTATTTTTGATCTACCCTGAGGACCCCTCCACCTGATCTTGGGGGAGGGGGGTTGAAATTTGATAGAAACAGTAGAAACTGCATTTTAAATTGCATTATATCATTTATTCACTCTTTGGGGCAAAAATAAGAGCTTTCAGTTGTAACTTAGATATAGTTAACAAAACAGAATTCTTATGCAGTAACTTTCAGATATATGTAACAAAACAGAATATGTATTCAGTAACTTTCAGATATATGTAACAAAACAGAATATGTATTCAGTAACTTTCAGATATATGTAGCAACAGAATTTTTATGCAGTAACTTTTAACAATGCAAACGGGAGCGAGATCTCTTATTAAAATACAATAAATTACACTTGTGAAACAGATGTAATTAGAGAAAAAAGTCCTGTTACCCTTTATAGTTTAGGTAGATAAAGGTCTCAGTCACATTTGAGTAAAATAATCCTATTTCTATAAATGTCATAGGATCTTTTTTTAAAGATATTTTATTTTCACGGACCCCTTGCAATTACACCACGGACCACTAGGGGCCCGCGGACCCCCGGTTGAGAAACATTGCTTTAGAGGAAGGAAAAAACTCTTTAACCTGTACTCACAAACGTGAGAATGAAAAGTGCTGGTCATCTTTATATTGATATTTATATTTATAATGCATAGAAAAGCTGCAGGAGTGTCAGGAGGTGACACACCTTCAAACACAGGAGGAATGCGGCGCCTTCAGATAGACAGTACACACACACGCGCACACACACTGCTTGCTCAACAGTTCAATGGGAATTGGAAAACAAAGGATTCATCACTAGAATAATGGAGGCAGGAAAACAGTGAGCAGGAAGTAAAGCAAAAAAATCTTCTGATTGAATTTTTTTTGAGGCCAAGTCACATTCTTTTTTTATGTAATTCAAAATTTTTATTGATTTTGAAAAAGTTGGTACATGACAAGTTAACATATCAAATTAGACATTTCAGCAGTGATGCCACTATTGGAATGTAACACACACTAGGCAGAGGACTCAATAGCACGACACAAGAGACGAGGTCAGAGTTCAAAATAGTCTTCACTGAAAAGCAGGGTTCGGTACATAGAAAAGGCAGTCCAGTAATCCAAGCAAACAATACCAAAGGAGTAGGCGAAGGCGAGGTCCAAGGACAAAGCAAGGTAATCAAATCCAATAGTCCAAACTGAAGATCCAAAAGGGTTAGAGCAAAAGCGAGGTCTGAGAGCAGAGCAAAGATATACACAAGAAATCTAAACACTAGAGAAAAGCTGGCACGAGTTGACACAGGCACAAAACGAACTGGCACAGAGAGAGGGGAGCACAGGGACTACATACACTGGAGGAAACAAGGCACAGGTGAACCCACTCAGGACGGGGAAAGTAATCATGCAGGAGGACACAGACACTGGGGGCAGGAAGTGAAGTTTCTGAAACGAGAGAAGAGGTGAGACTTTCAAAATAAAAGACCAGACAACAGACAGACATGACATAAAGAAAACAAAACCTAGGGCACAGAGTGGAGTGTGTCAGTACCCCTCTCCTCCCTGGGCCAGCACCGGACGGCCCAGCTAAATCAGGATAGCGGCGATGAAAGTCCCGAATGAGGCTCGGATCCAGAGCAAAGCGGCCAGGGACCCAGGACCGCTCCTCAGGCCCATATCCCGCCCAGTCCACCAGATACTGACGGCCCCGACCCCGAGCATGAACCGCCAGGAGACGCCGGACAGTGTACACAGGGCCACCATCGACGAACTGGGGGGGCAGCGGAGGCTGGGAGGTGGGAACCAAAGGACTCTCCCGCACAGGCTTGATCCAGCACACGTCCCATATACACATAACAAAATATAGTTTACCTCATTAATTTCCAACATCAGCATTAGCCAATGACCATTAATATCACTTCTGTGGTTAATTACACTTCCAGGGTACCTGTTTAACAATATCATTACAACAGCCGAATGTGATGTCCCATGACTAAAGAAAACGGAGTCTCCCCATTGCTGTTTGCATAATTTTGTGTCTGTTTCAACTGAATGAGTTTATGGCAAGAACACACAATTTGTCCTTTGCTCTTTACAAAAAAGAAAAGTGGCCTCACGCTTAACATTATGTTTCAACCCCCTAGTATTTAATGATATAAAAGAAAACATTTAACTAGTCAGTAACCTTTAAGAAATGCGCATAAGATTGAATGATGCGCAGGAACGAGTAATTTAGTCCTTATCAGACATGTTTAGTGCAATAATCTTAAATTCCGCTTGAACAAAATGAACACTCTAACAACATCAGCATACCTGTTTAGAACAAAGGCACCCTAAAAACATTTATTCGGGGTGTACTTGTCGGTTGTCAATCAGTGCGTAACCTTCCTTCAGGAAAGCTCTCCTCCCCTTTCTCATAGCATCCTGGAACTAACAGCCAAAGTTTGGTACGAGCCTCCCTATCTTCTTTGGAGAAATTTTTGAAGCGTATGTGCATCTCGCTGCAAACTTTTTTTTCCCTGTCTACTACGCTGCCTTTTTTTTTATTGAACAAAACATATAAACAAGAAAATATTACATCACAATAAGACAAAAAGTAGTTACAAAAATATAAATTATTTCACAATTAAAATTTACATATCCATAAAAAAAAAGCTCGAGATACAGGATTTAAGTTAAATTATATTCTTCACATAGTCTTCTGGTTTTGCTGGCTTTAGGATTCATACATTCTTTTAAAGATCCTAAATAGGATGAAAGAAGCGCTTTGAATACACTAATGATTGGACGCTGGTGTGCAAATTTGGTACAATGAATATGAAATTTAGCAAATATTAATAGAAGGTTGATAATATACATTTTTTTCTGAACGTATTTCCTCATTTTGTGACAGACCAAATAAAACATGTTGGGTGTTCAGTTTACAAGAAGAGTCAATTTTGTTATTCATGAGATTATTTAGATCAATCCAAAAAACATGAGAGTAAGTGCAATCCCAAAATAAATGGCATATGGTTTCATCCACATTGCCACAAAAGGAACAGAGTGTGTCAATATTAATCTTGTATTTTACAAGAAGGGACTTGACTGGATAACATCTGTGAAGCAGTTTAAATGTAACTTCTCGTACCTTATTTGTAATACAATATTTTCGTGATAAAATCCAAGTGTTCCTCCAATCTATGTCATTATAAATATTATTCCAGCAGAAAACGGCTGCAGGTTTAGAAACAATGTCTCTCTGAATAATATTTCTAACGCATTGATTAGTGGCTTTATCGACTCCTGTATTTTCACAATGTGTGTCTGTGTGGGAGTCTATAAACGGCCAAACTAAAGCACTTGGGGCCTCGATTCTTTTTGGAGGTTATTGGGGATGATCGGGGGCACCTATAAAAAATAGCAGAACATTAAAATTGTGCATAATATGCGGAATATGCATAAAATATGTGGAATCCCTTCATAATCCTGAGCAGTTCAACAAGATGGCGGGCTCTGGCTACGTCACGCCTCGGCTCTTTCCGCCGTCCGCACAAACCTTGCGTTCTTAACGGCTTGCTGGACGGCGGTCGGAGACAGCGAGCAGCGTTGCAAATACAAAGCGTCCGTGAAATAAGCCACAACGTCAGAGTCGCATTTGCATGGGTCGAGCACGGGCGTATATGGCGGCTGTCACGTGAAGTGAACTCAATAACGTTTTCTGTTTTTCAATGGAAATCAGCGCGTGCGGGCGGTTCGGGTATTGGCGGGTCTGACGAACAATAAAGTTGTCCGCTGTTGCGCGCGTGGAAGTGTCCGAGTGTCTTATCTGATGAATCACATTTAAAGGCCCAAACATACTCGGGCGGAACGCAAACAGAGCGGACTCCACGAGGAATGTCCGCAGTAATTTGGGCTTCCATAGTCGAGCGCACTTCCGCGTTGTAGTTTCCTGTAAAACCGTCCGTGAAACACTCAATTACCCACAATGCTTGCGTGTTGTTTACACTCTTCTGTCATGGCGTCTGACACTGACGACGAGGAAGACATGCTCTTGCCTGCTGGCTCTACAAGACAATACACTGAAGAGACGGTGGTATGTATCCTCTCTGTGACGTGTCGCATCTTCTACTCATATATTTTCGGAATGTGTGTGTGTGTGTGTGCAGTTAGTGTGTGTGTGTGTGTGTGTTAGTGTAGATAGCGGGACCGAAAACTAAAGCATTTATGATCCTAATTTCTTTTGGAGGTGGTAGGTATTGTTCCAGAGAGGACCAGAAAAATAGCAGGAAATTAAAATATAATTATAATAATTATGCATAATTATGCAAAACATGCATTTTCTAAAAATGGCAAAAAACCACTTTTCTCGGCATTTCAAGTGATTCTGAGCATTTGGGGGGAGGGAGTTGGAGTAGGGGGGTTAGGGGCAGGGGGAAGGCAGTTAGCTGGCAGGATGAAGAGGAGGGAGATTTAGACGGGTGGATAGCTAATAAACGTCATGATCACCACAACTTGGTTGCGGGTCACTTACTAGTATATATATATATAAAAAAGCCATTTCTAAATGTGGTAAGGTAAGCATAGTCTCAACACCAGAACCACGAGTTCTTTCGCTGATACACTACGTAAGCTACGCCAACTACGTTACTGCATGCTGCAGATTTCTCTGGGACACTTCATGCAAAAATCTGATGTTCAAATCCTGCTAAACCAATCAGTCACGACTTCAGGCGTTCCCACACAGCTATTCCCCGCCCATCTAACCTGGGCTAGCATCTACTACAATGGTAGTAGTGGTAAAATTCCTCTGCCTTTCTCTGTGCCTTCGTATCACCCTCTCCACTTGTCTGCTTTGCCTGATTATGCAACACCTCCAGCCCACCGGCTTTCCTTGCCTGTCCTAATATTCCCCAAGCCTAGCCTCATTCAGCCACAAACCTTCCCCTGCTATCCCAGCAATACACGTGTTACCTGTGTTTCTGTCTGCGTTTGGATCCACCTACTATTCTTAACAGTTTGCATTTAAATGGATTATACAGTGACCTGTTGGAAAACAGTGGATTAAATAAATTGTTGACTTACTTGAATGTAGACTTTGTCTATTTCAGCAGCTTTATTGTGGTTTCTTTGGACACTTGCCGCCCACTCTTTGCACTTGGAATGAAAACTTTGACGGGCATTCAATAGTTTTTGTTTGCTGGGCTGCTGTGAACCACAGAATGGACATTTCTTGGAAGCATTCTGGATGCTCCTGGTGCAGCTTGTACACAGGTGTGTGGTAGGCATTTCTGAAAAATACATGAAGTGGTTTGTTACAATTACCATTAAAATATACAATTTTATTTAATTACAGGGACAGAGAGCAGGGAAGGAATAGGAAAGGAAAAGTGTAAATAAGTATTTTTATAGTTGCTTGTATCATACAATAAAGTCACAATCATCCACATTGTCAAGCGTAGTGGCTTTTATTATAGCTACTGCCCCAGCAATAGAGAAAGAGTGGTTTTAACACACCTTTATCATAGGAGATGAAGATTATTCTAAGAGTCTTATCAACGAGGCTTCCAGTAATGAATCATTTTGCGATAAAATGTGCCTAAAAGGCTCGATGGTTCAGAAAACCTTGTTACGCCATCACTACGTGTGATGTCTAGAGCCTGCCTCTCCAAATTGTCATCGAGCTGATGTAATTCGCCCTAGACTCGGATGTTGTTTCTATTATTCGCTGTTGCCAGATTGGGTGGGCCAATTGGGCTAGTTTGGGTTGCATTGTGAGGGGGGAAATTGGCCTGGGCAGGTAGACAGAATTTGGGCTGGTTTCCATGAGTTGGGCGGATTTATATATTTTAATGGGGGGCGGAAGGGGATGATTTTTTGCATTACGGTAGTTATACGGTACGATATTTCACGGTGCACAGTATTTCACCTCCGCAACACACTCATCAAAAAAAAGTATTTTACTTTTAAGAAAAACAGCTTTATTGAACTATTAGGCAAGGCAGGCAATTGCCTTAGGCCTCCACCCAAAGGGGGCCTCCTTCAAGTGGAGGACCTGGGGAGGGGGATACTACTGCCCCCCCCCAATATTATATTTCATTCAGGGCCCCTATATTGTATTTTAATAGGGGGGTGCCCCCTGTAGAGGCCCCCTTCTGCCCCCCCAATATTATATTTTACACAGGCCCCCTATACACCAATATCCAACGAGTCCTGAATTGTCCCCAACAATAAAAATCCCTACTAGTCTCACCTAATCTGATCTGATTGAGCTTAAAACCCTATTTATGCGTTTTTATTAATAAATAAATGCCAAAAAATGTTGACTCGCGCGCTTTGCACGCTCGCATTACACTGTGAGAGGGCCTCCATGGGTGTTCGCCCTAGGCCTCCACAGGGCTGGAATAGGCCCTAGGCCTCCACAGGGCTGGAATAGGCCCTCCCTGAGACAGTTGCGGTCCGGTCCAGATCCTGACAGGAGTCTGGATTTTGAGCATATACACTACCGTTCAAAAGTTTGGGATCACCCAAACAATTTTGTGTTTTCCATGAAAAGTCACACTTATTCACCACCATATGTTGTGAAATGAATAGAAAATAGAGTCAAGACATTGACAAGGTTAGAAATAATTATTTGTATTTGAAATAAGATTTTTTTTACATCAAACTTTGCTTTCGTCAAAGAATCCTCCATTTGCAGCAATTACAGCATTGCAGACCTTTGGCATTCTAGCTGTTAATTTGTTGAGGTAATCTGGAGAAATTGCACCCCACGCTTCCAGAAGCAGCTCCCACAAGTTGGATTGGTTGGATGGGCACTTCTTGCGTACCATACGGTCAAGCTGCTCCCACAACAGCTCAATGGGGTTCAGATCTGGTGACTGCGCTGGCCACTCCATTACCGATAGAATACCAGCTGCCTGCTTCTGCTCTAAATAGTTCTTGCACAATTTGGAGGTGTGTTTAGGGTCATTGTCCTGTTGTAGGATGAAATTGGCTCCAATCAAGCGCTGTCCACTGGGTATGGCATGGCGTTGCAAAATGGAGTGATAGCCTTCCTTATTCAGAATCCCTTTTACCCTGTACAAATCTCCCACCTTACCAGCACCAAAGCAACCCCAGACCATCACATTACCTCCACCATGCTTAACAGATGGCGTCAGGCATTCTTCCAGCATCTTTTCATTTGTTCTGCGTCTCACAAACGTTCTTCTTTGTGATCCAAACACCTCAAACTTGGATTCATCCGTCCACAACACTTTTTTCCAGTCTTCCTCTGTCCAATGTCTGTGTTCTTTTGCCCATCTTAATCTTTTTCTTTTATTGGTCAGTCTCAGATATGGCTTTTTCTTTGCCACTCTGCCCTGAAGCCCAGAATCCCGCAGCCGCCTCTTCACTGTAGATGTTGACACTGGTGTTTTGCGGGTACTATTTAATGAAGATGCCAGTTGGGGACCTGTGAGGCATCTGTTTCTCAAACTAGAGACTCTAATGTACTTATCTTCTTGCTCAGTTGTGCAACGCGGCCTCCCACTTCTTTTTCTACTCTGGTTAGAGCCTGTTTGTGCTGTCCTCTGAAGGGAGTAGTACACACCGGTGTAGGAAATCTTCAATTTCTTAGCAATTTCTCGCATGGAATAGCCTTCATTTCTAAGAACAAGAATAGACTGTCGAGTTTCAGATGAAAGTTCTCTTTTTCTGGCCATTTTGAGCGTTTAATTGATCCCACAAATGTGATGCTCCAGAAACTCAATCTGCTCAAAGGAAGGTCAGTTTTGTAGCTTCTGTAACGAGCTAAACTGTTTTCGGATGTGTGAACATGATTGCACAAGGGTTTTCTAATCATCAATTAGCCTTCTGAGCCAATGAGCAAACACATTGTACCATTAGAACACTGGAGTGATAGTTGCTTGAAATGGGCCTCTATACACCTATGTAGATATTGCACCAAAAACCAGACATTTGCAGCTAGAATAGTCATTTACCACATTAGCAATGTATAGAGTGTATTTCTTTAAAGTTAAGACTAGTTTAAAGTTATCTTCATTGAACAGTACAGTGCTTTTCCTTCAAAAATATGGACATTTCAATGTGATCCCAAACTTTTGAACGGTAGTGTATGCCATCGGCTAATCACTCTTAGAACACTAAGGGGTGTTTGGAGTCTAAATGGCAAATGTGTTTCTATTCTCCCCTACTGATTAATCCTACAATATCAACCCCAGCAAAGGGAATAGCATAGGGAGCTAGGCTAACCTAAGTTAGGCTAACCTAAGCTAGGTTAGCCATCAGCTGCATTCACCATGTATACTGCTCAAAAAAATAAAGGGAACACCTAAAAACACAATATAGACCTGGATGAATGAAATATTTCAGCTGAAAATCTTTATTTATTAGACAGAGGAATGTGTTTAGAGCAAAATAACCCAAGAATGATCAATGGAAATCAAAATCATTAGCCCATTAAGGTCTGGATTCAGAATCATACTCAAAATCAAAGTGGAAAATGAGAACATAGGCTGATCCAACTTCTGTGGAAATTCTTCAAGACGATTCAAAATGAGGCTCAGTAGTGTGTGTGGCCTCCACGTGCCTGTATGCACTCCCTACAACATCTGGGCATGCTCCTGATGAGACGACGGATGGTCTCCTGAGGGATCTCCTCCCAGACCTGGATCAGGGCATCGGTCAACTCCTGGACAGTCTGTGGTGCGACATCGCGTTGGCGGATGGTACGAGACATGATGTCCCACAGGTGCTCAATTGGATTCAGGTCTGGGGAACGTGCAGGCCAGTCCATAGCATCAATGCCCTCGACATACAGGAACTGCTGACACACTCTGGCCACATGAGGACGAGCATTGTCATGCATGAGCAGGAACCCAGGGCCCACTGCACCAGCATATGGTCTGACAGTGGGTCTGAGGATCTCATCCCGGTACCTAATGGCAGTCATGGTACCTCTGGCTAGCACGTTGAGGTCTGTGCGGCCCTCCAAGGATATGCCTCCCCAGACCATCACTGACCCACCGCCAAACCGGTCATGCTGGAGGATGTTGCAGGCAGCAGAACGTTCTCCACAGCGTCTCCAGACTCTCTCACGTCTGTCACATGTGTTCAGTGTGAACCTGCTCTCATCTGTGGAGAGCACAGGGTGCCAATGGCGAATCTGCAAACCAAGATGTTCTCTGGCAAAGGTCAATCGGGCTGCACGGTGTTGGGCTGTGAGCACAGGCCCCAATTGTGGACGTCGGGCCCTCATACCATCCTCATGCATTCTGTTTCTCACTGTTTGAGCAGAAACCTGCACATTAGTGGCCTGTTGAAGGTCGTTTTGTAGGGCTCCGGCAGTGCTCCTCCTGTTCCTCCTTGCACAAAGGACCAGATAGCGGTCCTGCTGCGGGGTTGTTGTCCTCCTGCGGCCCCCTCCACGTCTCCTGGTGTACTGGCCTATCTCCTGGTACTTCCTCCATGCTCTGGACACTGTGCTGGGAGACACATCAAATCTTCTTGCCACAGCACACATTGATGTGCCATCCTGGATGAGCTGCACTACCTGAGCAACTTCTGTAGGTTGCAGATACCGCCTCATGCCACCTCTAGTGGTGAGGGCACTAGCAAAATGAAAAACTAACCAAAGATCGACCAGAAAAGATGAGGACAGGCAAATGGTCTGTGGCCACCACCTGCAAATCCATTCCTTTTATAGGGGTTGTCTTGCAAATTGTCTAATTTCCACCTGGTGGAAATTAGACAATTTACCAACAGGTGAAATTGATTCACAAATCAGTGTTGCTTCCTAACTGGACAGGTTGATATCTCAAAAGTGTGACTGACTTGGAGCTACATTGCATTGCTTATGTGTTCCCTTTATTTTTTTGAGCAGTGTATTTCCAAATGCGAAAACAGCAGTGAAGAACAATCGCACTGATGGCTTCTGTTCTGGAGAATAAACAGCTTTGTTTAATCGCAGTTTTAAAATGTGTCGATATCGACATTAACGTTAACGTTACTTGACTTACCGCACTGAAAGGGGAAGACAGCGAGACGGAGGCACGCGCTGCTCAATGACCATGGCCCCCAGGACCTTTGAACTGGCCGGTCAGTGCCTGTCAGCATTCACGAAAGTAGCCTAGGTAAATTAGCCTAATGATGCGTGTGCATGTCATATTAACGTTATATGCGAGTGGATACTATATTTAAATTGAATAACTGTAAGCTAAATAAACGAAGTGTCAATGCAATCTCAATAAATTAGTCCCTACAATTTTGCATGTGATTTACCGAAAAACAATCGGAGTCTGGTAATGATGAGTTTGTAATCTGGTAAAATGGTGCGCAAATCTAGCTATGGGGCAACAGCCAATTCTATAAAAAGGATGTCTAAATTAACATTTTACTTAAATATGTATTAGATGTAACATTACCTTGTGTGGTGGAGAAATTGTGGTGAATCCCGACCGATACAGCTCTGCCTAGACCTAGAAGACAGGATTGCGCCCCCAGTGGCCAGAAGACGGGACTGCGGCCCCAGTGGCAACTAATACGTGTCCATATACACGTATTTCGCTCTCGCAAAAACGTGTCCTCTGACACGTACATATTGTGATGTAGTGTTGTGCAGACCGCATCAGGTTTGACTGTGCTACCTCTACTACTTTATTGTATGATTTGAAAGGAAAAATACTTGTTAAAAAACTGGGTTATTATTGAGAAAAGTATTTGATTCATCATTATAGCCTAATTGTTGTTGTTTCTTTAGTAGTGTTGCATTGTTATGAATATTCTAATGGTGTTTTTTGAACGGAGAGTTCAAATGCATAATCAAGGAGTGCATTGGGGATTTAATTGAGTGAATCGTTACTGCATATTGGTACTTGGATTGCACTGACAATTACATAGTTGTAAAAGGGTTATATGCATATTTAGCAATAACTTGGTGACAGATAGTGTGTTTTCCTAAAACATGTCACTTCACAGAGAAAAATCACAAGGTCTCGAACTTAGTGAACAAACTGAGTCCCTTCAAGTAGAACTAACTAGGTAAGTAAACAATTAAAATCACAAATTGATGAAGCTGAAAGGAGAGATTAGATAGTGCTCGTCTGTTGTCGGCTGGATTCGCTGTTGTTTTCTTTTTTGTCTTCATCGCCTTTTGTATGTATATGTGTTGTTTAAATCGGAGCGTACCGCTGGCGTCGTGTATGGCTGCCGCTTCTCCCACCGTCTTGTCTTTCCCCTCTCTGTCCCCGTTTTTTTGGCCCTCCGTGCTAGCCGCCTAACTAGCTAACTGGCTAACCCCCCTTATTACGACTACATAGAATACCCTGGTTTCACTTTTTATTTTCTCCATTGATTAGTTTCCCTCCTCCTCCCTTACACTACTCTCCTGATGAACTCCTGTCCCTCAACAAAAACTACTGGCTATCCTCTGTTGCACGCACCTCCGCTCTGTCTGCTGGCATCCTCCGCTGCCGCCGTCATCTTCCTTGCAGCCCCAGACACTCCCGTCATCTACATCCTTCCACTAACCCCGATACGATATCCCACATCCAAACCCTGCGTTCCCACCGCCCCCCCTCCACTGCACCCCCCCGCACTGCTAACCTGGACAACCTCAGACCTCTCCATCATGCCCCCACTACGTTGCCCTCTCACTCCATCAACCTTGCCCTCCTTAACACCCGATCACTAAATAACAAAGCCCTTATCATGAAGCAATCACTGATAATTCATTTGACTGTCTCCTGCTCACTGAAACCTGGCAACAACCTGGCGACTTTTTCTCCCTCAACGAAGCATCCTACCCCCCCCCCTGGTTTTGGCTACTTCTGCAGACCCCGTCCCTCCCGTCGTGGAGGTGGTCTTGCTGTCTTATTCAATTGGAATTTCAGGACCACTGAGCTCTCACTCCCCACCATCTCATCATTTGAATTCCTCGCTTTTAAAACCTGCTCAAGTGGCTGTCATTCTCATCTACCGGCCACCCACACCAAATCCATCTTTCCTGTCTGACCTCTCTGAACTCCTCACAATAGCCTCATCTCTCTCCTCACACTTACTCCTGCTTAGTGATTTTAACATCCACATTGATTTACCCACCTGTAAGTTTGCATCAGAATTCATCACTCTATTGGACAATTTCAACCTCACCCAGCACGTCACTTTCCCCACCCATGTCAAAGGCCATAACCTTGACCTGGTCTGCTCTGTCAATCTACCGATACACAACATCCATCCATCCCATTTCCGCTGTCAGACCATAATCTCATCCAGTTCACTATTCCATCTCCAACTCTTTGGCCACACCTCCTCAGAGAAATAACATTCCGCAGTACTAAATCTATTGACCCCCTCCAACTCTCCGATCTGCTCTCCTCTGCTCTCCCCTTGGAACCAGCCTCTACCTTACCTGATGATCTCACCAATCACCTCAACGCCACTCTGTCTGCCTCCCTCAACACACTAGCCTCTCTCAAAACAAAAACAGTCTCCTTCAACACCTCTGCACCCTGGTTCACACCTGAGCTCCGCACAATGAAACAGACCGCCCGCCAACTGGAACGACTCGCCGAGAAAACATCTCTCACTGCACACCAGGAAGCCAACAACCTCCACCTCTCTGACTACAAAGATGCCCTCACCGCCGCCAAGTCTGCCTATTTTTCCACCATCATTATCGATTCCAACTGTAACCCCCGCACCCTCTTCTCCACTGTAAACAACCGTCAAAACCGTAAGTTGAGGGAGAGCAAGGATGCGTAGCCTGAGATAAACTCAGCTTTCGGCACCGCAGACTGGCAATTCCAGAGCCCTCCTGTCACCACTTGCTCAACGTGACTGGAGAGAGTGGGATAGATGAGATTGGTAGGATCACAGCGCCTAGGAGTGACCCAACGTCTATGCCAGCCCCAGGAAGAGGAAAGGACAGGAATGCAAAGGAAACACATAGTCTATACTAGGTACACAAAATACAGATGACTGACCGGATCTGTTTTGTAGCTATCAGTGGAACTGTAAAACAAATCAAATCGGATCAAGGGACTAATTTTGTTGGGGCGAAAAATGAACTGACAAAGGCTTTGAAAGATGTGGACAAAGACAGATTGACTGCTTAACTGGCCAAAAAACAATGCGATTTCACTGTGTACGTACCTATGTAACCCCAGCTATGGGTTAAATAGTGCCACTGCCTAGTGGATACCTCGGGAGAGGAATAGGCTACGGGAGTAAACCCCTACAGAAAATCAACGTCTACAGTGCTTTTTTTTTCTTTCTTGCCCTTTTGTATCTGTTTAAGTGGGAGAGTACTGCTGGCGTCCTGTGTGGCTGCCGCTTCTCCCTCGTAGTCCCCCCCCCTTCCCATCCACCCCTGTATGTCTGTGTTATGTTTATCTGTTGTCTTGTTTCACCCCGTTTATTGTAAAGCGACTTTGAGTTAGAAAAGCGCTATATACGATTGATTTATCATTATTATTATTACCTGATGCCCGTCACATGGGAGGTGTTTGGGAACGGCAGATCAGGACAGTTAGGAGCGTCCTAAGCTCAGTCCTCTTACAGAACGCTGGAAGATTAGATGATGCTTCTTTGAGAACATTTTTCTATGAAGCCATGTCAATTATAAATAGCCGCCCACTCACCACTAACAGCATCAATGATCCCAAAGGCTTAGAGTCACTTACCCCAAACCATTTACTTACCATGACAGCCTCTGTTCCACTGCCTCCACCAGGAAAATGTATGGCTGAAGATCTGCATGCTAAGAAAAGGTGGCGCCGGGGGGAGTTCCGGTGTCACGGCGGAGTAAAGCGCTCCACACGTATTGCTAATTTAATAACTTACATCTTCAACTTATTTTAATCGAAGTTTGGTGCAAAATTTGACCGCACGATGAGTGGTAAGCCCGGTAGGAGAGCAACAAACCCGAGCAAACAAGCGGCCTCGGCTAATGATAACCATACCACACGGCCACAGGCAAAGCTACAGAAGCTAATGCTAGCCTAAAGCTATCGATGCTAATGTCGCAGCGGCTAACCCTCAGCAACTTACCCATGGCGATTTGAAGACAATGCTCGGCAATATGAGGGACGAAAGCCTGTCTGAGCTCCGAAGCACAGTCGCCACACTGCAATCCACAGTCTCCTGTCATGTAGTGAAACTCCAAGAGGTGGAACGCGGTTTGAACAACGTGGATAGCAGAGTTGCTATACTGTAGCGCTCCTATGCGGACCTGAAGGCTGAAAACGAGAAGCTTCACGCTCGTCTGGATGATCAGGAAAACAGATCACGGAGGCAGAATATTAGTTGTTGGTCTCCCAGAAAAAAAAAATTGAAGGCAGTCATCCCGCCTCCTTTATGGAATCCTTCCTGGTCGAGGTGTTCGGCACGGACAGCTTCCTTCATAAACCGGAAGTTGACCGTGCTCATCGCCGAACGGGCCCCCTCGAGCTATGATTGTACACCTGCATCACTATCGAATCGGGGCCGCTGACATATCGTGGGACAAAGATTCGCTTCTACCCGGACTTTAGCACTGACTTAGTGCGGAAGAGAGCTGCGTTTAATCCGGTAAAGAAAATGCTTCGCGAAGCCGGCCTGAAATACTCCCTCGCATACCCTGCAACGCTCCGGTTCACGTTTGAATGGTCCAAACAAAAGAGTTCAAGTCACCGGTCTACCTTTGTTAAGGCTAATATCGGCAGGGCTCTTGAAGCGCCGGGTGGCACATGGAGTGATGATATGCCCCCGCTGGAGAAATGGAGAAGGCCGGCAGCATTAGCAGGGGCTCCGGGATAGCTGGTTAGCTCAGAGTCGACAGACAACGAAGTGGGATTTCCACACGGCAACTTTATTCTACAGTACTTAACATCGACCATACAATGCCAGGTCTCCACGGCACTACATTCACTAATCATACATGAGCAGTGGAACATAGATAGCATAACCTGCACCAATTCGTTACTGATGAGAACCCTCTTTGTGGATGTCGGTCGGAGCATGTAACATGGCCGCTCCGTGTGAACAACTCTCAGCTCTTAGGACAACACACCAAAACAAAAGGAGGCACCGCCTTGTGGCGCTTTTCAGTATTGCAGTAATACCACATTTACCAGACTCTGGCTGTTACACTGTCCTTTGAAGTGCAGACAGTCCGTCACAATATGCGCACGGGTAAAAAAAATAATTTCCTCGTGATCATCTCGACAGTAATTTGTAAACTGGGTATATTCCCTGTGTCAGAAAGTTGCCAATAATAGATCTGTAAGATTTGGGTGAGTTTTTGACAGCCTTTTCCAGTTCAAAATTGTAATTAGTGTTTACTGTCTGTTCTAAACGTGCACATTTTTTAAAACACTAAATATTTCAAGGCAGCAGTGAAAACATAACAATTCAATTTTTTCTTTTTTTAGCAGATGATAAACAAAATACTCAAACGAGCTATACCCTTTAGATAAGTAGGTAGGATAAAAAGGTAAGTATTATATTCAAATCTTTCATTCAGTATGGTCAGTGCAATTCAAAATACAACATAAGCAGGATAAATAGGTAATAGTAAACTTTAACTCTTGCATTTGGTATGTTCAGTGCAACAAATGTCCATAGGGCAGCGATCTGCTTACACCCTTTACATTTACAGGTCAACGACCTTTCTTGGGTTAACTGCATGTCCAAACCTGGTAGTGTACGTGTATGAAGATGTAGTGTCCGGTGTTGACGTCCCTTGTTCTGTACCATCATTTGGTTCTGGCTGTACTTCACAACTTGTGTGTGTAGTGTTGTCCTTTGGCTGTAGCGAAAGATGACGATTGTGACAATAGGCTTGACCCTCATCAGTGTGGACGTTGTAGGATCTCTCTGTGTCTGCAGGCTCTGTCACAGTGGCAGGTTTCCAATGTCCGTTTGGCTGTTGGATGTGGACTGTGTCACCACACTTTAGTGTTGACAGTGATCTTGCACTGAAGTCATAGTATTGCTTCTGTCTGTGCTGACACTGTACTTTCCTGGCATGCACAGCCTTTTGACAGACAACTTATGGCTGGAGTAGTTTACCTGTGGTGGGAAGTACTGACCTCAGTCGTCAACTCATTAGCAGCTGGGCTGGTAACTTCAGGCCGTTGACTGGAGTGTTGCGGTACTCCAGCAAGCTGAGGTATGGATCCTGTCTTTCTGCTCTGGCTTTGTCCAGTATCATCTTGGCCGTCTGGATGGTTCTCTCTGCAAGGCCGTTACCCTGTACATAGTGGGGTCTAGAAATGATGTGGTTAAACTCCCATGCTTCTGCAAAGCTCTCGAACTCCCTGGAGATGTAACAAGGACCATTATCACTAATAACTCTCTCAGGTATTCCTTGTCTAGCAAATATGGCCTTCATTTTGTGGATGACTACAAACGAAGTAGTGTGATGAAGTCTTTCGATCTCAAAGTATCTACTGTAGTAATCTACAACTACCATGTAGTCTTGCCCTTCAGAAGTGAACATGTCCGTACCTACCACCTGCCATGGCCCCTCGGGAATAGGATGTGAGATCATTGGTTCTTTCGTGTTTGAGCTGCGGCGCTCTATGCATATGGGATATCTCTCCACAATATATTATATCTGTGCATTCATGCCAGGCCAAAATAGAATGTCTCTAGCTCTTTGTTTACTCTTTTCTACCCCCATGTGTCCTGTGTGTATGCGTCTTAGCATTTCTTCTTGTAGTGTGTGCGGAACGAAAATTTTCTCACCTTTGAACAACACACTGTTGATTTCTGTGATCTCGTCCCTGTGATTCCAATATTCAGCATCAATGGGTGGACACTTCTTTCTTGATTCAGGCCAGCCGGCCTGAATTACCTGTTTCAACGCGGTGAGCTGTGCATCTTGGGATGTAGCTGCCTGGATTTCCGTAACTTGCTGTTGCTCACAGGTAGGTTACTCATGAGCATGTGTACTTGGGCATCCATGCCTTCACTCAGATTGATCTAGTCGATTGACTTCCTGGACAACATGTCTGCGGCTGGAATGTCTTTTCCGGGGCGGTGCATGATATGATGTCATATCTTTGCAGTTGCAGTATCATGCGTTGAAGTCTGACTGTTGCTGCTGCGAGGGGTTTCCTCAGTATCGATTCGAGAGGCTTGTGGTCAGACTCGATGAATACGTGGCGACCATACACGTATTGGTGAAAGTGCTTACACTCAAAGAGGACGGCGTAGAGCTCCTCAATTTGAGCATAGTTTTCTTCATACCGATTTAGTAACTTTGAGGCGTATTCAACTGGCCTACCTTCCTATAGGAGCACTGCTCCGAGGCCACTCTTGGATGCATCAACTTGTAGTGTCAGTTCCTTTTCTGGATCATAGTACGTGAGGACTGGACCTGGTTCCTTTAGAATGAGCTCTTTCATGTTCTGGAATGCCGTGTCATGTGTTGCATCCCATACAAACTCACTGCTTTCCTTCATTAGTTGACCTAGTGGTCCATTCACCTCTGACAATCTGGGTGCGAATCTGGCCAGGTAGTTGGTCATCCCCAGTATTGTCTCAAGCTCTGCCTTGTTCTGAGGTCGCTCCATATCTCTGATGGCTTCCACCTTGCCTGGGTCTGGTTTCATGCCTTCGTGACTCAGCCTGTGCCCAAAGTATTTGACCTCTGGAACACAGATAACACATTTATCTGGGTTTAACTTTACCCCTCTTTCCTTCGTTCTCTGCAGCATTGCCCATAGGTTTGCATCGTGCTCCTCTTTTGTGCTGCCATACACCAGAATGTCATCAGCGATGGCTGCAACGCCACTGAGGCCCTCGTAGGTCTCATCGAGCCTCCTCTGGAACTTGTCCTGTGCTGAAATGTCACCAGAAGGAAGGCAGAGAAACCTGTACCGACCAACCACAGTGTTAAAGATTGTCAACATTGAAGATTCTTCTGTTAGTTTGATTGCCCAGTAGCCTGACCATGCATCAAGCACACTGAAATATTGTGCTCCAGCCAGCTTCGGTGTGATGTCATCTAATGTAGGCATTGAGTAATGTGGTCTTTGTATTGCTTGATTCAGGTCTTTGGGGTCAAGGCATATTCTCAGCCTGCCAGTGCTGGGTTTTTCAACAACCACCAGTGCATTTACCCATTCTGTAGGTTCTGTTATCTTCTGGATGACTCCAGCTCTTTCCATCTCATCCAGCTCTTCTTTCAAATGGTTGCGGAGCTTGAGTGGAATCCGTCGTGGAGGGTACGCCACTGGTACTGCATCCGGTTTCAGGTGGATTGTGCATTCTCCTGGGAACTGTCCAATGCCCTTAAACACATCAGAGTACTCAGCCATAATGTTAGTGGGTTCATTTTGTGCAGCATCGACATATAGCACCAGTTTGACTAAACCTGTGTCTAGGCAGCTTGCAGGCCTGGGACAGGTGGGCCCTGTGTACTGACTATGTAAAACTCTTGCATGACAGTAGTGCCTTTGTACTTGCATTCTAGGTCACACATCCCTGTCACATGCAGTGCTTGACCACCATATGCACTGAGTTTTATTTCTGCTGGTCTTAGATCTACATCTCTAAGGTTCCTGTCATAAATGTCTCTTGGTATTGTGTTTACATCAGCACCTGTGTTCAGTTTAAACTTCAGTTTGTGCCTTTTTGGTCCCAACTCCAGTTCAACAAATGCTTGCCTTTTTTCATTATTACTGGGATTCTTAGTAACTGTATCTATGAAGGATTCATCCTCGGTCACATTGTCATCTACTATGCCATGCACTTTTCCTGTGTATCTTTGTCGTTGTGGTCCTGTCTTGCAAGCTTTAGCAAAGTGATTAAATTTCTTACACTTACTACACTGTTTCCCTTTTGCTGGACAGACCTTATCGTCATTGTGTTCCCATACACAATATCCATGCTTCTCATTTCTGTATTGTTTGTGGTCATCATTTCTTTTGACATATCGCCCGTCTGTAGCTAACTGTTTCATTCCTGTTGGGCTTCTTATTTACAGCATGTACAGCCGCATCGCTACTGGCGCGGCTGCCAACTATCGTTCTGATCTGTTCCTGTGCTAGCTCATGCGATCTAGCGATTTCGATGGCTTTCTCTAAGGTCAAATCTGGTCTGTGGGTAAGCAGTTTCTCACACACTCTTGGTGAGCTGGTTGCAAAAACAATCCTATCCCGGACCATGTCATCGTTGGTAGCATAGTTACAGTCTTTAACGAGTAACTTTAACTCCGTTACGAAATTCCCAAAGGACTCTCCCACGTTCTGCATGTTTTCATGAAACTTGTACCTAGCAAAAATCGGGTTAGCTTTAGGAATCACTTACTCCTCGTATCTATCATAATACGTTTTCAGTAACTTAGCTTCAGCAGCTGTCAGTGTACATGTGTTGAAGACGTCGCGTCCTTTTTCTCTCACCCATAGTAGAAGATAACTGCACTTTGCTTCTTCGTTTGCAAACGTAGTGGGCCTGAGAACATTAGCTCAACATGCTGTCGGAACTTTCTCCATGTGTCCGGCAGGTTCGTCGAATCCCAATCCATCTTCTCTCTCTTTGACGTGAGTTCGATCCACTACTCTTAACACCATGCCATAGTCATTGATATGGTATAATGAATGAAACAGTTTACTCAAATTGTTTGTCTTTAATGAGCTCCATCGGGTCATCCCCAGGACATCTCTGACCTCAAGTACGTCCATACGTCATATGTCATATCCTGTCGTATCAACTGTAACGTGATAGGTTACAGGAATACTACACTATCCATGCCAGACTGTTGCCAATGACATGATCCAGTCTTATATGTTAATTCTCACTCGTTCCTCTGTTTGAAGGCTGCCACTAATAGCGAAGGCTTGGTGTTCTGTTCTTTTTTCTTTCTTTTTTTCCTCGACGATATAAGTTTACACCTTCATTTCTTTCTGTTTTTTAACAATATATTTATTGGTTTTCAGTTTGTAAATCACATCAAATTGTACATCAACAGTACAGAACACAGCAAACATGTTTCACCCTGTTCTCCCTCCCATAACCCAATCCGTAACAACTTAAGTTCAAAAAAGATAATTATATAGAACAAATAAATTATATAACCTAAAGTAACGAGAAGAAAAAAACATTAAAAAGAAAGAAGATTTAAAGGGTGTACACGATCATATAAAGCTACCCTACTCCCCCAGAGCTTGTTCTTGCTGAAGCAAGTTGCCAACATTAACATTATGCCTTAAGAAGTACATAAAGGGTCTCCAGATATCATCAAAAACATTCTTGTTGCAGCTGCCATCAGGACTGTGTAAGTAACACATAGCTAGCAGAAAGCACTATTAACGGGGACAAACTGATACACGGTAGTCATCGGATCTCTGGTCTCACCGGAATGCCAAGCAAGGGCAACCGGCCGTTTATTTATTGAGTAATCACCCGCCCCCCTCTGCACAGTGACGTCAGCATAAGGGCATTCAAGACAGACAGTGTTCATCGGTGTCCAACACCCCCACTTGCTCTTAGGCTGATTACAGTATGCAGTTGTCAGGTACATCTAGCAAAGAAAATAAAAACATATTACATACCAAAAACAAAAGAAACAAACTTGTCAAGCAGAGCTTTAGTTACAGGTTTAGTCAAAATATCTGCAACCATGTCTGATGTGGGGCAATACTCAATAGTTATCCTTCCATCAGGGGAGAACATCAACCATCAGGGTAGAAAATCATCCATCAGGGCAGAACATCACCATCATCCATCAGGGCAGAACATCATCCATCAGGTTAGAACGTCATCCATCATCCGTCAGGGCACAACATCATCCATCTTCCAATTTCAGTTTGTTCTCACATGGGGTTGATCTTGGTCTGCAGTGAGTCATGTCAAACCTCTCCAGGATTTTTGTGATGTACCTCTTTTGGTTCATCTTTATTTCACCATCTCCCTGTGTAAAGTCAATACCAAGGAAATGTTTTAGTTTACCAAGATCTTTCATCTTGAATTGGTCTCCCAATAGCTCTTTCACATTCCTGAGGGTTTGACTGTCACTCGCTGCAATAAGAAGATCATCGACCCAGATAATCAAAATGATTCTCTCACTCCCAGTTTGTTTGCTGTAAACACAGTGGTCAGCTGGGTTCTGAACAAAACCATTTTGGCAAAGGAAATCATGCAGCATTTTATTCCATTTGGTGCAGCTCCAAACCATATTGTGCAGCAACCTGCATTAAACTGCGTACAGAGGTCATATCAGCGGTTGGGGAAAAGGTCTCACTATAGTCTATCCCTTCAATTTGGCTATAGCCTTTAGCTACATATCTTGATTTATATGTGGTTTCAACTGGGTTTTCCTTAACGCTGTAAACCCATCTGCCCCCCACTGCATGTTTACCTTCTGGCAATGTGGTTAGGGTAAAAGTGTCATTTTCCCTCAGGGAACTCATCTCATCCTGCATAGCTTTAGCCCATAGTGAGGACTCTGGTGAGCCTAGGGCTTGTTTCAGGGTTTGGCGATGCTGGAGCCTATCCCAGCAGTCATTGGTCCCAGCAGTCATGGGTCCCAGCACTCATTGGTCCCAGCACTCATTGCCTTAGTGACACATTGTCGTAGGTGTTCAGGTAGTAGAGCCTGTTGCGCTCGCTGTTGTCGAACCTGGTACCGTCCTTCTGGACGAGCTGGTCTCTGCCTTGTTGAAAGGTCACTGAGGCACCGTTTGCAGTCGCTGTCTTCACGGAGAAGATGTCCTGTGGGTAGGAGGGAATGTGCAGCGCTCCCCTCAACGTCGCTTTCACCCGTCGGCCGTTGGTGGCGCGCTTCACGTCATCCCTCCTCCTCCGTCTGCATGCGGCGTCGCTGTGTGTTCTGCTCCGCAGAGTGCACCACTGCCTGGGCCGCTGGCCCCCCCGGTCGTTTTGCTGACAGGCCCGGGCAATGTGACCCCTCTCCCCGCAGGAAAAACAGCTAACGTTCGCTCTCCCGTCATAATCCGCGTGAGTTGTGTCGGGCTCGTAAAGCATGCAGTCCTTCAAGCCTTGAAGGCGCAAATGTCCCAGAAACTTCGTTTCCCACAACTCATATTTCTTTTCGTCCCCGTCAAAAAACAATCTGCTCCAACGCGTTCCCACGTCCCTCCTGGGCCAATAACCTGTTGCAGCTGCCATCAGGACTGTGTGGGTAACACATAGCTAACAGGACGCACTATTAACGGGGGCAAACTGATACACGGTAGCCATCGGATCTCTGGTCTCACCGGAATGCCAAGCAAGGGCAACCGGCCGTTTATTTATTGAGTAATCACCCGCCCCCCTCTGCACAGTGACGTCAGCATAAGGGCATTCAAGACAGACAGTGTTCATCGGTGTCCAACAATTCTGTTTACGTCTAACAATATACGTTATCTTTTCTATTGACACCTCCAGTTCTGGTATTTCGTGAGGAGTGCCAAGATGCAAGAGTGTTAAGTTTAAGGCATCTTAAGCGGTTCTGTAATATGTGGGGCTTTATAGCACGTTGGGTAAGTACTATGGGGGGGGGGGTATCCTGTTGTCTGAATTTTATCTTTTCATAATTTTTTTGCTTTGTATTTTGTAAAGTTCACTATTACAACTTCAACCATCTTCACCTACATCAATCTCTCGTTGAGCAAAAGGTTTTTCCTTCCCTGGATTTCACCAATCTATATTGTTCCACTGCCCTCATTAGTGAATAAGGTTAGGAATAGAAAGCTTAATCTGATCTCTTGGAATGTACGAGGTGTAATGTTAGTGTAACCCGATAGGGTCTTTTCCTATCGGGTTACAGATAGGTTGTCTCTACTAGAGAGACGTGTCCGTGAGTTAGAGCAGCTGCTTTCGGCTAGGATTACGTTAGATGTGACGGGCACTCCAGATAGCCTTAGCCCCGGGCCTGACAGCAGACCTGCTATTGTTAGCACTAGCTCAGCTCCGTCGGCAGATGCGGCGGAGTTTGTCTCTGTTTACCGGCGTGGGAAGGCTCGAAAGAGCAAGCCATCGATCGTGTGGCCTGGTCTGCAGTCACCTCTCCCGACTGCAAACCGGTTTTCTCCACTCACCAGCCCTGTTGGTAGTCCTACCGGCCATCATGCTTCTCCCACTTCTGTCGACAGAGTAAAGCAACGCACGCTAGTGACAGAAGACTCCATTACCCGCAATGTTAGATTAGCTTCGCCAGCCTTGGTTCCCTGTTTACCCGGGGCCAGAGTCTCCGACATAGAGGATAATCCTAGGGTGCTGGCATCACGGAGGGAGAGTCAGGGAACCGAGGCACACAGCACCACTACTTTCAGCAACATTGTCATTCATGTCGGCACAAATAATGCAAGGATGAAGCAATCAGAGATCACAAAAGCCAGCCTAGTCAGAATGCTTGAGTTTGCCAGAAAGATGTGTCGTCGTCGATTAATTGTCTCTGGTCCCTTACCTGTGAGGGGTAATGATGAGATGTACAGTAGGCTCACCTCAATGAACCGCTGGCTGGCGCGTTACTGTAATGAGCAGGGATTCGGCTTCGTTGATAACTGGCCTTCTTTCTGGGGCCGCCCTTACCTGCTGAAAGCGGACGGCATTCACCCTACTGGGAACGGTGCCGTTCTTTTGTCTAGCAATATAGATAGCTGTTTACGTTTACTTTGACACTAGGGACTTATCATTCAGCCGGTTGCAGGCGATTAGAGAGCCTGCTAGGTTTAAATCTAGTGCGGATGTGGAGTCAAGTAGTTTAATTAATGCTAGTCAGGGAATTTCTCATAGTGTAGACTATCAACCTGATAGCTTGGTCTATAACATTGAGATTGTCTCCCTACCCTGCTGTATTGCTCCCAAGCTCTTCTCCCCTAAATATGTGAATCACAATAATCTAATAATTATTCCTACCACTGGCAGTGGTGAGATGTGCGACAAAGTACCTAATAATCTACAAAACCAAACAGCTAATGTTATCAAGAATGTGACCACATATCATCCAAAGCGTTGGTGGCCAAAACTCTCAACAAGGTGTCTAATTCCAATTAATCTTTCACCTATTACTGGCTCTAAAGCTCTGCCTACTACTGATCACTTCCACAAGACGCTTAAATTTGGTTTCATAAATATCAGATCACTGTCTACCAAAGCCTTACTAATAAATGATCTGATTCTTCAACATAGTTTTGATATGATTGGGTTATGTGAAACATGGCTGAAACCAAATGTTTTCCTTCCCTTAAATGAAGCTTCCCCACCTGACTATACTTATGCCCATGTAGCTCGGGCAAATAAACAAGGCGGGGGTGTTGCCTTAATATATAAATCTATTTTCAATCTGACTTCTAGACTTGAATCTAAATTCCAGTCTTTTGAGTCTCTTATTCTTGGTCCATCTCCCTCAGCCATGAATAGACTCGACTCAGTCCTCCTGGCTGTTACTTGTTATTTCTTGAAGAATTTGGAGAATTTGTCTCAGGCCTTGTTACTCACTCTGATGAGATTCTAATTCTAGGTGATTTCAATATTCATCTGAATAAGGCTGCTGATCCTCTAAGTAAAGCCTTTCTGGCACTAGTTGATACTTGTGGGTTCACTCAGTTTGTTCAAGAGTCGACTCATTGCAGTGGTAACACCCTTGATTTGGTTTTATCTAAAGGAATAGCTGTTTCTGATCTGAATGTCTTACCAACCACATCTGCTGTGTCTGATCATTTTCTCATCAAATTTGAAGCATTATTGGCCTGTCCAGTTAATGTCAGCACAGATGTAATTGCCACTCGCCATATCGGTCCCTCCACTGTAGCTGCATTTGGCCAGCAGCTGCCTGAAGTCTTGGCTCCTTTCACTGTGGTAAATGACTCTGTTGAAAATTTCACTAGTGACTTAAATGTGGCCCTCTCTAGTCTCCTCGATTCAGTTGCACCTCTCACTACCAGAGCTAGGCGACTAAAGAGTCCTACACTCTGGTTTAATGATGAGACACGTGCTCTTAAGCGGACCTGCAGGAGACTGGAACGTAAATGGCGAAAATCAAAATTGGAAGCTTTTTACCGATCGTGGCACGAGTGTTTATTGAAATACAAGCGTGCTTTATCTACTGCAAAAACATCGTATATCTCTCACTTAATAAATATTAATAAACATAACCCCAGATTTCTCTTTGACACTGTATCTAAACTTACTAAAAAGCAGTCGTCTATTAGCTGCTCACCATTCACAGCCCATGAATTTCTAGATTTTTTCTGCAATAAGGTTGATGAGATCTTAAACAAAATTAGTTCTTCAACTCCATCTACTCCTGCAGATCCTGTCATACTAAATTCATATCTACACAACGAGTTACTGTCAGTTCCAGTTATTACAGCTTTTGAGACTATCTCACTTGATACTTTGACTAAGTTCGTGTCAGCTTCTAAACCAACTGCTTGCCTACTTGATCCCTTACCAGCAAAACTTTTTAAAAACCTCTGGCCTTTTCTTGGACCTACAATGCCAGACATCGTTAATTTATCTCTCACTACTGGCATTGTTCCCAGCAGTTTTAAGACAGCTGTGGTTAAACCTCTACTTAAAAAACCGCGCCTTGATCCAGGGTCTCTTAATAACTATCGGCCAGTCTCTAATCTTCCATTCTTCTCTGAAGTACTAGAGAGAGTTGTGTATCAGCAACTTTTGACCCATATAAAAGAAAACGATCTATATGAACCTTTTCAGTCGGCTTTCAGGCCCTGTCACTCCACTGAAACTGCTCTGACCAGAGTGGTAAATGATCTACTGGCGATCGACTCTGATTCCACTTCTGTGCTTCTGCTACTGGACCTCAGTGCAGCCTTTGACACCATTGATCACTGTATACTTTTGTATAGATTAAATTGTAATTTTGGAATCTCTGGCTTAGCTCTCTCTTGGCTTAAGTCCTACTTATCTGGAAGAACACATTGTGTCTGCTATAATAATATTATATCAAAATTTTCTAACATTAAATATGGTTTGCCTCAGGGCTCAGTACTTGACCCTCTACTTTTCTCTCTTTACATTACACCTCTTGGCCAAATTATACGCAGTTACGGAATAAATTTCCATTGCTATGTTGATGATACTCAGTTGTATGTGCCTATAAGGGCTGATGATCATACTCAAATCACTAATTTAGAGGCCTGCTTGGCAACTGTGAAAAACTGGATGTCACTTAACTTTCTGCTTTTAAATTCAGATAAAACCGAGATGCTAGTCATTGGCCCTGCTAGACGCAAACACCAATTTGAGCCATTATAATTCTGTTATCCTCTTTCAATGTTGTATTCGCACGCTGTCCGTCTTGGGAGAGAGATCCCTCCTCTGTTGCTCTCCCTGAGGTTTCTTCCTATTTTTTCTACCTGTTAAAGGGGTTTTTTAGGGAGTTTTTCCTTAGCTGATGAGAAGGTCTAAGGACAGGATGTTGTGTTGCTGTTAAGCTCACTGAAGCAAATTTGTAATTTGTGATATTGGGCTATACAAATAAAATTGATTTGATTTGATTTGAATGTGAAGGGCCTAAACAACCAAGTGAAAAGAAACAGAGTACTAGCTCACCTCTCTCAGTTACATGTGAGTATATCATTTCTTCAAGAAAACACACTTTCGTAACGCTGATGTCAACAAAATCCGGAAAAGCTGGGTAGGGAAAGTTTTCCATTCAAAATTTAATTCAAGGGCCAGGGGAACTGCTATAATTATATCCAAAGATGCTTCATTTGAAACTGAAAAAGTTGTAGCTGACCCGAATGGTAAATATGTAATAGTTACTGGCAAACTTTTAAACAAACCCGTAATCCTGGCAAACATATATGCACCTAACTGGGGCGACGACGCTTTCATTATTTCTTTTTTCTCGGCTCTACTGGGTGTGGACAACCATTTTTTGATTATTGGTTGAGTCTTTAATTGTGTCCTCAATCCCATGTTAGATCGCTCCACCACCATACCTCTACCACTTTCCAAGACAGCCAAGGTAATTAATAATTGCATTGAACAATATGGGTTATTTGACCCCTGGAGGTCTAGTTTCCCAACCAGAAGAACATTTTCTTTTTTCTCGCTGGTTCACCACACCTATTCTCAAATTCATTATTTCTTCTTGACAGTCGGCTTATACCCGTCACTGACCATATTAAGTATCATAGTATTGTCATTTCTGATCATGCTCCCCCCCTTTCCTTTGAATTCTCTTTCCCTGAACAACTCACGCCATGCAGGGCATGGCGCCTGAACCCTCTTCTACTCTCAGACTCCAAATTTGTTAGGTACTTGGGCACCTCGATTAAGTTTTTTTATTGAAACAAATGCTACACCAGATATCTCCCATGGAACTCTCTGGGAAACTCTGAAAGTGTAGCCAAATTATTAATTTCACCTCACATAATAAAAAAGAAACTGTATCCAAACTAAAGGACCTCAGTGATAACATAGCCCAATTGGATGCACAATATGCCACTTCACCTACCCCTACCCCAGAACTTTACCAAAAGAGGATCCGTCTTCAGACAGAATTTGGCTTAGCTTCAACAGCTAAGGCTGAACATCTTCTTTCAAGCGCTAAATACACTACCTATGAACTTGGGGACAAAACAGGCAGACTCTTGGCACGCCAGGCATACATGTTGCATCAAATTACACAAATACAGACCACTTCAGGTTCCACAGTTACAGACCATACACAAATTAATGATACATTTGCTGAGTATTATGGTAAAATATTTACATCCAAGTGTAATAACGGTCCAGATGAGTCAGATTCTTTTTTTCAAGAATTAAATTTATCGACACTTAGAGATGCAAAGAAGTCCAACCTTGATAGCAGTTTGACGGTGGAAGAGGGTCGGGAAGCCATCAAGTGTATGCAGTTGGGGAAAACACCTGGGTCAGACGGGTTCTCAGTGGAATTTTTTAAGAAGTTCTCAAATGAACTCTCCCCAATACTCCTGAAAATGTATAATCAATCCCTCTCGGATGGTCAGCTACCACAAATATTGAGGCAAGCCTTAATATGTCTCATTCCCAAAAAGATCAAGATCCTCTGCGCTGTGAATCCTATCGTCCAATCAGTCTCCTTAATGCAGATTTTAAAATTCTTGCAAAATGTTTAGCCAAGCGCCTTGAATGGGTTCTACCAGTCCTTATTTCACCCGATCAATCAGGATTTATTCAGGGTAGGCACTCATTCGATAATACTCGTACGCTTTTTGATATAATATACACCCAGTTGAAATCTGCTTCCCCTTTAGTTGTAGTTAGTTGCCTTATACGCGGAGAAGGCTTTTGATCGGGTGGAATGGGGTTTCCTTTTCGATGCACTTTCAAGATTCGGCTTTGGACCCAACTTTATTTCTTGGGTTAAATTATTATATAACGACCCCTTAAAATCAGTTCGAACTAACGAGCTACAATCAAGATATTTCCCTCTGTATAGGGGAACATGACAAGGTTGTCCACTCTCCCCATTGCTTTTTGATTTAGTGATCGAGCCACTTGCGGCTCCCTTACGACAGTGTAGCTCCTTTGAAGGGATAATCCGAGGTGAAAGGGGACACAAGGTGTCACTGTACGCTGATGACCTTCTCTTATACATCACCAACCCTGCACTGTCTCTTCCCTCTATCCTGTCTAAGCTGGAAGAATTTGGGAATCTCTCCGGATACAAGTTGAACCTGCAAAAAAGCGAAGTTTTCCCTTTGAACCCTACGGCCCTTGGTATCTCTGCCTCTATGTTCCCCTTCAGGAGCGTGACCTCAAATTTCAAATATTTAGGGATTACGGTTCCTTGCTCCTTTCAGCTTTTACACAAACTAAACTTCTCCCCTTTAATTGACAAATGCAAACAAGATATGGAGCACTGGCGCACATTCCCATTATCAATGGCTGGGAGCATTAGCTTGCTTAAAATGAATATTGTCCCTAAGTTCCTGTATCTTTTTCAGAACATTCCTATATTTATTCTGAAAAAAAAAATTTAGCTTTCTTGACAGGATGTTCTCTAACTTTATCTGAGATGGCAGACAGCTCCGGATACACAAGGACTTCCTACAACGTCCCAAAGCACTGGAAGGGATGGCTATACCCAATCTTCTTTACTACTATTGGGCTAGTAATATCCAGAAGGTTGTCATGCATGTTCAAAGCAGTTCACTTGAGCACACACCTGAGTGGGCAAAGATAGAACCCCATGATCGTCCTATTCATTCCTTAGTCACTTCCCCACTACCAATGGTAATTGGCACACAACACAAAAATCCGGTTACAGCTCATACAGTCAGAATATGGACTCAAGTTAGGAAAACATTTGGTCTGCATAAAAAGCCTCCTTAATGACACCCATTATGTCAAACCATCTCTTTACCCCTGCCAAGTTAGATATGGCTTTTCGAGCATGGCATGGGAATGGAATTCAATTTATAAAGGATTTATATTTTGATGGGATATTTGCTTCATTCAATCAGTTGGTATAAAAATGTAACCTACCCCACTCCAACTTCTACCACTATTTACAGATTAGGCATTTTGGTCAGAAGGGTTTCCATCCTTTCCCTGAGATACCTCTGACAACATCAATGATACACTTTTAGCCACAGAGGCTAGTCTGAAGGGTGCCATCACAAGGATCTATAATAAACTAGCCACTATAAATCCTCAACCAATGGCTAGTCTTAGAAATGTCTGGGAGCAGGATCTTGGTACTCCTCTCCTCCATGATCTGTGAGATGCCGTTTTGGATCAGATAGACTCTTCTTCTTCATGCAGTAGATTTGGGCTCATTCAGTTTAAGATTGTTCACCGTGTCCACCTTACCAAAGCTAAATTAGCCAAAATTTACCCCAACATCGACCCCACTTGTGACAGATGTAAACATGCACCAGCTACCTTGTTGCATATGTTCTGGACATGCCCTGATCTACATACATTTTGGTCAGCAATGTTTAAATCCTTAAGCGAAATTGTTAGTACAACTATTGATCCACATCCTTTAATCGCCATACTTGGTGTGAGACCGGAAGACTGTGACTGGCCATCTAACATGTATAAATTGGTGGCCTTTACTACATTACTAATACTCTTAAATTGGAAGAGCTCAAGACCCCCTTCCCATTTCAGATGAATCAGGGATAGTATGTACACTCACCGGCCACTTTATTAGGCACACCTGTCCAACTGCTCGTTAACGCAAATTTCTAATCAGCCAATCACATGACAGCAACTCAATGCATTTAGGCATGTAGACATGGTCAAGACGATCTGCTGCAGTTCAAACCGAGCATCAGAATGGGGAAGAAAGGTGATTTAAGTGACTTTGAACGTGGCATGGTTGTTGGTGCCAGACGGGCTGGTCTGAGTATTTCAGAAACTGCTGATCTACTGGGATTTTCACGCACAACCATCTCTAGGGTTTACAGAGAATGGTCCGAAAGAGAGAAAATATCCAGTGAGCGGCAGTTCTGTGGGCGAAAATGCCTTGTTGATGCCAGAGGTCAGAGGAGAATGGCCAGACTGGTTCGAGCTGATAAAAAGGCAACAGTAACTCAAATAACCACTCATTACAACCGAGGTATGCAGAAGAGCATCTCTGAACGCACAACACGTCGAACCTTGAGGCAGATGGGCTACAGCAGCAGAAGACCACACAGGGTGCCACTCCTGTCAGCTAAGAACAGGAAACTGAGGCTACAATTCGCACAGGCTCACCAAAATTGGACAATAGAAGACTGGAAAAATGTTGCCTGGTGTGATGAGTCTCGATTTCTGCTGCGACATTCGGATGGTAGGGTCAGAATTTGGCGTCAACAACATGAAAGCATGGATCCATCCTGCCTTGTATCAACGGTTCAGACTGGTGGTGGTGGTGTAATGGTGTGGGGGATATTTTCTTGGCACACTTTGGGCCCCTTAGTACCAATTGAGCATCGTGTCAACGCCACAGCCTACCTGAGTATTGTTGCTGACCATGTCCATCCCTTTATGACCACAGTGTTCCCATCTTCTGATGGCTACTTCCAGCAGGATAACGCGCCATGTCATAAAGCTCGAATCATCTCAGACTGGTTTCTTGAACATGACAATGAGTTCACTGTACTCAAATGGCCTCCACAGTCACCAGACCTCAATCCAATAGAGCACCTTTGGGATGTGGTGGACCGGGAGATTCGCATCATGGATGTGCAGCCGACAAATCTGCAGCAACTGCGTAATGCTATCATGTCAATATGGACCAAACTCTCTGAGGAATGTTTCCAGTACCTTGTTGAATCTATGCCACGAAGGATTAAGGCAGTTCTGAAGGCAAAAGGGGGTCCAACCCGGTACTAGCAAGGTGTACCTAATGAAGTGGCCAGTGACTGTATTATCTTCAGTTGGAAAAGATCAAGTTACCTTAAGGGGTAACAGGGCAACCCGGTATCACGCCAAAGCGTGTAATACACCCGCTGGTCCAACGTGTCAGTGTCACGGTTTGCCTCGCTCAGGCGTGAACAGTACACGCGTGTATGAAGGTGCAGTGCCAGCAGGGGGCGATGATTAAGAGGTGAAGGCAGGTTAGGGTTAGGGTTAAGGTTAGGGTTAGGGTTAGGGTTGAGGTTAAGGGTAGGGGAGGGATTTTGGAAAATGCTGTATGCTTCTTTACCTCCGTGGGGAGTTGCTGGCATTGAGTTACTCATCGCCCCCTGCTGGCACTGCACCTTTATACATGCGTGTACTTTTCACGCCAGAAGGAGGCAAACCGTGACACAGACACTTTGGACCAGCGTGTGAATTACACGCTTTGGTGTGATACCGGGCTGAACAGGGACAAGTTCAAAAAAGTCTGGATGCCTTTTCTGAATTACTTTGACACTTAAATCAGTGTAACAGACTGGAATGCCTCTTGACTCGACTCAGGAATGGCCCAACTAGTATAGACTGTGAACCGAGAGATTATTTTTTTGTGAATAGGTTAACCATGTTTTCTGTTTTTGTTTTTTTGTTTTGTTTTGGGGTTTTTTTTGTTGTCTTCGATTCAGTTGTATGTAATTTCTTTAATCTGTATTTCTCCTTGAGGTTCTGGGAACTTCGGGTGGGGGGAGGTGAGGGGTTTATTGTCTTAAGTTATTCAATATGTGACTTGTTTAATTTGCTAAAATTGTAAACGCCATAAACATATTTTCAACAAAAAAAAGGAAAAAGAAAGAAAAGAAAGATGGCGCCGAGTACAATATCTGACAGAGTAATTCTGGAGTAGATGGAGAAAGGAATATCTAACAAACATTACCCTCACGCAATGTTGGCACTCTTCAAGACGAAATGTGAAAATTGGAGATATCATCATTGTCAAGGAAAAAGAGCTTGCCTGCAGTGAGTGAGACTTGGAAGAGTACTTGATGTTTGTGAAGATGATGATGGACATATGCGAAAAGACACGATACAAATAGGAAATAGAAAGCTAGGGAAAGAAGGAGGTCAACAACTCATTAATCCATCCATTCTTGAACGTCCTACTCATAAATTAGTTGGGCTTGTAGAAAATAACTAAAATTTGTGACAATTCTAAATATTTGGAGAATTTAAAGTATCAGTCTTGACCTAAACGTTTTTTGTTTTGTTTTTACAAATACCGACTATTTGGTTCTGGAAATTACTAGATTTATTAAAATATTTGCATAAAGGTTGTCATAAATCAGTAATTTGGTGGGGTTGTAACTGCCTCAGAGACAGTTACATTGAGATGTTTATTTTATGTTTTTGTAAAAAATGCATGCTTATTGAGTTCATTCAGCTGTTAAAAAACAATTAAAAATGTAATAGATAAGTGGTTAAAAGGGGTAACGTTGTTTAAAAATTTATCTGAAATATTCCACGGTAAATTAATGTTTAGTTAAAAAATTTAGTACCTTTTATGCAAGGTTTATTTGAAATTAGAATGTAACGGGTCACATGACCAGAGTTTTGTTAAGAGCATCGCCGTTGCATTAGGGGTCAGAACCAACTTGGCTGCAGAGGAAAGACATCTCCGTACACAGCCCCCAAAATAAGTATTCTACTTGCGGCTCTATGATGGCCTCGCGGCCTGTCCAGGGTGCCTCCCCGCCTGTCACCTAATGACTGCTGGGATAGGCTCCAGCATCCCTGCGACCCTGAGAGCAGGATAAGCGGTTTGGATCATGGATGGATGGATGTGGTTCAAGAGGCGCACACGGTAATTGTCCTTCATTTGTTTTATATTTGTGTATAATGTTTGTTGATGTGGCTTTACATGGCACAGTGCGATACGTTTTCAACAATTTTACTTGAATTCGTCGCATTTCTTTTGTGCTAACGTTTGGGCCTGTTAATCAATGGACACTAGCTTGAGAGACTTAAAACAATGAGAAATTTATACTTTAAACTTTTGTCTTTATTTTCCTGTAAATTTCACTGTGTCTGCTGATGATAGATAGAGATATAAAATAAATCTTCAAAAGACATCTGTCTGATGTGTGGCCAGTATTTCACTGGACCCGTTTCGCTACAGAAACGTTTCATCATCATCTAAGTCAGTGGTTCTCAACCTTTTTGGGGTCCTGGACCCCCTGCGTATTTTTGATCTACCCTGAGGACCCCTCCACCTGATCTTGGGGGAGGGGGTTTGCAATTTGATAGAAACAGTAGAAACTGCATTTTAAATTGCACTATAGCATTTATTCACTCTTTGGGGCAAAAATAAGAGCTTTCAGTTGTAACTTAGATATAGTTAACAAAACAGAATTCTTATGCATTAACTTTCTGATATAGTTAAAACAGAATATGTATTCAGTAACTTTCAGATATATGTAACAACAGAATTTTTATGCAGTAACTTTTAACAATGCAAACAGGAGCGAGATCTCTTATTAAAATACAATAAATTACACTTGTGAAACAGATGTAATTAGAGAAAAAAGTCCTGTTACCCTTTATAGTTTAGGTAGATAAAGGTCTCAGTCACATTTGAGTGAAATAATCCTATTTCTATAAATGTCATAGGATCTTTTTTTTAAAGATATTTTATTTTCACTGACCCCTTGCAATTACACCACGGACCACTAGGGGTCCGCTGACCCCCGGTTGAGAAACACTGATCTAAGTGACCTCTTAAGTCTCAACTGACTGCAGGTATCCTCACCCTTATAAACAATACAGTGGCATAACGACAAACAAGAAATAATCCACACACGGAAGCGAGTTTTTCTGTTCCCTTTACTCTCCGCCACGCATTCTCACAACAGATACGCACACCCCCTACAACCTCAGCAATTGTCGCAGCGTGTACACAACATTGACTTGGCTTTATAATAACAGAAGCAGAAGTTAAGATGAACAAGGAAAACTATAGTGGAAACCTTTTTGTAAAATCTGGCCTGACTGCAGAGTTGTATGCAGTTTCAGAAGACATGTTATGCAAACACATTATATAGATTTAATATTCGCATTCCCAGGTCAAAAATCAATGTAGCACATAATGGTACAGACGATGGTGGTTTAAACATTGAACATCTGGTAAGGAGAACTTTTTCACTTCCGTATGGCTTGTTGTCTTCAGTGAGATAGTGACCTACTGCAGGTCAGTCTTCTGCAACGGAGAGCTCACAGGGTAGATGTCGTGTAGGCAGTTAAGTTTTGGTTTGTCTGGCCAAAGTTGTGCCATCAGATGCGGTGATTTGTTTTCTTCTCATTCCTGAAACCAAGTATATGGCATTGAACTGTTAGTAAGAACACAAGGAAAGTAAATTGAAACTTACCATTCCATTTTGTCTTTGGATATTTGGGAGTGAATATTAATTTGAGCTTTTTTATGTGCAGCTGATAGTGAAATCAAGCTTATCTTACCTTTTTCTATCGACCTCAATGAGAAACTTGCCAAGTTTGGAATCTGGATTCACGCAAATGTTAGTCCTTAATGTTGCACTGAAATTAATAAAAGAATCGTTTTGGGTGTAAAAGTCAGAACACACCGCATGAAATTGACAGAAGCTGAGAACCTGTGGCTAGGGATTTAACTAGTGTACTTACACAATCTCCACTCGTGGACAAAGGGGACTTTTCTCGTGAACTTGAAAACTCGTCATGAGTTTATGGTGTAGGCTGTCAACATATTTGCCTGAACACTTACATTTAAGACGACTATGAAGTTGCCCTGTGGGGAGGAGAGATGCAGCACTGTTATGGCATGCTGCCTGTTAAGTTTGTCAGTATTATTTGGTCAAAGAAAACAATACACGCAGAATAAAATCAAACACATGGATATTACACTTAAGTGAGTTTTGGGTTTTGGTCTGAAGACTTAAAAATGTAGCACCTTCAGAGCAAATTAATATATGACTAAAGAGTGAGCTATGTCATAAAGCTGGCCTGAATCAATTTTCACGAAAAATAATAAGTAATTCATTATGTAGAAATAAATAAAAACAAAACACAAACCTTCAAATTCATTAAACAACTTACCTTCTACGTGGAAGACAAGCAGGCAGGTGAGAAGGCAGAACACAGCTAATGTTATTGAGCTAGCCATTGATTGATGTGCCTTGACTCCACGGTCCCTCAAATTGAAGTACTTTCACTGATTTAGTGAAATGATGAGGATGGATGAGAGCTGGTCATCTATTTATACTGTCAGAGACACCCAGACAGGTCCAGGGAATTTCCTTCTTTTTTCTCTCTTCTCTCTTTCTGCCCCTCTTGTTAACTACAAGGCCAGTGGATTTATTTGGAAAAAGTTAGTGTATATAACAGTATGTCCAATTGGTTATCAGGCATACTGTCTATATACGGTTTATTTGTTTATTTTTTTGGGGGGGGGATTTCCCCCTCTTTTTCTCCCCAATTGTACTTGGCCAATTACCCCACTCTTCCGACCCGTCTCGGTCTCTGCTCCACCCACTCTGCCGATCCAGGGAGGGCTGCAGACTACCGCAAGCCTCCTCTGATACACGTGGAGTCGCCAGCCACTTCTTTTCACCTGACAGTGTGGAATTTTGCTAGGGGGACATAGCGCGTGGGAGGATCACACTATTCCCCCCCAGTCCCCCCTCCCGAAAAGACACCCGACCGACCAGGGGAGGCGCTAGTGCAGCGACCAGGACACATGCCCACATCCGGATTCCCACCCGTGTTAGTGTTAGTTTGGGTATGTGTGCTCTTGTAGTTTTTGGATGTGTTTTTGTCTTTGTGTTGTACTGCTGTGGGCTGGGGCCTGGGGGAAACGGCATGTTGTTTCATTTCATGCACTTGCATACATGAAATGAAACGACAAAGTGTTCCTGATTCCTGATCTTTGATACCGCTCTCTAGTTGGTCCATGACAGGAGAAGTTCCACCTTATCCCCTCTGGTGGACCAAGCACTGCTGTCTGAAGTAAAATAGAACAGTTGCTATCATGGTTTCCACGTGCAGCCTGAGGTTTGTTTTGCAGAAAGTGGCTTACCGACACCGTGACAAAGGCTTTCATGAAGCGAGAGTGAGCTCAATCGTCGTTTTACCATAATCAGTGATAGTAATGGAACGGATATTCTTTTACGTGAAAAAGTCTGAGATGATCACTGTAAGCTCACTGGACTACTGAATGCACTGCTGCACTGTGAAGTCAGAGGGATAAAGGACTTGTTGCCAGATGTAAAGAAAACTCAAACTCAAAACACTGAAGAGACTTGAAAGGCTCAAAATTTCTATTCATCGAGACTACTTGAAATTAGTCTACTGATTCAACAAACAGAATCCAACAAACATCCAGTAGAATAGAGACAAATATCCGGCTGCTAGAAAATGCATCCTTGGTAAACATGAACCTAGTTAATAAGTGTTTTAATTTTTCACTTTGTGTGTTTGTAAATCTTAAACAGTATCCCCTCATTGCATTTGATGACATTTCAGGTGCAGTTTTGAAAAGCTGACTGTCTATGGTACCTTGTTTGCCTTTTCATGATAAGTGATAAGCACATAAATCCACTTGCAGGACTGCTGTTGTCTCTGTCATAGTGATGATTGCCACTTGTTTGTGAGTTTGTGTATGTCTGGCTAGACTGTAAGAACTGCATTGCCCTTCTGTGATAAAAAAAAAGTTGTCTTAATCTGAATCTATTCGTAAAGTTGGTGTAATGCCTCTATCACTTTATGAGTGGATTATCCGTCTGCATGTAAACACCAGAACTGATTTGCCAGTTTCTTTAACACCAAGACTTTCCCGGGAAAACTGAAGTTCACTGTGTAAAGGGTACTAGAAAAAAAAATCAACCATAATCCAGTCTTTTGTTTTAGACTGTACCCCTTTCATTATATCCTCTTGTTTGTGTTAGCCATGCAGTAATGTCTTCAAGACATTTTGGTGCATTTATGGCACCAGACAACGACAGTGGTTGTATTTCAATTTTTATAATCATTTAGATGAACTTTCCATGAACTGATTGAAAAGAAATGTCTTGATGCATGCTCGATAATCCAGGTAAGAAAATCAAAGAAGGTTGAATAAATTCATCTAGACCCAACGTTGTACCCAGATAAACTGATTCAACCTTCTTTGAGAGTAAAAAGAAAGTGTTCAATCTTCCCTTTTCCCCGCCAGTAGTGGTTGTTTCAGTTTCACTTTCTCTGGCTATATTTGTCTGACACAATTCAGAGGAAACATTATCGGCAAATGGAAACCTTTTCCCCAATAGCTCTTTCACATTCCTGAGGGTTTGACTGTCACTCGCTGCAATAAGAAGATCATCGACCCAGATAATCAAAATGATTCTCTCACTCCCAGTTTGTTTGCTGTAAACACAGTGGTCAGCTGGGTTCTGAACAAAACCATTTTGGCAAAGGAAATCATGTAGCATTTTATTCCATTTGGTGCAGCTCCAAACCATATTGTGCAGCAACCTGCATTAAACTGCGTACAGAGGTTGTAATGAATGAAAGGTCACGTGTTTAACTTGACCTACTCACGGGTGTACGTGCAGTGCGTGTGACGTATACAGGAAGTGAGAAGCGCATGTTATGAAGGTTGTATGTCGGATGAACGCTAGTAAAAGCTACGCAGTTAAGAACCTACGAAGTCGGCTCGTTCTTGAATTATTCTTATGTCAGTAAGACAAGGCGTCTACGGACATTACATGGTGTCAGAATAGTCTGTGTATCTGAACACGAGCGGTCATGCCGAAGTTTAATCCGCCGAGTGAATTCAAGTTTGACTGCCCCGTTGAATGGCCGGAGTGGAGACAACGGTTTTCGCGCTTCAGGCTCGCGACAAAGCTGGATAAAGACGACGGGGAGATTCAAGTGAGTTCGCTGATTTATGCAATGGGCAGCGAGGCTGAAAAGATATTCAGCTCGTTTGACTTTGCGGCGGAGGGTGATAAAGTGGACTATGATATCGTACTGAAAAAGTTCGACGACTACTTTATTCCCCGCCGTAACATCATACATGAGAGGGCGTGCTTCTATCAACGTAGCCAGCAGCCAGGAGAGACAGCGGAGATGTACATCCGGACATTGTACGAGCTGTCTGAACACTGTGAGTTTGGGGACAAGAGGGATGAACATATCAGAGATCGTCTGGTAGTGGGCACAAAAGATAAGGTGCTCTCCCGTCAGTTCCAGCTCACAGCGGACCTTACTCTGGTGAAAGTCATTGAACAAGTGCGCCAGGCGGAGGCAATAACAAAGCAGCTCAGCCTCCAAGCTAACCAACCAGAGGCCCTGCTGGCTAACGTCAACGTTGTCCGATGGCGGGACGAACGCCAAAACAAAAAGGGCGGACAGCGTCATGGTGGCGGCAGTCCGGCAACCAACAAAGTAGACGAATGCGGGAGGTGCGGCAAGACGCAGCACACCGATGAGCGGAAGTGTCCTGCAACGAACAGTAAGTGCAACAAGTGTCATAAAAAGGGACATTGGGAGCGTGTATGTCACTCTAAAGCGGTGAGAGAAGTCACTGAAGAGGTTAAACAGCTGTACTTTCTGGGAGAAGTTGGCAAAGAGAGCAGTCAGGAAGATTGGACTGTTAGTTTAACAATAAGTGATGTACCAATAACCTTTAAAATTGACACGGGGGCTGACGCTACTGTTATCAACCAAGGGACATTTAAAAAGCTGAAGCCAAACATAAAACTGGGACCTCCTGACACATGCTTCATAAGCCCAGGTGGAAACATCAGCTGCATAGGACAGTTTCAAGCCACAACCAACTACAAGGAGAAACAATACTCCTTTCCAGTGTATGTGATCAAGGGGAGAGGCAGCTGTCTGCTGAGTCGTCCAGAGGCAGTGGAGATGGGTCTAGTGAAGCGGATGAATGAGGTCAGTGGAGTTTTCGGTTCAAGTGGACTGCTGAAAACAGACCCAGTGAAAATAGCTCTGGTGGAGGGTGCCCAGCCATATGCGGTGCATACAGCCAGACGGATACCGCTGCCACTTGTACCACTGGTTAAGAAAGAACTGCAGCGCATGGAAAATGAGGGCATTATTGAAAAAGTGACTCAGCCCACAGAATGGTGCGCCGCTATGGTGCCGGTGCTGAAACTGAACAAGAAAGAGGTTCGCTGCTGCGCTGACCTCAGGAGGCTGAATCGAGCGGTAAAACGTGAGAAATACGTGCTGCCCACTATGGAGGAAATAATGCCAAGGCTCGCAGGGTCAAAGTTCTTCACAACGTTGGATGCAGCAAGTGGGTTTTACCAGATCCCCTTGGATGAAGACAGCAGGGGGCTCACCACTTTCATCACCCCATTTGGGAGGTATGCTTTCTGCCGCCTTCCATTTGGTATAACGAGTGCTCCAGAGATTTTCCAGAGAAAGATGGCGGAAACTCTGACCGGGCTAGAGGGCACAGAGGTGTACATGGATGACATCCTTATACATGGAGAGACTGAGGAAATCCATGACCGGCGCCTAGCAGAGGCGCTGGGGGTCATTGAAACAGCAGGTCTCAAACTGAACCAAGCGAAATGCAAGTTCAAACAGAAACAAGTCCACTTCCTTGGTCATGTCATCGACGAGGCAGGCATCAGACCTGACCCGGACAAAGTGGCCGGAATAGAGAACTTTCCTCAGCCCCAGAACGTGACGGAACTCAAGAGGTTCCTCGGGATAGTGAACTATTTGGCAAAATACGTCCCAGAGCTGTCCACTGTAGGTCAGCCGCTTTATGGACTGCTTAAAGCAACGACAGAGTGGCTGTGGGGACCTGCACAGAACACAGCATTCCAAGACCTTAAAGCAGCACTCGCCACCGCCCCGGTACTCACCTTTTATGACGTCACTAAGGCTACGGTGGTGTCAGCAGATGCCAGCAGCTACGGGCTGGGGGGCGTTCTGCTCCAGCAGCACGGGGAACACTGGAAGCCCGTGGCCTACTGCTCCCGACGGCTGAGTGACGCAGAGACAAGGTACGTACAGATCGAGAAAGAGTGCTTAGCCAGCGTCTGGGCATGTGAAAGGTTCGAGAAGTACTTGTTTGGGCTTGACAATTTCAGACTTGTCACCGATCATAAACCACTAGTGCCCCTCATGAACAGCAAAGACTTGGATAATGTGCCCATTAGGTGCCAGAGACTGTTAATGAGGCTGATGCGTTTCAATGCAGTGGCTGAATACGCACCAGGCAAAACTTTAGCTGTGGCTGATGCACTCTCCAGAGGCCCAGAGCAGTGCTACGGAGATGGTGCTTCTCATGATGATGTTGCAGCGCACATTGATGCCATCGTGTGCCAGGTGCCTGCCACACCTCAAAGGATGCAGGAGATAAAACAGAGCACGGATGGGGATCTGCAGCTCCAGACAGTGTTGGGCTTCATCAGACACGGCTGGCCTGAGTATGTCGATACAGTGCCGGAGACAGTCAGAGACTTTTATCAGGTGAGAGGGGAGTTATCTGAGGTAGATGGTTTAGTCATCAGAGGCAGTCGTATCGTCATTCCCACAGAGATGAGGGAGGTGATCTTAGACAGAATACACGACGGGCACCAGGGGATAGTTAAGTGCAGAGAGAGAGCTAGCCAGTCAGTGTGGTGGCCCAAAATGACAGAGCACATTACAACAAAGATACAGCAATATCAATTCTGCAGAGAACACAAGAACACACAGAGAAAAGAGCCTTTAATGTCAAGTGAGCTCCCATCCAGACCATGGCAGAAAGTTGGCATAGACCTGTGTGAGTACAAAAAGCAAAACTACTTGATAGTGTCTGACTATTATTCCAGGTTTTTGGAGATCCTAAATCTACCAACAACTACTAGCAGTCAGGTTGTAGCTAGGCTGAAGGCTACATTTGCACGTTTTGGTATCCCTGAAATTGTAGTTAGTGATAATGGGCCACAGCTAGTTTCAGAAGAGATGAGGAGGTTCAGTGAGGATTATGATTTCATCCATGTGACTTCAAGCCCACACTACCCCCAGAGTAATGGACAGGCAGAGAGGGCTGTTCAGATAGCCAAAAGCATATTAAGGCAGGAAGACCCTCTCCTCGCCCTGTTGACATACAGAGCTACACCCTCTTCTTCCACTGGAGCCAGTCCAGCGGAATTGCTCATGGGTAGGAGACTCAGAACCACCTTACCCACATTGCAGCATAACCTGAAACCGGCCTGGCCTAAAGAGGAACTGATCAAAAAAACTGACGCCGCAGCCAAATCGAGGCAGGCTTTCTACTACAACCGCAGGAACGGCGTGCGGACACTGCGCCCACTGAACTCGGGTGACGCAGTACTCACCAAACCTGATGGACAGAAAACATGGACAATGCCAGCAGTTGTTCACAGTCAGAGCTCCACTCCCAGATCCTACATAGTGGAGACAGCTCAAGGTGAACATTACAGAAGGAACAGGTGCCACCTGTTGGCCACACCCAAAACACTCACCTTTGTCAGCAGGGATCCTGACCATGTCACTCCAGGGGAGAATGGAAACATGGATGAGTCCCGAGCAGCAGAAATGCCAACTTCCACACCATATGTTACTCGCTCTGGCAGGGTGAGCAAGCCAGCAATCCGGCTGGATTTGTGAGGCGTATGGACTTGTGTACTGTGGGAGATTTTTTATTTTTTTTGTGAAAAGGGGGGTGATATACAGGTTAAAATTGTTGGCAGTAAATGTTCAGAGAAATGTTTAGAAAATAATCTTAGAGGGGGAGATGTAATGAATGAAAGGTCACGTGTTTAACTTGACCTACTCACGGGTGTACGTGCAGTGCGTGTGACGTATACAGGAAGTGAGAAGCGCATGTTATGAAGGTTGTATGTCGGATGAACGCTAGTAAAAGCTACGCAGTTAAGAACCTACGAAGTCGGCTCGTTCTTGAATTATTCTTATGTCAGTAAGACAAGGCGTCTACGGACATTACAGAGGTCATATCTGCGGTTGGGGAAAAGGTCTCACTATAGTCTATCCCTTCAATTTGGCTATAGCCTTTAGCTACATATCTTGATTTATATGTGGTTTCAACTGGGTTTTCCTTAACGCTGTAAACCCATCTGCCCCCCACTGCATGTTTACCTTCTGGCAATGTGGTTAGGGTAAAAGTGTCATTTTCCCTCAGGGAACTCATCTCATCCTGCATAGCTTTAGCCCATAGTGAGGACTCTGGTGAGCCTAGGGCTTGTTTCAGGGTTTGGCGATGCTGGAGCCTATCCCAGCAGTCATTGGTCCCAGCAGTCATTGGTCCCAGCACTCATTGGCCCCAGCACTCATTGCCTTAGTGACACATTGTCGTAGGTGTTCAGGTAGTAGAGCCTGTTGCGCTCGCTGTTGTCGAACCTGGTACCGTCCTTATGGACGAGCTGGTCTCTGCCCTGTTGAAAGGTCACTGAGGCACCGTTTGCAGTCGCTGTCTTCACGGAGAAGATGTCCTGTGGGTAGGAGGGAATGTGCAGCGCTCCCCTCAACGTCGCTTTCACCCGTCGGCCGTTGGTGGCGCGCTTCACGTCATCCCTCCTCCTCCGTCTGCATGCGGCGTCGCTGTGTGTTCTGCTCCGCAGAGTGCACCACTGCCTGGGCCGCTGGCCCCCCCGGTCGTTTTGCTGACAGGCCCGGGCAATGTGACCCCTCTCCCCGCAGGAAAAACAGCTAACGTTCGCTCTCCCGTCATAATCCGCGTGAGTTGTGTCGGGCTCGTAAAGCATGCAGTCCTTCAAGCCTTGAAGGCGCAAATGTCCCAGAAACTTCGTTTCCCACAACTCATATTTCTTTTCGTCCCCGTCAAAAAACAATCAGCTCCAACGCGTTCCCACGTCCCTCCTGGGCCAATAACCTGTTGCAGCTGCCATCAGGACTGTGTGGGTAACACATAGCTAGCAGGACGCACTATTAACGGGGGCAAACTGATACACGGTAGCCATCGGATCTCTGGTCTCACCGGAATGCCAAGCAAGGGCAACCGGCCGTTTATTTATTGAGTAATCACCCGCCCCCCTCTGCACAGTGACGTCAGCATAAGGGCATTCAAGACAGACAGTGTTCATCGGTGTCCAACAATTCTGTTTACGTCTAACAATATACGTTATCTTTTCTATTGACACCTCCAGTTCTGGTATTTCGTGAGGAGTGCCAAGATGCAAGAGTGTTAAGTTTAAGGCATCTTAAGCGGTTCTGTAATATGTGGGGCTTTATAGCACGTTGGGTAAGTACTATGGGGGGGGGGTATCCTGTTGTCTGAATTTTATCCTTTCATAATTTTTTTGCTTTGTATTTTGTAAAGTTCACTATTACAACTTCAACCATCTTCACCTACATCATTCTCTCGTTGAGCAAAAGGTTTTTCCTTCCCTGGATTTAACCAATCTACACTGCTCAAAAAAATAAAGGGAACACATAAGCAATGCAATGTAGCTCCAAGTCAATCACACATTTGAGATATCAACCTGTCCAGTTAGGAAGCAACACTGATTTGTGAATCAATTTCACCTTTTGGTAAATTGTCTAATTTCCACCAGGTGGAAATTAGACAATTTGCAAGACAACCCCTATAACAGGAATGGATTTGCAGGTGGTGGCCACAGACCATTTGCCTGTCCTCATCTTTTCTGGCCGATCTTTGGTTAGTTTTTCATTTTGCTAGTGCCCGCACCACTAGAGGTGGCATGAGGCGGTATCTGCAACCTACAGAAGTTGCTCAGGTAGTGCAGCTCATCCAGGATGGCACATCAATGCATGCTGTGGCAAGAAGATTTGATGTGTCTCCCAGCACAGTGTCCAGAGCATGGAGGAGGTACCAGGAGACAGGCCAGTACACCAGGAGACGTGGAGGGGGCCGCAGGAGGACAACAACCCCGCAGCAGGACCGCTATCTGGTCCTTTGTGCAAGGAGGAACAGGAGGAGCACTGCCGGAGCCCTACAAAACGACCTTCAACAGGCCACTAATGTGCAGGTTTCTGCTCAAACAGTGAGAAACAGAATGCATGAGGATGGTATGAGGGCCCGACGTCCACAATTGGGGCCTGTGCTCACAGCCCAACACCGTGCAGCCCGATTGGCCTTTGCCAGAGAACATCTTGGTTGGCAGATTCGCAATTGGTGCCCTGTGCTCTTCACAAACGAGAGCAGGTTCACACTGAACACATGTGACAGACGTGAGAGAGTCTGGAGACGCTGTGGAGAACGTTCTGCTGCCTGCAACATCCTCCAGCATGACCGGTTTGGCGATGGGTCAGTGATGGTCTGGGGAGGCATATCCTTGGAGGGCCGCACAGACCTCTACGTGCTAGCCAGAGGTACCATGACTGCCATTAGGTACCGGGATGAGATCCTCAGACCCATTGTCAGACCATATGCTGGTGCAGTGGGCCCTGGGTTCCTGCTCATGCATGACAATGCTCATCCTCATGTGGCCAGAGTGTGTCAGCAGTTCCTGTATGTCGAGGGCATTGATGCTATGGACTGGCCTGCACGTTCCCCAGACCTGAATCCAATCGAGCACCTCTGGGACATCATGTCTCGTACCATCCGCCAATGTGATGTCGCACCACAGACTGTCCAGGAGTTGATCGATGCCCTGATCCAGGTCTGGGAGGAGATCCCTCAGGAGACCATCCGTCGTCTCATCAGGAGCATGCCCAGACGTTGTAGGGAGTGCATACAGGCACGTGGAGGCCACACACACTACTGAGCCTCATTTTGAATCGTCTTGAGGAATTTCCACAGAAGTTGGATCAGCCTATGTTCTCATTTTCCACTTTGATTTTGAGTATGATTCTGAATCCAGACCTTAATGGGCTAATGATTTTGATTTCCATTGATCATTCTTAGGTTATTTTGCTCTAAACACATTCCTCTGTCTAATAAATAAAGATTTTCAGCTGAAATATTTCATTCATCGAGGTCTATATTGTGTTTTTAGGTGTTCCCTTTATTTTTTTGAGCAGTATATATTGTTCCACTGCCCTCATTAGTGAATAAGGTTAGGAATAGAAAGCTTAATCTGATCTCTTGGAATGTACGAGGTGTAATGTTAGTGTAACCCGATAGGGTCTTTTCCTATCGGGTTACAGATAGGTTGTCTCTACTAGTATTGAGAATCACCTTCGTGGTCCTCGTCCCCGGATCCGTTGATGTGAAGAAAACAGCCACCACGTTTTAGGAGATTAAAATGGTTTTATTGAGTACAGATCTGGAGACACACTGCCAATCCGTCGTGTGTGTCTGACTTCTTTGTGTGTCCTGGTGGGTTATATAGACCCCCCTGCTTCTCCTTTACGACATCTCTGGTCTTGATTATCCTATCAATAGAACCTTTTGGTGGTTGAGCTTTAAGAAGTGCTCATCCTGTTCTACCCTACTGAGCTTAGCAGGGGGTCCTCCTCGTACCAGACACGGTGTCTCTCCCAAGGCCCCAGGGGAGGGCAACCCCCTCCCCTACCCACATTCTTGTGGGAGACCTGCAATATATTTGTCTACATGAATGTGTCTTCTTCACCCTCTGTTCTGGTTACATACATTGGTTACATACAGAGTAATACAAAATACACTCGGATTATATTTAATATCAATCAACAATTCCCCCTTTTGATCTCCTCTAAGGAGATCACTAAAAGGCTTCTAACTCCTGATCTAAGGGGTTCAGGACAAACAGGGGCATCATAGGGGGCGGTAGTTCCCCGTCTTTACGCTCGATAGCCGTGATGATGAGCCGATTTACCAGGGAACGCAGGCAGGGTATGAAGCAGCAACCGCAAGTTACTAGTATAGCCAGGAATATGGCAAGGGAAAGGAGGAAGGATATTACAACACCCTTCCACTTGCCAAATAGGGAAAAGAGCCATCTTTCAAACAGGTTGGCAATCCCAGAGTGCTCATGCATGATTTGTGATAATGCCCTCAGACCCTCGTGTAACAGATCCATCTGGGGCGGTGTTATTGGGAATGAAAGTACAACACTGGTCCCCAAACATAGAGCAAACACCCCCTTTTTACCTCGTCCCTCTTTGCCCGGCTCTGGGTTAAATCAAAAGCCCAGACGCACACTGTCAGCCACATCACCACGGCCAGAGCCCCAACCGCAAATCTAGTTTCTACATGATAGTGAATTCTTTTGACCGTCATGGCGCAGGCTGCTGGGTCACCAAGCTGCTGGACCGTTCCTCCCGAATCAGCTTCTTCTAGCCGGGTATGTGATCGTCCGGCCGGGTTCCTCTATGACCTAGGGGAGAGGTTACCAGCACTTTCACCCTGTTCCAAGCTAACAGTGTGTTTTGGTGTTTCGCTGGAATCTGGTCTCTCTTCCTGGGGGGACGTTGCCTCCTGTAGGCCCTCTTGTATAGCGTCTAGGGTCCGTCCGGGCTCCTCCGCGACAGCACACTGGCTCCAGTGGTACCAGATTTCTCCTTTCCCTTTCAGCCAGACTGCGTGAGACGTCCTTTCTACCACCTCGTAGGGTCCGGTCCACCGGGGCTCCGCCCACTTCCGCTTAATGGCTCGCAACAGGATCCACCGCGCCTGGGGAAGTGTGGATTCCTGTGCTGGCGCGCGTCTTTCGCCAACCTGTCGGGAGAAATCTGAAACCAAAGCCTGTAATTCTTTAAAACATGTGCTTTTAGTTCCCCCCATTGACTCTAGTCCCTCCGTTGAGGCCGCCCCTGGCCCCGGAAACTGTCGCCCCGTCATTAATTCATATGGGGTGAACCCGGTCCCCTGATTGACTAATGACCTAATCGTCATTAATGCCAAGGGAAGGGCCTCAACCCAATTCATTTTAGTTTGAGCACAAATTTTAGCCAGTTTTTGTTTGAGGTTGTGATTCATTCTTTCTACCTTGCCCTGCGACTGTGGATGGTATACGGTCCCAAAGGCGTGTTTCAGTCCTAATAGGCTCTCGACCTTTCTGAGGTCGGTCCCCTTTAAATGAGATCCGTTGTCAGAGCGGATTTTGGAGGGAAATCCATGTCGAGGTATGTAGTGGTTAATCAAGCATTTTATAACAGTGGCGCTATCTTCCTTTTTTGCCGGCCATGCCTCCGGCCACCCTGTCAATTGATCCACACACACCAACAAATACTGGTGTCCTTTCACCCTCTTGGCTTCCCCCATATCCATATAATCCAATACCACCTCTTGTCCTGGACAATAAATCAGGGGAAATCCCCCCATTTCAGGTTTTATGGTGGGGCGAGGATTATACTGAGTGCAAATGGGGCAACTCTTGACGTGGTATTTAGTCATGTCGGTCAAAAAAGGATGCCACCAATGGCAAAGATTTCGATTCATCTGAACAGCCCCTACATGCCCTATTCCGTGGGCCTCCTGAAGGGCCTTCCTTCTAATCCCTGGTGGCAGGACTATTCGGCCATCGGGTCCTCTCCACAACCCCCCACATTCTGTTGCTCCGCGCTGTACCCACACTGCTTGCTCGTGTATCCCTGCCTTCCCTTGAAAATATTTTATGGTCTCCTGGTCCCATATGTCACTAACTTCCTCCTGTTCTGTTGTCATCATTTGACGAGGCGTCGAGTATCCTGTCACTTGCTTCGCCACCCTATCTGCTTCCTGATTTTCCTTGGCTACCAGAGTATCTCCCACATCGTGCCCTTTACATTTTACCACTGCTACCTGTTCTGGTAGGTGAATGACCTCAATTAGTCTCTTGATATCCGACTCGTGTTTAATGGGCTCCCCTCATGTGGTGATAAACCCCACAAGCTGCCATTGAGGAATCTCTAAATGCACCACCCCTACTGCGTATGCCGAGTCTGAGTATATGGTTGTCCTTTTTCCTTTTCCCCAGTACAGGGCCGCAATCAGCCCTCTTATTTCAGCCCTCTGTGCTGACATTTGTCCCTCCAGTTTTTCTGCTACTACAGTTTGGAATCCTGTCTCTGTCTGTCTTACCACCGCATATCCTGCCTGGAGGCCCATTTGCTCGTCCCGATAGCAACAGCCATCCGTGTACAACACTATAGTCCCTGGTATAGCCTGAGCTTCCAAATCTGGTCTTATTTTTTCTTCTTGTTCTACCCGTCTTTCACATTCGTGTGGTTCCCCCGTTCCCATTCTACGTGCCATATTTATCCCTTCGTGGATAAATGTCACGTTTGGTGCCTCCAAGGCCTTCGACATTCTCTGTTGTCTCAGCGGTGTCATAGTAAACCGCTGTGAGTTAACATAGGCTATTACACTATGTGTTGTTAGGACAGTCAGTGGGTGACCCATCACAATGTGTGCTGTTTTTTGTAAAATTTTGCTATGCCTGCTGCATGTTGTGTACACGGCGGGTGTCGCTTCTCGGTGGCATCCAACAGTATGCTAACATACATCAAAATCCTTCTTTCCCCCCGTTTTTCTGAAACAGAATGCCATTTACTGTGCCGTCTGTTTCAGAAACATCCAAGTAAAAGGGTAGGGTGTGATACAAAATGTTCTGCAAGACCTGATTGAAAAGACCGGGGGAGTTCGCAAAGCCCTGTGGCAGACGGGTGTATCGAAGTTGGCGGCCACGAAAGGTGAAGGAAAAGACGTCACGTAGATGGTGTGCCAGGGGAAGGCAGAAAAAGGCGTTAGCCAAGTCTATACAGGAAAACCATTTGTGGGTGGGGTCCAGTGCTCCAAGGGCTGTATATGGATTTGGCACGGGAATGGAGGGTGTGAGGAGGATTCAGAACCGAATTCCTTGTGGGGGGGTGGGGAAGAGGGGAACAGCAGTGGTGGAGAGGGGGAAGACGAAACAAGGTCCCCGTCCTGTTGGGCAAGGAGGTGATAATACACGAGCTGAGTAGCAACGAGGCCGTGTATCAAACGCCGAACTATGGGCACAATGCAGCAGATGAGGAGTAGCAGGACACCCAGGAAAAGTGATGCTGCTTCGGCTAGGCGAGTAAAAGACATCAGGACCCATTATTTGCATCAGCATCTCCGACATGAACTGCACCGGATCTCTACCGGCCTCACTGCCTTCAAAAATTTTCAGTACATGGAGATTGGCCCTCCGAGAACGGTTCTCGAGGTTGTCGATTCGGTCCAGCAGAGACAGGTTTTGGGTTCGGACCATTTTGATGGTGGACTCAGGTGCAGTTAAACGTTCAAAGTTGTCACTGGCTACAGACTCCACAGAGGCAAGGCGATTTTGGACTCTCAAAGCCAAACCCAATTCTATGGTCTCCAGAGCTAGCTAGTTGGTGCTAGTCTCATCTAGACAACCAGAGGGGTCTTCATGTGTGGGCGGATTGGCTGGGCCAGGAGCAGACCACCCTCACCTCCTCTCTCACCCGGAAGCTGACCGGGACACCATGGAGACCACCCTCACACAGACACAGCTCCTACAGCCGCGTTATGTGGCGGGTTGCTCTTTGTTCTGTCCAGCCGGGAGGTTGTCTTCCCGTGGAGCATACCCCGGGCCCAAGGACCCGGTACCACGGAAGTGGGGGTGTTACTCAGCCCGTCTGGAGGAGTGGGAAGAGCAGGTGGTGACAATATCTGGAGGGAAAAGCTTTCAGAGAGAAACCGCACAACACTGAAAACACTGTCATTATAGGATTCTGAAGATTCGTAGTCAACTTGATTCAGTGTTCTTCAGATACTTCTGCTATGATCTAAGTTTGTATCCGTTTGTTTCTTATGAGGTAAAAAAATCAAAGAAAACTGTACAGAAGAAGGCTCACAACCATTCTAAATTTCAATTCCTCACTCCCACTACCCCTCTTTTTACACAAGAACAGAACACATTGTGTCAACCCATTTAACCATGAAGGAGAAGAGAAAAAAAATGAAAGTATGATATGATCAGTTTGTATATTAGTTGTTAGTAAACCAAAAACATTCATGCAGTCAAATGAATCGGACTTACATTTCATCCAAACTGTCCACAAATGTTCCGAAGTCTGTAATGTTGTACTTATCTGAAATAAATTGTCTTTAAAACTAAAACAGACGAGGGATAATAAAGATAGTTGTTGTCTCAGATCCTGAACGTTCAAATAAACCTAAATGAATAAAACCATAATGTATCTTGTAAATAATTGAAACAATGAGCTGTTTGAAGACAAAAAACAAATGCCCCCCACCTTAACCAAATGAAACAACAAGAAGCCCCTTTCAAGGCCCCAAAAGGAGGGGGTGGGGCTTCAAAGAAAAGAAATGCTCAATTAACAATACAAAGAAATTGATGTAATCAGTTAAAACCAAATAAATCAAACCAAAAATGAGTCTTATGAGGTTTAAACTCATGTTAAATAATAACATAAACATGGCCATAGCATAGACCTTTAAAACGCAGGACTCAGTAGGTTTCATTCATATTCAAATAAAATGTAATCGTCCTCCACACAAGAAATTGTCAAAGAAATGAATACCCTCTTTAAAAAAAAAAACATCATAACATTCACACGTTAGTGTTGAAAAACAAAACAAATTCAATTTAACACAGAGGAAAGTCAACATAAAAACAAATTAACCAATGGGTGTCTTCTAATGGAAAGAAAAACAACAGCTTAAAACAACATAACTGTGGTTTACACTGTCCCTGTTACTCTCAAGGCAACCCCCCCCCATCCATCCCCCCAAGGTGTGAAGTGGGTAGGCAGTTGGTTCCCACCAGTTATTCTTTAAAAAAAAAATCCCAGTAACAGAAAGAAAAACAGAACAAGTAAAATTAAAAATATTGCAACTGTGGCGTTGGACATAACAGAATTCTGCTTAACAGTTCAGAAAATGAAACAGGGACAGGAAATCCTTCGGTTTAGGGGAATCCTAAAAGAAGTGAGGACAGGATCAATTTAACGTGAAAAATACACCACAAAAACCTTTCAATGCAACAAAAACAAAAAACAAAAACCAAATGGATATATCCCATTTTATATGAGGTACCTCAAAAAGAAAAGAAATAGATTTCTTGAAAGGATTTAAATAATTAATGCTTCAGGTTGGTGACTTTCTAAAGCCAGTTGTTTGTCTGATAAGGATGCTAAACGAGGTGGTCTCTGAAGACTCCTCTCACACCCCAATTGTCAGGAAAACAAAAGGTTTGGAAAAGCCTAAACAAAACCTCCCCCTGCTTTTATATTCCCATTTAAGCCACTCTCAAGGACTTGCAACTTCTAAACAACACAAAATGGCCAGACGGACAAACACCACGGAACAAACTATGAACACACACACAGAGACAAGTCATGTCAAACACAAAAGCCAGTCAGGGTCAGTCAAGGCGCGGTTTGGTACCAATGGTTTCGTGTCATAGTCCTCTGTAGCTTTTTTCTTTCCCTACTTTCACACTCTTTCTTTTCCAATATTATTCAACATTATTCTGACCAGTACATCTATTTGTTCCCGTAAGGACTTCCACCGGGGCTTCTCTTCACCCTTTTCACCCGCCACAAATACCTTCCCAACGGAACGGCGTCCTCCGCCTTTCTCTCTCCCAACATAATAGCTTCCTCTAACCTCCTTTGTTCTTCCTCCCTTCGTCTCGCCTTTGCCTTGGGACCCTCATTTTTTTGGTTCGTCATCATTTGTATCAGTATGTCGCTCTGCTTCTGCAGGGACTTCCACTGCGGTCCGCTCCCGCTTTTTCTCCTTTTTCCATTCTACCTTTTACTCTCCTGTCTATCTGTTAGGGACTCCAACCCTTTACCTATTGTTTAGGGACTCCAACCCTTTACTTATTGTTTAGGGACTCCAACCCTTTACTCTATTTAACCTATTCTTTAGGGACTCCAACCCTTTACCTATTGTTTAGGGACGCCAACACTTTACTCTATTTAACCTATTGTTTAGGGACTCCAACCCTTTACTCTATTTGACGTGTACCTCCTTTGGGGGTCCTCAATTCCCCGGGAGAGTCTTTCCCAGCCTTAACCTCACCCCCTCGTCAGAGAGTGAGTGGGTGCGCCACTACCTAGGATCTTAGAGAGAAGACTCTAACCTCTTCTAAGGATTATCTCCTTTTTACTCTTACCGTAGGGGACTCCAACCCCTCCTCTTTTGTTAAACTGGCTGCCTTCTCCTTCCCGAGCTTAGTACAATTTAGTAATTCAGTCCAATATGCAGATTTCGTTAAAACAGATTCTGCTTACCTTATTCGTGTTATGGGTCGACCCCAAGCTCGGGAGGTGTCGGCGGGCAGCCACACTGTCCAATTAGGACCGCTTCTTCACATCCCGGACAAGCCCCCAATTTATTGAGAATCACCTTCGTGGTCCCCGGGTCCGTTGATGTGAAGAAAACAGCCACCACGTCTTAGGAGATTAAAATGGTTTTATTGAGTACAGATCTGGAGACACACTGCCAATCCGTCGTGTGTGTCTGACTTCTTTGTGTGTCCTGGTGGGTTATATAGACCCCCCTGCTTCTCCTTTACGATACCTCTGGTCTTGATTATCCTACCAATAGAACCTTTTGGTGGTTGAGCTTTAAGAAGTGCTCATCCTGTTCTACCCTACTGAGCTTAGCAGGGGGTCCTCCTCGTACCAGACACGGTGTCTCTCCCAAGGCCCCAGGGGAGGGCAACCCCCTCCCCTACCCACATTCTTGTGGGAGACCTGCAATATATTTGTCTACATGAATGTGTCTTCTTCACCCTCTGTTCTGGTTACATACAGAGTAATACATTGGTTACATACAGAGTAATACAAAATACACTCGGATTATATTTAATATCAATCAACACTAGAGAGACGTGTCTGTGAGTTAGAGCAGCTGCTTTCGGCTAGGATTACGTTAGATGTGACGGGCACTCCAGATAGCCTTAGCCCCGGGCCTGACAGCAGACCTGCTATTGTTAGCACTAGCTCAGGTTCGTCGGCAGATGCGGCGGAGTTTGTCTCTGTTTACCGGCGTGGGCAGGCTCGAAAGAGCAAGCCATCGATCGTGTGGCCTGGTCTGCAGTCACCTCTCCCGACTGCAAACCGGTTTTCTCCACTCACCAGCCCTGTTGGTAGTCCTACCGGCCATCATGCTTCTCCCACTTCTGTCGACAGAGTAAAGCAACGCACGCTAGTGACAGAAGACTCCATTACCCGCAATGTTAGATTAGCTTCGCCAGCCTTGGTTCCCTGTTTACCCGGGGCCAGAGTCTCCGACATAGAGGATAATCCTAGGGTGCTGGCATCACGGAGGGAGAGTCAGGGAACCGAGGCACACAGCACCACTACTTTCAGCAACATTGTTATTCATGTCGGCACCAATAATGCAAGGACGAAGCAATCAGAGATCACAAAAGCCAGCCTAGTCAGAATGCTTGAGTTTGCCAGAAAGATGTGTCGTCATCGATTAATTGTCTCTGGTCCCTTACCTGTGAGGGGTAATGATGAGATGTACAGTAGGCTCACCTCAATGAACCGCTGGCTGGCGCGTTACTGTAATGAGCAGGGATTCGGCTTCGTTGATAACTGGCCTTCTTTCTGGGGCCACCCTTACCTGCTGAAAGAGGACGGCATTCACCCTAATGGGAACGGCGCCGTTCTTTTGTCTAGCAATATAGATAGCTGTTTACGTTTACTTTGATACTAGGGACTTATCATTCAGCAGGTTGCAGGCGATTAGAGAGCCTGCTAGGTTTAAATCTAGTGCGGATGTGGAGTCAAGTAGTTTAATTAATGCTAGTCAGGGAATTTCTCATAGTGTAGACTATCAACCTGATAGCTTGGTCTATAACATTGAGACTGTCTCCCTACCCTGCTGTATTGCTCCCATGCTCTCCTCTCCTAAATATGTGAATCACAATGATCTAATAATTATTCCTACCACTGGTAGTGGTGAGATGTGCGACAAAGTACCTAATAATCTACAAAACCAAACAGCTAATGTTATCAAGAATGTGACCACATATCATCCAAAGCGTTGGTGGCCAAAACTCCCAACAAGGTGTCCAATTCCAATTACTCTTTCACCTATTACTGGCTCTAAAGCTCTGCCTACTACTGATCACTTCCACAAGACGCTTAA